>NC_056739.1:829344691-829669691 GCF_019279795.1 Protopterus annectens
TAGTTAGCCATTAAAGTTTTTCTTTCAAAAATTATACAGTTTATATTGGCATAATAAATTACCAAAAGGACTGAACACTTTGTTTTTAGAAGTGCAGAAACAAAAGTAAAGAATGTATCTTACAGTGGGCACTCATGAGGTATAATGGAACAATCCTTTTTCAGAAAAGGAAATTAAAACAGTCAGTTTCTCTATAAGGTAGAAATGTCCCTGTAGGTATGGGTATGTAAAAAAAAAATGAACAAGACAAGATTATTGAATTAGGTTTCTACCTCAAGTTCTTTTGGAGGATATTGGTTACAATTTGAATACAAGAACTATACATGATCATGTACATTTTGGCAAAATTAATGAGTTTTTTTTTTACTTGTATCTGTACTTTTCTTCTAAAATCCCTTGAGTGTTGGCTTTGTTTGGAATACTTTTAGATTACTTCATGTTATTAATAGTGATATCTTCAAAAAATAAGGGCATTATAGTTTATTATGTTATTACATTTTTCTTCCCTTCTATTGATGAATTATGCTTAGAAGTCATGAGAACCAAGACAACCCCCGGGATTCATGAAGCTCGGTGCAAGGACAGCGGTAGGCTTGCTCCGACAGTGTGGCGTGAAGATGGTGCATTAGCACCAAATGCATATTAATGAAGGTGCGTTGCCGCCACAGCCACGTGCACAGGAAAGGAGCGCGAGTGCATAGGGCGTGTCAAAGTGTCACACGGAGGCGTGGAAATGGCAGCTGCCGACGTGCAACCTAAAATGCTTGCATATAACAAGTTGCAAGATAGTAATCACATCTGTCAGTGTCCCTGGATACTGAAACATATGCAAAGCATGCAAGAAAGTTCCTGCGAACACAAAGTGAAGAAGCAAACACAAATGCACGGCAGGGAATAACGGGTCCCTATCCCGCGAACAAATGACATGGAAGAACGTGTGGCCATAGTCCAACACCGTGTAGATAGCTATACCAAGTGGAAGTGAAACGCATCATATGTTAGCGAGCCGCCAGTAGGTACGTCCAGCCCAATGGTGAGGGTCACCAGCTGACCCATAATGTGAGGAAGGGTACACAGCTGGGAAGATGTGTCCATAACAAAATACATGATAAATGTAGATATCTAGCGACCCTATGTCCGAATCATATCCCACAAGGTATGTAATAGTCACATACAAAAGGTATGTCAGTAGTTCACATACCAAATGTGATAGGAAATAGAATAAGCATGTAAACGAAACAGAAGGAGTATATAAACAGCTACAACAATAAGGAAACATGTAGGCCGAAAGGAACAGTATTATCCGTACCGTCGACAGTGGGGACGTGTTGTCTAGTACAGTCAGATATGTGTACGGAATATATCCCATCCTGGACATAGGAAAAGGTGGCATCCTACCAATGAGTAGAACAGGCTGCCAAAATCCAGAAATCAGAGGTACAAGCCGAACTTGTCCGGATGTGTCACAGTTGAACAGGTAGTACCCGGGTATACCAACCATGTAATGAAAGTTAAGTATGGGCATCTACCTATGTGCATGAGGCATAGCATGTGGAAATCAAACATGGCAGGGTAGTCCACACAACCATAAAGGTACCTGACACATGTAGGGAATTCAATGTGTTATTCTGGCCGTGTCATGGGCCAACAACCAAAGCAGTGATTTATGGGGTGTGAGGAATCTGTGTGTGTGGGGGGATGGGTAATGGTACAATCCTCTAAGGCGATACTGTGTCATATGCAGAATAGGTGAACTGGAGGTGTATGAGGGAGCAGCGGGTGAAGCTGAAAGAAACACAAACATGTGTATAAACAGCTGCAATACAACCAGACAGGCCATACTGTAGAACACAATCCCACAAACATATGAATATTGAAATGTGCGATACAAATCGATAGACATGTCACGGGCACATACCCACAGATTGGTCCTGATGGAACTGGCCATAACAAATGTAACACACCTGGATGCATAATGGACTACCCAGCATCCCCTCTACATCACACAACCTGCTCCCGTACCTGAACGTCCACTAAATCCAGCCATACTTGGCCTACTGGTTTGGTGCAGCCACATCTACACATAGTGACCACTATGCATATGTGATAGGTAGTGTCACCCTAGGCAGTTGCAGAATTGCACACTATGTATCCCTGGCATGTAAAACCCCAAGCACGTTTTCATATAGCCAAAACGATGTTCGTTATTCCCTTGTGGATCAGTCAAATTTTTGGATATCCCTCATGGGATATGTAACCTGTGTAAACATTAGAATAGAAGACACGAAGTTCAGCAGATATCTGGACACAAGTTGGAATGTGCATTAAAGGTGCACGACACTGTCCAGCCCTAAGTGGTCATGCATAACCTACCACCCAGAATCAAACACCTGCCCGTGACACACGTGTCCCAACACGAAAAAGCGGGAGAATATATTGCATACATTCGCATAGTGGCACATGGTATAAGGGTGATGAAGGTACTGACGTAAACAGGATACCCCTAATCCACTGTGTGAGGGACAAGTAATGTGTGTGTAGGTGTGACCTGACCAACAATGGTACAATGCCAAATGTCATGTGACCGTAGGGAATATCTGTGCACCATACTGCATGTAACAGTTGCCTAAAGCGATCACGTCAGGACAGAATAAATGTAAGTCATACAAGAAACAGGCAAACAACAAAAGTGCCAAAGGTAGAAGGCTTACAGCTAGGAAACAAATGACTGTTCTAAACCTGCAGTGACCGTGGCTATGTGTCAGCCCAAATAATCTGGTGTCTGCAGTAGGGTTGTCATCTGTCCCACTTTGCGAGGGATAGTACATTGTTGGACAGTTGTGTCCTGACAAAAGACATTTCAAATGGCAAATGTCCTGGGATTGTAGGACATAATTATGTCCCATATGTTATGTAAAAGTAGCAGAAAAGAATTATTACAGTATCTACAATACCTAAATGTTACAAAAATCAGAATAAGCAAATAAACTGCTACAACAATAGGCTTTTATGTCGGCAAATAAGTAAAGTTCTATCCGTTGCACTGACCGTGGGTATGTGTCAGCATGTAAAACCAGGTGTGTTCCGAAAATGTCCCATCTTGACCATGTGAAAGGTGCCAACCCTAGTCCCGGAATACAGCACAACCCGTACATATGACAATGTCAACAATACCAATGGTTAGAGCATTTGCACAATAACTGGCCAGACCCTTAAACCCACAAAGCCAGTGTCCTTTGGGGGAAAGGTGTTGAATGAGAATGAATACTCACAACAATGAAGAGTACAGATGCATTTAACTGCAGACAATTAGTAGTATTACGAATCTGTCAACAGGTTCCAAGGTAATAGTACTAATATGGTAGAAGTGTCCGTGATTGTCCCTGAGTTGTCATATCCTTGTCCCTGTAGACACGAGTCCGAGTATCAGAGAGGTCCATACACAGAAGTACACCAACCAACTGTCCCAGCTGTTGACTAGACTATTGCATACCTGCAGTGAATTTATAACAGATGTCCAGAATAATATTCATTGTATGTATAAATGAATGAAATAGTCAAATGGGAAGGGAAAACAGCCCCCCCAACCCGCATTATGTAGTGGAACGACTTCCCACCCTAAATTATGTAGCGCTGACCCATTAATGTGGTCAGAGGTGCCCAAACACCTGTGTTTGTAAACACAGGTAGACTGTGAAACTCTGGACTAACTCTGGCCATGTGCTACATCTGGTCTTTGAACAGCACCAGGGCAGTGCTAGTCACCAGTCAGCCCAGCCTAAACCCGGACCAGCACATGAAAACCCTGACAATCCAACACGCGTATGTGCGAGGACTATAAGCGTAGGGGTTATGAATATCCTTGGAGTGAGTAGACTCGCAGCACGGATCCAGAGCAGTAGGAATCAGGGAATGTCCAAATTGTAGTACTGCAGTTTTCCCAGCAGGTGAATGGATGCCTGCTGTGTAAGGGAAGCAGTGAGGCATATGTCAGAGTAGCTATGAACCATGGGTATACATATAAATGAGCCTGAACACCAATAGTGTAGCGGTTACAGCATCCGCCCAACGTAAAGGCATTCCCAGTGCAAGTACGACTATAGCACATATTAATTGTGTAATGAATGCCTCTGTGCTGTAAAGCCAACAGTTATACATGTAAAGGTGACCGCGTTCGCATGGGTCCGTTAACCGGATTCCATCAAAGTGGTACTGTCATAAGGAATAAGGCACATGTAATCCTAAAGACGTGCCTGTAAACATATGTAAGTCAGAATACATAGATACAAGTGGGCCTGCGCGGGTGTATGCAGCTATTAGCATAGCAAATGTATGTTGTCCTCTACAGCTGTAACTGTCATATATATATATATACTGATATAGATGTGTGTATAGAGAAATATCCACAGACATAACAGAAATATGCAATTATATAGCTACATATCTATCTATATATACACACACACACACACACACACATATATATATATATATATATATATATATATATATATATATATATATATATATATATAGGAACGCTGAAAGACAAAAGCAAACCTAAGGGTTGTGAAGGGAATCCAGAGCAAGTTAGGAATTATGAAGTGCTCGCAGCGTATGTCACATAAAGCTGCACAAGTGTGGGTAGAGCACCGCTCTCCACACCAGAGGCAGGGCTATACTAGTGGCCATAACATCATTGAAGTGCTACGTTAACATTATAAACAGACGGAATGTAGGACATGTTGTGACCACCTACAGTTGTAACACGCAAATTGTTCGTAATGCATAACACCAGGAAAGGCACGTATGTGCAAATATTAATGGATGGTGAGCCTGTGAATACACGAGGTGGTACAAAATGTGTGTAGGGCCCCAACGCTCATGAGAGGGCAATGTGTAAAGGTGTGTCATGGCTGCGATATCAGGTGAATAATGTCTGTTATGCAGGGAAACTCAACAAGGGTGTGCAGGAGAAACCATGGATATGCCAGTATGGACACAGGAGTGATAGGATATGTTGCGCCGGGTGCAATGGAGCGGCCCGTGGAGGTCAGCTAGTAGGGTTACCACGGTTTCAAATGCTCAAAGTGAGACATTTTCTGTAGAAATGTCAGATTTGCAGGACAAAACATACCCATGACCAGTAGAAATGATAGAACTTCACCTATCTGCCAAAATAAAAGCTTATTCATGTAGCATTTCAGTTGCTTATGCTATTTCATATAACATGTAGGTGTTTCAGAGAAAAAATAACTGTTTTATGAAACTAGGAAATAAAACATAGGAAATATTTTCGTACAATAATCTCAGGACACCTGCCATTTTGTCAATTTTTCGCAGGGCACAACTGCCCAAAGAGGGACTGTACCTCACAAAGTGGGACAGGTGGTAACCCTAGCTAGTACATAGTTGCGATTCCCAGATAGAGCGTCGTTTGTGTGGAGACATGCGTGAATGGGTGTATCGTGGTCAGACGTTGTGCGTCAGGTCTGGCAGCATGGCATGTAAAACCTATACGCCACCCATGAGTGGAACGGAGTTCTGCTGTGTCAACCCCAAACCGGGAAAAGCAGAAAGACACAACTACGTGAAGACAACAATTTGTCGACGTACAGTCACAGTAACACATACACACATCCTATCAACAGTAATAATATGAATGTGTACAGAAACAAACACAGTAGCAGGAATAATAGGCTACGCATACGAGGAATAGGTCGAATGACACTATCAGAACCCAGCTAGCAGCGGCACCCCAGGCATGAAAAACCTGCGACATCTGTCCGCTGCATAACGTGCAATATACGGAGCACAAGTTCACTGGAGTGAAGTGCCGGTGTCAGAATGACTAAGGCAATAGTATGCTTTTGAAGCAGGGATAAAACCAATATGCATGTGTAGGTGTCCATGTCTGGGTAATGTATAGGTTAATGAACACACATATGTATATATAGATAAAAACGTATATATACACATAGCTATAATAATTTACATACATTTATATATATATATATATATATATATATATATATATATATATATATATATATATATATATATATATATATATATATATATATATATATATATATATATATATATATATATATATATATATACACACACACACACACACACAAGGATTTACTACGGATATAGATAGATAGATATATATACACAAACAACAGGTAGTGATATATACACATACACACAAAACAAACTATATGTCAGTGTAGATATACACATTCACAGAAATAGGTTACTTCGCAGCAATTAGGGGTAACATATTCACAGCCCGGGCATTTGTGACTGGGAGGTCCAATAAAGAAACGTTGTACCCCCCCCACATTGCCCAACTAGGCCGGACAGACATACAGACAGGCAATACAGATCAATACACTGCCGCTGTCCAAAACACCAGTAGGAAAGGACCAGTGGGAGAGTTCTGCAAGGTCTACACTTTAAACATGGATAACGGTGTCCCTTGCGGGACCCCAAAAAGTAAGGTATGAAAGAATCTGTTGACACTAATACGAGCAGGATGTAGGTGTACATGGAACAGTAGGTTGTGCCAGTGTGATAATACATGGGTTGAGGAAATGTACGACATGTGACCTGAGATGGGGAGAGTGGGAAAAGTGTAGGGGTGTGCTCATACCCCAGCTGCGCTCACAGTAAGTATTTGTCACAACTGCTGTAGAGGGGTGCCAGGTAGGTGGACCATGGGTATGCATTAATGGGCTTAAGTGTGCAGGTGCTGGTTGGCAGAGATGTAGTAGGCCCGCCCAGTGGAAGTCATTAATATTCCTATGTGGGCATAGCATATGCCTACACCTCCCAAATTTGAAGATCACATCTACCGGATAGTGTGTAAACCATCGGGGAATACAAAGAGACCTACACAGTGCCCTGTACCCGAGTAGCATGGACATCCATAGTTATGTATCAGAATGTACCAAAGTCCAAAGAAACACTGCCAAAACTACTGATATTAGGTGAACAGGTGGCGGAATACAGGTAATGACAGATGACAACATGTATGAGTCATAAGCAGCATGTACCTTGACAAACATGAATGAATACATATGTTCTGTGACTGTGAATGTGTCTGGTTAATAGAACCAATCATCTAAATGTGTCCCGCAGGGTGTTATGCATTGTTCCTGATACGGTGTTCAGTCACACCCATTGGTATGTAAGTTCTGCTACTGACGGAAACCGCATAAGTTGCTGACCACTTCAGGTAGATGATAGCATAATAGAAGAGGTTAAACACCCGTACGCCTGCGAGGGACACACCCGTCTGGGCAGTTGTGTCCTGCAAAACGACGGTTATGGCACATGGTCTGTGCATACCTCTCAACTGTCACCGAATTTCACGGACGTCCCTGATGTCGACCCAAATTTCAACTCTGTCTCTCTTAATCCCTCCTAAAACTAGTGACTTTTGGAGGAAAGGTGGTGAATTACACTTCATGACAACTGACAATAATTAAGAGTTACAATTTTACTTAATAAAATGTGTGTTAATTCATATGCACTGATTCTGTCAATGTATCAGGTTAATAGCACTAATATTTTAAAGTTGTCCCTGATTGTCCCTGTTTTTCCCTGACTTGTCCCTGATGCTGTTGAAATTTGTCCCCAATTGGTTAAGAGGTCTGGGCCTGTGACTTCAGGAATGGAGGCTATATAGTGTGTGTAGTGGTGTCAGACATCACTTTGTTGTATCTGTAACAGCTACATGTAATAGGAAACAGTATTATCAATTATAATGCTACATGAATAACCTTAACGTATGCAAACCGTGGAGGTCATCCGTGTACTACTGGCTGTGGCTCAGACCTCTCAACCAATTGGGGACAAACTGCAACAGAATCATGGATAAGTCAAGTAAACACAAGGACAATCAGGGACACATTTAAAATATCAGAGCTATTAACTGGAAACATTGACAGAATCAGAGCATATGAATTAATACACATTTTCTGAAGTTAAAGAAGTTTGTAACACTTACTTATTGTCATTATTCATTAAGTGTGATTCACCACCTTTCCTCCAAATGTCACTAGTTTTAGGAAGGATTAAGAGGGACAGAGTGAAAATATGATTCAAAATCAGGGACGGCCCTGAAAATCAGGGACAGTTGAGAGGTATGCTGTGGGTATGTGTTGCCTCGACACATGTGATAGCTCTACATATAGGGTCAATAGGTCAGCCACCAGTCTGAACGGCCAAAGTGGAACCTGGTCTGTAGAACTGTCAGATGTACCAGGGCAGAACATACATACAGCCATGCATAGTACAGAAATATACATATCGGAGCAAATCAAAGCATAGTCTAGCAGCAGTATAGTTGCTTATGCTACTACATATGACATATCGACGTGTCAGGTATACAAGACCTGTAACAAGCAACCAGCACAGACACCTACAACATGTGAAGGTCCCCTAATCAGAACAGTTGCAGTGGCCAGAGTATTGTCCATACCACTCAACTGTCCCTGAATGTCAGGTACGTCCCTGTGTTTGACTAAAAGCCTAACTGTGTCCCTCTTAATCCCTCCTAAATGTAGTGCCTGTTGAAGGAAAGGTGGTGAATTACACTCACTGACTAATGACAATAAGTAGGAGTTATATACAACTGTTACATCACAATATGTGTATTATGTCATATGCTCTGATTCTGTCAATGTGTCAAGTTAATAGCACTACATTTGTAAATGTGTCCCTGCTTTTCATGACCTGTCCCTGAGTCTGCAGAAATGTGTCCCCGATTGGTGGAGAGTTCTGGTATTGTCACATGTGATGTGTGATGAGGGACTGTCCCATGCAAAGTGGGAAAGGTGTCACTCCTACAGTCTCCTGTCATGCAATCTGAAAGGTGGTCAATGTGCAGTTGGTATGCAGTAGCATGGCTCGGCAGACCACTGTGTTAACAAACTCAAGTCACATGTCAGCATTGCAGAGTATCGGTTCCCATGTATTAGGCAGATGGGAGCAGATCATATGAGGAACACGCATATAATGTGATTACGTCACTGGACAGGCTGCAGAGTCCGTACAGTCGAACGGCTGCCATCGCAAAATGGTTACACATACCCGATACTGTAGTCATGTAGTCTGATGTAATACGCATCACAAGGGATCACACACACCCAGTGTGAGTGACAAATGTAAGCGGACATGTCGGAGAGCGAGCGGCTGTAAGCGTGTTTGTCAACCAGTATGCCAGTAGTGCCCTGTCAAAGAAATGTGGAGTGTAAACGTGTATAAGGTGCTGTGACCAGAGGTCAGCAGTGCTTAACACTGTGCAAACCCATGCACAACAGCTCCCACCTGCTGGACTGTGCCTTACCCGGTTTGTATCCAAAGGCGTCGGCATGTCCGCAAACAAAGAACCGCCCTATACACGTGATGGTAGACGTACCCTGCGCACATAGCTCATGTGACTGACTGCAAACACCATACAGTGCAGACATCCAACAGTATAGCAATGTACTGGCAGATATGTCCGGACCACTGGTGTGTGTATGCTTGGCCGTCCTGTGTATCAGTGTGCGAGCATGCCTAGTATGACTGTTGCGCATGTTGTAGACTGACAATACCATTATGTGTGTGAGCATGCAAAATATGGTCAACTGTATTGCATGTGTCACATGTCCAGATAGTACTGTGTTGCTGACCCCTCCGTTCTACACAGACAGGTGACATGCTGTGTCTGCAGGGTAGCTAATGGTCATGTGGCATTGACAGTTGCTACATGTCTGTATAGCATGGGGGGATATGCAACCACAGTCCTACACAGCACCGTGGGTGGTGCACATGACTCACATGTGTAGGTGTGACGGTGCGCACAGGCAACAGTTGTACATGTCTGCCGCTACTGTACAGGTCTGCCAGGTCCTCCATGTCAGTGTGTGGACCTACCTAAATTGCTGGTTGGAGAGATACCAGGGTACATCAGTTCCCAGCATTAATTACCAGCACAGTGGTGTTGGACGTCCTATTACACATCCTACATCAAACAGCCTGGCCTGCTGTCTTCTGTGTGTGTCATACGGGGTTGGGGTCTGTCAGTGGGCATATCCATAGGCCATCATATATCATTTGTCTGTATTGGTCCACATCTGTCCAGCTACATGGGACGTGTGTGGGCTGTACGGACACACATGATGGTCATCCCATAATCTGCAGTGGGTAGGACACCCTGTGTACTACAGGCTACCATTGTGAACCCTGTATGTGCTACAGAGATCATGGTGCCACTATGGATGTGTACTGTCTGCTGCCCTAACATTTGGCCACCACAGTCACTTGTATGCTCACATACATACCAGAGCAATGGGTAAGTACACATTGTAATACAACCGCCACTTGTTAGGTCAATAGACATACCCAGGTTGTGTTACGGATGCACACAGTGCACCTCCCTTACATGGCCGAGCACAGGTACTGTCATGTTTGGCATCCATGATACTGTGTGCGGGTCAGAGAGGGATAATCCGTGGGTACCTACTGTGTCAGTGCATATGCTGTGTGTTGCCTCTTTGCCAAGGGCAGGTCATACTGTGCACGGGCTGGTGTGAGTGTTCAGGTGTGTGTGCATTGCTGATGGGTGTTATAAGCCACTACACCAGTGTTTACCTAGCATCCACCACTGGGAGACTGTAGGGGATATCCCATAGGCATTGGTGTGCTACCGCTGTGTCAGATGCCATATATCGGACACATCACAGCTTCCAGGGCAGACAGCACACACATTCAGTGTCATGCCCTGGCCATCGCATAGGGCCTAGCTGTTGGAGGGTATGCCCCTGCACTGACTGTAGGCCCTACCCTGCTCCCCGGGTGGTGCTACGTGTGCAGGCTATAGCACCCAGTACCCCAGGGTACTCATCCATGTGGTGGAACAGATTCATATTGCAGGTTCACTAATCGCGTATGTGGAGGACCTGTACATGCTCACTAGCATGTGTTGACATGGCATCTGTGAAGTGGTGCAATACTCTGGATGCAGATGCCTGTGAGATACCCATGATATCCCCAGTTGTGCTGTGTGAAGTACCTGTTGCTAGCACACCTAGGACAACACATCCCATGGTATCCACTGTGATGCATTCCCCTCGGCCTGTGTGATGTGCTAGGCACAGGACAACAAGCTGCTGTAGGAGGTGTCTGTCCACCCCATAGTGCTCTAACATCCCCAGCCCATGTAGACCCTGGTATGTCACCCTCGGTCAATAAAGTCATAGGTCACCCCAGTAAGGGTTGTTCGGCAGCATACACATCTGCACTGCCCCAGCCCCCTGCACATATTGGTGTATGTTGGCTGCTGCAGCCTGTGTCATTTGGTTAGACTGTGTCATGAAATGTCTCTGCAGGTATACACCGGTGGTGTAGAGTGTGGATGACATATGTGTGTATGCTGCTTGCTCGCATTAGTGTACTGTTCATGTGCGGGCTGGCCATGTCATCAGCTGATTGTGCTGATCAACACCTGTGTGTGCAGCCTGGACACCCTGACTACCCCACCACTGCTGTCATCCCTCCCAACGTCACCAAGCAGGTATAGACACACCCCTAGCTGAGGTTTGCTAGGGCAGGAGCACTCCCGAGGCACAGTACTGCAATGTACGTACAGTATGCCTGACCCCTCTCCCATGCTAGCATCTATATGCAAGACCTGCACCTGGCTGACTACACACATACACTACAGGGACCAGCAGCACACCCTGGTAATAAATGTGATACACCATAGTCAACCTCATCTGCATAGTATAGTCTTCTAATGAATAGTTATATGACCCATACCGAACCACCAACATATTAACCACTGCTCAGTGTCGCTCAGATCCACACACAACTGGCAACAGGTGCCCTACCATCACCATATTTGATGTCCCATGGTCTTCCCAGCAACAAAATTACCGGTGTCTACATGACTATAACCCGTGGCCCTGAACACCACAGACGATGTGCATTAACACCACGCCATGGCAGATATACATAGATCCGAGGTTATGACGTACAGATCATCTGGCACAAATAGTCAATAGTGCTGATTTCCCCAGACATATGTTCATATCTATGTCCACCTCTACATCTACATATATCACATATATTATTTGTAGACATATATACATGGACATATATATATGTAGATATACATACACTCATATACATGTACACATATGTAGATATGGTATTTATGTCACAACAGCGAATCACATGACAGCAATGCATTAGACAGGAATGGAAAGGTAACCACATGTGCCACCTGCATCATGTAGTGTTGTTAATATCAAGGCACGTGTGTTATGTTGGGTCACACGGGTCAGACCATAGCAAGGGTAAGAGTAGAGCTGCTGACAGTTACTCACCAGACCTATTGGCGACTGTATGTGTTGACAACCCATTGTCTTGGCGGAATATGCGGGATGTGGACATTAAATAGGTCAGCAACAAAACAAACTGGACACATCCTGCAGCTAGCCACCCACAGATATCAACACATACAGTATAACTGCCAAACACACACCTGCCATGCCCTGGAATCAAGCATCTACCACACTACAGCATTATGCAGTAACAGAATGTGCTACCGAGTTCAGGCATCACTGCACTCCCACAGGCATACTTCTAGGTGGGTGACATCATCCGCAAAGCAAAGATGCCGATAGGGAATGTATGTGCTGTGAGCCATCTAAAAGCATTACTCTGCCCCTAGGCAGCTGCAAACACACACACACACAGAGGCACACCCTTGGCAGGGCTGGGAGTCGAACATACACCTAACTACCTTATCACACTACAACATTATGCAGTTACAGAATGCACTACCAAGATTACTGAACACAGCACTCCCAGAGGCATACTTCTAGGTGGGTGACATCATCTGCAAAGGCAAAAACGCCAATAGGGACTGTATGTGCTGTGAGCCATCTAAAAGCATTACTCTGTTCTTAGGCAGCTGGACACACACACAGAGGCACACACTTGGCAGGGCTGGGAATTGACAGCACTCCCAGAGGCATACTTCTAGGTGGGTGAAGTCATCCGCAAAGGCAAAGATGCCGATAGGGACTGTATGTGCTGTGAGCCATCTAAAAGCATTACTTTGTCCCTAGGCAGCTGGACACACACACACTTGGCAGGGTTGGGAATTGAACATACACCTAACTACCTTTTCACACTACAACATTGCACAGTTACAGAACACGCTACCGAGATTTCTAAACACAGCACTCCCACAGGCATACTTCTAGGTGGGTGACATCATCCGCAAAGCAAAGACGCCGATAGAGAATGTATGTGCTGTGAGCCATCTAAAAGCATTACTCTGTCCCTAGGCAGCTGTAAACACACACACACTTGGCAGGGCTGGGAATCGAACATACACCTAACTACCTTCTCACACTACAGCATTACGCAGTTACAGAACGCGCTACCGAGATTACTGAACACAGCACTCCCAGAGGCATACTTCTAGGTGGGTGACGTCATCCGCAAAGGCAAAGACACCGATAGGGAATGTATGTGCTGTGAGCCATCTAAAAAGCATTACTCTGTCCCTAGGCAGCTGTAAACACACACACACACACACAGAGGCACACCCTTGGCAGGGCTGGGAGTCGAACATACACCTAACTACCTTATCACACTACAGCATTACACAGTTACAGAACGCGCTCCCGAGAGAGATTACTGAACACAGCACTCCCAGAGGCATACTTCTATGTGGGTGATGTCATCCGCAACGGCAAAGACGCCGATAGGGACTGTAATGTGCTGTGAGCCATCTAAAAGCATTACTGTCCCTAAGCAGCTGGATACACACAGAGGCACACACTTGGCAGGGCTGGGAGTCGAACATACACCTAACTACCTTATCACACTACAGCATTACGCAGTTACAGAACGCGCTACTGAGATGACTGAACACAGCACTCCCAGAGGCATACTTCTAGGTGGGTGAAGTCATCCGCAAAGGCAAAGACGCCGATAGGGACTGTATGTGCTGTGAGCCATCTAAAAGCATTACTCTGTCCCTAGGCAGCTGGACACACACACTTGGCAGGGCTGGGAGTCGAACATAAACCTAACTACCTTATCACAGTACAGCATTACGCAGTTACAGAACGCGCTACTGAGAGAGATTACTGAACACAGCACTCCCAGAGGCATACTTCTAGGTGGGTGACGTCATCCGCAAAGGCAAAGACGCTGATAGGGACTGTATGTGCTGTGAGCCGTCTAAAATCATTACTCTGTCCCTAGGCAGCTGGACGCACACACACACTTGGCAGGGCTGGGAATCGAACATACACCTAACTACCTTATCATTCTACAGCATTGTACAGTTACAGAATGTGCTACCGATATTTCTGAATGCAGCACTCCCAGAGGCATACTTTTAGGTAGATGACATCATCCACAAAGGCAAGGACGCCGATAGGGAATGTATAGAGAGTGAGCAGTCTGAAAGCATATTACTGTCCCAAGGTAGACATAGACAAATACACGGCAGTGGTGTGATCGGGGCAACTAAATATTTATGGAGCACTACAACAACACTACATAGATACGTAAAGCGCCATAGACAGTACACCCTTCATGACAGTCCACCAATGTGTTCAATGTATGCATCCATCGTGACGTGGACAATGGACATCTGTTGCCTGGATGAACACCATCGCTATACAGGATGTCAATGGCCATGCCCATACACAGAGGCACATCACCGCCACAAGGTGTCACTGGGCATGCCCACACGCTAAGTATCACAAGTCCATTTGGAATGTACTGTGTGTCCATCTACACAACGGCGTACTGGGCATGTTAACACAGCAGTTGCAAAGGGCCGTCTTGCATGCACAAGCATTCTAAACATGGAAGGGCGCAGTTTGGAATGTACCGTGTGTCCATCTACACAATGGCTTACTGGGCATGCTCACACACTTAGCAGTTGCAAAGGGCCGTCTTGCATGCACATGGATTCTAAACACGGAAGGGCACAGTATGGTGTTACTGTCCCCACGTACATGAATGCCACTCACATGTACTGACCAGTACACACTCAGGAGCCATCACAGATGTCTCAGGTGCAGATCACAGAGGTACACGCGGTCTTCATTGTAGCCCTCAGACATCACCATGTTGCAGGACCAGCAATACACTGCCATACATTACCACAACACCGTGTGGCTCATGACCAGTGGACTGTACATAGGTCTACAGCAACCTTGCAGACTACACATGTACCGAGAGGGTTCCAGCGTGTGTTATGCGTTGCAATGATACCCACTGTAATGACCAGGTCGGCTCTACACATACCAGGGGCCCTGGGTCTTACACAGCTGTGACAGATGACTGTCGCTGTACACCAAGATCACACATGTGTGGATATGACATACATGTAATGCGGGGAGGTTTACTTTTCAATGGATGCTTCTTAAAAGCATGCTTAGTTAGCCATTAAAGTTTTTCTTTCAAAAAGTATACAGTTTAGATTGGCATAATAAATTACCAAAAGGACTGAACACTTTGGTTTTAGAAGTGCAGAAACAAAAGTAAAGAATGTATCTTACAGTGGGCACTCATGAGGTATAATGGAACAATCCTTTTTCAGAAAAGGAAATTGAAACAGTCAGTTTCTCTATAAGGTAGAAATGTCCCTGTAGGTATGGGTATGTAAAAAAAAATGAACGAGACAAGATTATTGAATTAGGTTTCTATCTCAAGTTCTTTTGGAGGATATTGGTTACAATTTGAATACAAGAACTATACATGATCATGTACATTTTGGCAAAATTAATGAGTTTTTTTTTACTTGTATCTGTACTTTTCTTCTAAAATCCCTTGAGTGTTGGCTTTGTTTGGAATACTTTTAGCTTACTTCATGTTATTAATAGTGATATCTTCAAAAAATAAGGGCATTATAGTTTATTATGTTATTACATTTTTCTTCCCTTCTATTGATGAATTATGCTTAGAAGTCATGAGAACCAAGACAACCCCCGGGATTCATGAAGCTCGGTGCAAGGACAGCAGTAGGCTTGCTCCGACAGTGCGGCGTGAAGATGGCGCATTAGCACCAAATGCATATTAATGAAGGCGGGTTGCCGCCACAGCCACGTGCACAGGAAAGGAGCGCTAGTGCATAGGGCGTGTCGAAGTGCCACACGGAGGCGTGGAAATGGCAGCTGCCAACGTGCAACCTAAAATGCTTGCATATAACAAGTTGCAAGATAGTAATCACATCTGTCAGTGTCCCTGGATACTGAAATGTATGCAAAGCATGCAAGAAAGTTCCTGTGAACACAAAGTGAAGAAGCAAACACAAATGCACGGCAGGGAATAACGGGTCCCTATCCAGCGAACAAATGACATGGAAGACCGTGTGGCCGTAGTCCAACACCGTGTAGATAGCTATACCAAGTGGAAGTGAAATGCATCATATGTTAGCGAGCCGCCAGTAGGTACTTCCAGCCCAATGGTGAGGGTCACCAGCTGACCCATAATGTGAGGAAGGGTACACAGCTGGGAAGATGTGTCCATAACAAAATACACGATAAATGTAGATATCTAGCGACCCTATGTCTGAATCATATCCCACAAGGTATGTAATAGTCACATACAAAAGGTATGTCAGTAGTTCACATACCAAATGTGATAGGAAATAGAATAAGCATGTAAATAAAACAGAAGGAGTATATAAACAGCTACAACAATAAGGAAACATGTAGGCCGAAAGGAACAGTATTATCCGTACCGTCAACAGTGGGGACGTGTTGTCTAGTACAGTCAGATATGTGTACGGAATATATCCCATCCTGGACATAGGAAAAGGTGGCATCCTACCAATGAGTAGAACAGGCTGCCAAAATCCGGAAATCAGAGGTACAAGCCGAACTTGTCAGGATGTGTCACAGTTGAACGGGTAGTACCCGGGTATACCAACCATGTAATGAAAGTTAAGTATGGGCATCTACCTATGTGCGTGAGGCATAGCATGTGGAAATCAAACATGGCAGGGTAGTCCACACAACCATAAAGGTACCTGACACATGTAGGGAATTCAATGTGTTATTCTGGCCGTGTCATGGGCCCACAACCAAAGCAGTGATTTATGGGGTGTGAGGAATCTGTGTGTGTGTGGGGATGGGTAATGGTACAATCCTCTAAGGCGATACTGTGTCATATGCAGAATAGGTGAACTGGAGGTGTATGAGGGAGCAGCGGGTGAAGCTGAAAGAAACACAAACACGTGTATAAACAGCTGCAATACAACCAGACAGGCCATACTGTAGAACACAATCCCACAAACATATGAATATTGAAATGTGCGATACAAATCGATAGACATGTCACTGGCACATACCCACAGATTGGTCCTGATGGAACTGGCCATAACAAATGCAACACACCTGGATGCATAATGGACTACCCAGCATCCCCTCTACATCACACAACCTGCTCCCATACCTGAACGTCCACCAAATCCAGCCATACTTGGCCTACTGGTTTGGTGTAGCCACATCTACACATAGTGACCACTACGCATATGTGATAGGTAGTGTCACCCTAGGCAGTTGCAGGATTGCACACTATGTATCCCTGGCATGTAAAACCCCAAGCACGTTTTCATATAGCCAAAAAGATGTTCGTTATTCCCTTGTGGATCAGTCCAGTTTTGGATATCCCTCATGGGATATGTAACCTGTGTAAACATTAGAATAGAAGACACGAAGTTCAGCAGATATCTGGACACAAGTTGGAATGTGCATTAAAGGTGCACGACACTGTCCAGCCCTAAGTGGTCATGCATAACCTACCACCCAGAATCAAACACCTGCCCATGACACACGTGTCCCGACACGAAAAAGTGGGAGAATATATTGCACACATTCGCATAGTGGCACATGGTATAAGGGTGATGAAGGTACTGATGTAAACAGGATACCCTTAATCCACTGTGTGAGGGACAAGTAATGTGTGTGTAGGTGTGACCTGACCAACAATGGTACAATGCCAGATGGCATGTGACCGTAGGGAATAACTGTACACCATACTGCATGTAACAGTTGCCTAAAGCGATCACGTCAGGATAGAATAAATGTAAGTCATACAAGAAACAGGCAAACAACAAAAGTGCCAAAGGTAGAAGGCTTACAGCTAGGAAACAAATGACTGTTCTAAACCTGCAGTGACCGTGGCTATGTGTCGGCCCAAATAATCTGGTGTCCGCAGTAGGGTTGTCATCTGTCCCGCTTTGCGAGGGATAGTACATTGTTGGACAGTTGTGTCCTGACAAAAGACATTTCAAATGGCAAATGTCCTTGGATTGTAAGACATAATTATGTCCCATATGTTATGTAAAAGTAGCAGAAAAGAATTATTGCAGTATCTACAATACCTAAATGTTACAAAAATCAGAATAAGCATATAAACTGCTACAACAATAGGCTTTTATGTCGGCAAATAAGTAAAGTTCTATCCGTTGCACTGACCGTGGGTATGTGTCAGCATGTAAAACCAGGTGTGTTCCGAAAATGTCCCATCTTGACCATGTGAAAGGTGCCAACCCTAGTCCCGGAATACAGCACAACCCGTACATATGACAATGTCAACAATACCAATGGTTAGAGCATTCGCACAATAACTGGCCAGATCCTTAAACCCACAAAGCCAGTGTCCTTTGGGGGAAAGGTGTTGAATGAGAATGAATACTCACAACAATGAAGAGTACAGACGCATTTAACTGCAGACAATTAGCAGTATTACGAATCTGTCAACAGGTTCCAAGGTAATAGTACTAATATGGTAGAAGTGTCCGTGATTGTCACTGAGTTGTCATATCCTTGTCCCTGTAGACACGAGTCCGAGTATCAGAGAGGTCCATACACAGAAGTACACCAACCAACTGTCCCAGCTGTTGACTAGACTATTGCATACCTGCAGTGAATTTATAACAGATGTCCAGAATAATATTCATTGTATGTATAAATGAATGAAATAGACAAATGGGAAGGGAAACCAGCCCCCCCAACCCGCATTATGTAGTGGAATGACTTACCACCCTAAATTATGTAGCGCTGACCCATTAATGTGGTCAGAAGTGCCCAAACACCTGTTTTTGTAAACACAGGTAGACTGTGAAACTCTGGACTAACTCTGGCCATGTGCTACGTCTGGTCTTTGAACAGCACCAGGGCAGTGCTAGTCACCAGTCAGCCCAGCCTAAACCCGGACCAGCACATGAAAACCCTGACAATCCAACACGTATGTCTGCGAGGTACTATAAGCGTAGGGGTTATGAATATCCTTGGGTGAGTAGACTCGCAGCACGGATCCAGAGCAGTAGGAATCAGGGAATGTCCAAATTGTAGTACTGCAGTTTTCCCAGCAGGTGAATGGATGCCTGCTGTGTAAGGGAAGCAGTGAGGCGTATGTCAGAGTAGCTATGAACCATGGGTATACATATAAATGAGCCTGAACACCAATAGTGTAGCGGTTACAGCATCCATAGCGTAAAGGCATTCCCAGTGCAAGTACGACTATAGCACATATTAATTGTGTAATGAATGCCTCTGTGCTGTAAAGCCAACAGTTATACATGTAAAGGTGACCGCGTTCGCATGGGTCCGTTAACCGGATTCCATCAAAGTGGTACTGTCATAAGGAATAAGGCACATGTAATCCTAAAGACGTGCCTGTAAACATATGTAAGTCAGAATACGTAGATACAAGTGGGCCTGCGCGGGTGTATGCAGCTATTAGCATAGCAAATGTATGTTGTCCTCTAAAGCTGTAACTGTCATATATATATATATACTGATATAGATGTGTGTATCGAGAAATATCCACAGACATAACAGAAATATGCAATTATATAGCTACATATCTATCTATATACACACACACACACACATATATATATATATATATATATATATATATATATATATATTTATAGAGATATGTTAGGAACGCTGAAAGACAAAAGCAAACCTAAGGGTTGTGAAGGGAATCCAGAGCAAGTTAGGAATTATGAAGTGCTCGCAGCGTATGTCACATAAAGCTGCACAAGTGTGGCTAGAGCACCGCTCTCCACACCAGAGGCAGGGCTATACTAGTGGCCATAACATCGTTGAAGTGCTACGTTAACATTATAAACAGACGGAATGTAGGACATGTTGTGACCACCTACAGTTGTAACACGCAAATTGTTCGTAATGCATAACACCAGGAAAGGCACGTATGCACAAATATTAATGGATGGTGAGCCTGTGAATACACGAGGTGGTACAAAATGTGTGTAGGGCCCCAACGCTCATGAGAGGGCAATGTGTAAAGGTGTGTCATGGCTGCGATATCAGGTGAATAATGTCTGTTATGCAGGGAAACTCAACAAGGGTGTGCAGGAAAAACCATGGATATGCAAGTATGGACACAGGAGTGATAGGATATGTTGCGCCGGGTACAATGGAGCAGCCCGTGGAGGTCAGCTAGTAGGGTTACCACGGTTTCAAATGCTCAAAGTGGGACAATTTCTGTAGAAATGTCAGATTTGCAGGACAAAACATACCCATGACCAGTAGAAATGATAGAACTTCACCTATCTGCCAAAATAAAAGCTTATTCGTGTAGCATTTCAGTTGCTTATGCTATTTCATATAACATGTAGGTGTTTCAGAGAAAAAATAACTATTTTATGAAACTAGGAAAGAAAACGTAGGAAATATTTTCATACAATAATCTCAGGACACCTGCCATTTTGTCAATTTTTCGCAGGACACAACTGCCCAAAGCGGGACTGTACCTCACAAAGTGGGACAGGTGGTAACCCTAGCTAGTACATAGTTGTGATTCCCAGATAGAGCGTCGTTTGCGTGGAGACATGCGTGAATGGGTGTATCATTGTCAGACGTTGTGCATCAGGTCTGGCAGCACGGCATGTAAAACCTATACGCCACCCATGAGTGGAACGGAGTTCTGCTGTGTCAACCCCAAACCGGGAAAAGCAGAAAGACACAACTACGTGAAGACAACAATTTGTCGACGTACAGTCACAGTAACACATACACACATCCTATCAACAGTAATAATATGAATGTGTACAGAAACAAACACAGTAGCAGGAATAATAGGCTACGCATACGAGGAATAGGTCGAATGACACTATCAGAACCCAGCTAGCAGCGGCACCCCAGGCATGAAAAACCTGCGACATCTGTCCGCTGCATAACGTGCAATATACGGAGCACAAGTTCACCGGAGTGAAGTGCCGGTGTCAGAATGACTAAGGCAATAGTATGCTTTTGAAGCAGGGATAAAACCAATATGCATGTGTAGGTGTCCATGTCTGGGTAATGTATAGGTTAACGGACACACATATGTATATATAGATAAAAACGTATATATACACATAGCTATAATAATTTACATACACATTTATATCCATACGGATATATATATATATATATATATATATATATATATATATATATATATATATATATACATATATATATATATATATATATATATATATATATATATATATATATATATATTATATATATATATATATATATATATATTATATATATATACACACACACACACACACAAGGATATACTACGGATATAGATAGATAGATATATATACACAAACAACAGGTAGTGATATATACACATACACACAAAACAAACTATATGTCAGTGTAGATATACACATTCACAGAAATAGGTTACTTCGCAGCAATTAGGGGTAACATATTCACAGCCCGGGCATTTGTGACTGGGAGGTCCAATAAAGAAATGTTGTACCCCCCCACATCGCCCAACTAGGCCGGACAGACATACAGACAGGCAATACAGATCAATACACTGCCGCTGTCCAAAACACCGGTAGGAAAGGACCAGTGGGAGAGTTCTGCAAGGTCTACACTTTAAACATGGATAACGGTGTCCCTTGCGGGACCCCAAAAAGTAAGGTATGAAAGAATCTGCCGACACTAATACGAGCAGGATGTAGGTGTACATGGAACAGTAGGTTGTGCCAGTGTGATAATACATGGGTTTAGGAAATGTACGACATGTGACCTGAGATGGGGAGAGTGGGCAAAGTGTAGGGGTGTGCTCATACCCCAGCTGCGCTCACAGTAAGTATTTGTCACAACTGCTGTAGAGGGGTGCCAGGTAGGTGGACCATGGGTATGCATTAATGGGCTTAAGTGTGCAGGTGCTGGTTGGCAGAGATGTAGTAGGCCCGCCCAGTGGACGTCATTAATATTCCTATGTGGGCATAGCATATGCCTACACCTCCCAAATCTGAAGATCACATCTACCGGATAGTGTGTAAACCATCGGGGAATGCAAAGAGACCTACACAGTGCCCTGTACCCGAGTAGCATGGACATCCATAGTTATGTATCAGAATGTACCAAAGTCCAAAGAAACACTGCCAAAACTACTGATATTAGGTGAACAGGTGGCGGAATACAGGTAATGACAGATGACAACATGTATGAGTCATAAGCAGCATGTACCTCGACAAACATGAATGAATACATATGTTCTGTGACTGTGAATGTGTCTGGTTAATAGAACCAATCATCTAAATGTGTCCCGCAGGGTGTTATGCATTGTTCCTGATACGGTGTTCAGTCACACCCATTGGTATGTGAGTTCTGCTACTGACGGAAACCGCATAAGTTGCTGACCACTTCAGGTAGATGATAGCATAATAGAAGAGGTTAAACACCCATACGCCTGCGAGGGACACACCCGTCTGGGCAGTTGTGTCCTGCAAAATGACGGTTATGGCACATGGTCTGTGCATACCTCTCAACTGTCCCCGAATTTCACGGACGTCCCTGATGTCGACCCAAATTTCAACTCTGTCTCTCTTAATCCCTCCTAAAACTAGTGACTTTTGGAGGAAAGGTGATGAATTACACTTCATGACAACTGACAATAATTAAGAGTTACAATTTTACTTCATAAAATGTGTGTTAATTCATATGCACTGATTCTGTCAATGTATCAGGTTAATAGCACTAATATTTTAAAGTTGTCCCTGATTGTCCCTGTTTTTCCCTGACTTGTCCCTGATGCTGTTGAAATTTGTCCCCAATTGGTTAAGAGGTCTGGGCCTGTGACTTCAGGAATGGAGGCTATATAGTGTGTGTAGTGGTGTCAGATATCACTTTGTTGTATCAGTAACAGCTACATGTAATAGGAAACAGTATTATCAATTATAATGCTACATGAATAACCTTAACGTATGCAAACCGTGGAGGTCATCTGTGTACTACTGGCTGTGGCTCAGACCTCTCAACCAATTGGGGACAAACTGCAACAGAATCATGGATAAGTCAAGAAAACACAAGGACAATCAGGGACACATTTAAAATATCAGAGCTATTAACTGGAAACATTGACAGAATCAGAGCATATGAATTAATACACATTTTCTGAAGTTAAAGAAGTTTGTAACACTTACTTATTGTCATTATTCATTAAGTGTGATTCACCACCTTTCCTCCAAACGTCACTAGTTTTAGGAGGGATTAAGAGGGACAGAGTGAAAATATGATTCAAAATCAGGGACGGCCCTGAAAATCAGGGACATTTGAGAGGTATGCTGTGGGTATGTGTTGCCTCGACACATGTGATAGCTCTACATATAGGATCAATAGGTCCGCCACCAGTCTGAACGGCCAAAGTGGAACCTGGTCTGTAGAACTGTCAGATGTACCAGGGCAGAACATACATACAGCCATGCATAGTACAGAAATATACATATCGGAGCAAATCAAAGCATAGTCTAGCAGCAGTATAGTTGCTTATGCTACTACATATGACATATCGACGTGTCAGGTATACAAGACTTGTAACAAGCAACCAACACAGACACCTACAACATGTGAAGGTCCCCTAATCAGAACAGTTGCAGTGGCCAGAGTATTGTTCATACCACTCAACTGTCCCTGAATGTCAGGTACGTCCCTGTGTTCGACTGAAAGTCTAACTGTGTCCCTCTTAATCCCTCCTAAAATGTAGTGCCTGTTGAAGGAAAGGTGGTGAATTACACTCACTGACTAATGACAATAAGTAGGAGTTATATACAACTGTTACGTCACAATATGTGTATTATGTCATATGCTCTGATTCTGTCAATGTGTCAAGTTAATAGCACTACATTTGTAAATGTGTCCCTGCTTTTCATGACCTGTCCCTGAATTTGCAGAAATGTGTCCCCGATTGGTGGAGAGTTCTGGTATTGTCACATGTGATGTGTGATGAGGGACTGTCTCATGCAAAGTGGGAAAGGTGTCACTCCTACAGTCTCCTGTCATGCAATCTGAAAGGTGGTCAATGTGCAGTTGGTATGCGGTAGCATGGCTCGGCAGACCGCTGTGTTAACAAACTCAAGTCACATGTCAGCATTGCAGAGTATCGGTTCCCATGTATCAGGCAGATGGGAGCAGATCATATGAGGAACACGCATATAATGTGATTACGTCACTGGACAGGCTGCAGAGTCCGTACAGTCGAACGGCTGCCATCGCAAAATGGTTACACATACCCGATACTGTAGTCATGTAGTCCGATGTAATACGCATCACAAGGGATCACACACACCCAGCGTGAGTGACAAATGTAAGCGGACATGTCGTAGAGTGAGCGGCTGTAAGCGTGTTTGTCAACCAGTATGCCAGTAGTGCCCTGTCAAAGAAATGTGGAGTGTAAACGTGTATAAGGTGCTGTGACCAGAGGTCAGCAGTGCTTAACACTGTGCAAACCCATGCACAACAGCTCCCACCTGCTGGACTGTGCCTTACCCGGTTTGTATCCAAAGGCGTCGGCATGTCCGCAAACAAAGAACCGCCCTATACACGTGATGGTAGACGTACCCTGCGCACATAGCTCATGTGACTGACTGCAAACACCATACAGCGCAGACATCCAACAGTATAGCAATGTACTGGCAGATATGTCCGGACCACTGGTGTGTGTATGCTTGGCCGTCCTGTGTATCAGTGTGCGAGCATGCCCAGTATGACTGTTGCGCATGTTGTAGACTGACAATACCATCATGTGTGTGAGCATGCAAAGTATGGTCAACTGTATTGCATGTGTCACATGTCCAGATAGTATTGTGTTGCTGACCCCTCCGTTCTACACAGACAGGTGACATGCTGTGTCTGCAGGGTAGCTAATGGTCATGTGGCATTGACAGTTGCTACATGTCTGTATAGCATGGGGGGACATGCAACCACAGTCCTACACAGCACCGTGGGTGGTGCACATGACTCACATGTGTAGGTGTGACGGTGGGCACAGCCAACAGTTGTACACGTCTGCCACTACTGTACAGGTCTGCCAGGTACTCCATGTCAGTGTGTGGACCTACCTAAATTGCTGGTTGGAGAGATACCAGGGTACGTCAGTTCCCAGCATTAATTACCAGCACAGTGGTGTTGGACATCCTATTACACATCCTACATCAAACAGCCTGGCCTGCTGTCTTCTGTGTGTGTCATACAGGGTTGGGGTCTGTCAGTGGGCATATCCATAGGCCATCATATATCATTTGTCTGTATTGGTCCACATCTGTCCAGCTACATGGGACGTGTGTGAGCTGTACGGACACACATGATGGTCTTCCCATAATCTGCAGTGGGTAGGACACCCTGTGTACTACAGGCTACCATTGTGAACCCTGTATGTGCTACAGAGATCATGGTGCCACTATGGATGTGTACTGTCTGCTGCCCTAACATTTGGCCACCACAGTCACTTGTATGCTCACATACATACCAGAGCAATGGGTAAGTACACATTGTAATACAACCGCCACATGTTAGGTCAATAGACATACCCAGGTTGTGTTACGGATGCACACAGTGCACCTCCCTTACATGGCCGAGCACAGGTACTGTCATGTTTGGCATCCATGATACTGTGTGCGGGTCAGAGAGGGGAAATCCGTGGGTACCTACTGTGTCAGTGCATATGCCGTGTGTTGCATCTTTGCCAAGGGCAGGTCATACTGTGCACGGGCTGGTGTGAGTGTTCAGGTGTGTGTGCATTGCTGATGGGTGTTATAAGCCACTACACCAGTGTTTACCTAGCATCCACCACTGGGAGACTGTAGGGGATATCCCATAGGCATTGGTGTGCTACCGCTGTGTCAGATGCCATATATGGGACACATCACAGCTTCCAGGGCAGACAGCACACACATTCAGTGTCATGCCCTGGCCATCGCATAGGGCCTAGCTGTTGGAGGGTATGCCCTGCACTGACTGTAGGCCCTACCCTGCTCCCCGGGTGGTGCTACGTGTGCAGGCTATAGCACCCAGTACCCCAGGGTACTCATCCATGTGGTGGAACAGATTCATATTGCAGGTTCACTAATCACGTATGTGGAGGACCTGTACATGCTCACTAGCATGTGTTGACATGGCATCTGTGAAGTGGTGCAATACTCTGGATGCAGATGCCTGTGAGATACCCATGATATCCCCAGTTGTGCTGTGTGAGGTACCTGTTGCTAGCACACCTAGGACAACACATCCCATGGTATCCACTGTGATGCATTCCCCTCGGCCTGTGTGATGTGTTAGGCACAGGACAACAAGCTGCTGTAGGAGGTGTCTGTCCACCCCATAGTGCTCTAACATCCCCAGCCCATGTAGACCCTGGTATGTCACCCTCGGTCAATAAAGTCATATGTCACCCCAGTAAGGGTTGTTCGGCAGCATACACATCTGCACTGCCCCAGCCCCCTGCACATATTGGTGTATGTTGGCTGCTGCAGCCCATGTCATTTGGTTAGACTCTGTCGTGAAATGTCTCTGCAGGTATACACCGGTGGTGTAGAGTGTGGATGACATATGTGTGTATGCTGCTTGCTCGCATTAGTGTACTGTTCATGTGCGGGCTGGCCATGTCATCAGCTGATTGTGCTGATCAACACCTGTGTGTGCAGCCTGGACACCCTGACTACCCCACCACTGCTGTCATCCCTCCCAACGTCACCAGGCAGGTATAGACACACCCCTAGCTGAGGTTTGCTAGGGCAGGAGCACTCCCGAGGCACAGTACTGCAATGTACGTACAGTATGCCTGACCCCTCCCCATTCTAGCATCTATATGCAAGACCTGCACCTGGCTGACTACACACATACACTACAGGGACCAGCAGCACACCCTGGTAATAAATGTGATACACCATAGTCAACCTCATCTGCATAGTATAGTCTTCTAATGAATAGTTATATGACCCATACCGAACCTCCAACATATTAACCACTGCTCAGTGTCGCTCAGATCCATACACAACTGGCAACAGGTGCCCTACCATCACCATATTTGATGTCCCATGGTCTTCCCAGCAACAAAATTACTGGTGTCTACACGACTATAACCCGTGGCCCTGAACACCACAGACGATGTGCATTAACACCACGCCATGGCAGATATACATAGATCCGAGGTTATGACGTACAGATCATCTGGCACAAATAGTCAATAGTGCTGATTTCCCCATACATATGTTCACATCTATGTCCACCTCTACATCTACATATATCACATATATTATTTGTAGACATATATACATGGACATATATATATGTAGATATACATACACTCATATACATGTACACATATGTAGATATGGTATTTATGTCACAACAGCGAATCACATGACAGCAATGCATTAGACAGGAATGGAAAGGTAACCACATGTGCCACCTGCATCATGCAGTGTTGTTAATATCAAGGCACGTGTGTTATGTTGGGTCACATGGGTCAGACCATAGCAAGGGTAAGAGTAGGGCTGCTGACAGTTACTCACCAGACCTATTGGCGACTGTATGTGCTGACAACCCAGTGTCTTGGCGGAATATGCGGGATGTGGACATTAAATAGGTCAGCAACAAAACAAACTGGACGCATCCTGCAGCTAGCCACCCACAGATATCAACACATACAGTATAACTGCCAAACACACACCTGCCATGCCCTGGAATCAAGCATCTACCTGTCTAGTCTACCACACTACAGCATTATGCAGTAACAGAATGCACTACCGAGTTCAGGCATCACTGCACTCCCACAGGCATATTTCTAGGTGGGTGACATCATCCGCAAAGCAAAGACGCCGATGGGGAATGTATGTGCTGTGAGCCATCTAAAAGCATTACTCTGTCCCTAGGCAGCTGCAAACACACACACACAGAGGCACACCCTTGGCAGGGCTGGGAGTCGAACATACACCTAACTACCTTATCACACTACAGCATTATGCAGTTACAGAATGCACTACCAAGATTACTGAACACGGCACTCCCAGAGGCATACTTCTAGGTGGGTGACATCATCCGCAAAGGCAAAGACGCCGATAGGGACTGTATGTGCTGTGAGCCATCTAAAAGCATTACTCTGTCCCTAGGCAGTTGGACACACACACACACACACACAGAGGCACACACTTGGCAGGGCTGGGAGTTGAACATACACCTAACTACCTTATCACACTACAGCATTACGCAGTTATAGAATGCGCTACCGAGAGAGATTACTGAACACAGCACTCCCAGACGCATACTTCTAGGTGGGTGATGTCATCCGCAAAGGCAAAGATGCCGATAGGGACTGTATGTGCTGTGAGCCATCTAAAAGCATTACTTTGTCCCTAGGCAGCTGGACACACACACACACACACAGAGGCACACATTTGGCAGGCTGGGAGTCGAACATACACCTAACTACCTTATCACACTACAGCATTACGCAGTTACAGAACGAGCTACTGAGATTACTAAACACAGCACTCCCAGAGGCATACCTCTAGGTGTTTGACGTCATCCGCAAAGCAAAGACGCCGATAGGGACTGTATGTGCTGTGAGCCGTCTAAAAGCATTACTCTGTCCTTAGGCAGCTGGACAGACATACACACACACTTGGCAGGGTTGGGAATCGAACATACACCTAACTACCTTATCACACTACAACATTGTGCAGTTACAGAACACGCTACCAAGATTTCTAAACACAGCACTCCCACAGGCATACTTCTAGGTGGGTGACATCATCCGCAAAGCAAAGACGCCGATAGAGAATGTATGTGCTGTGAGCCATCTAAAAGCATTACTCTGTCCCTAGGCAGCTGTAAACACACACACACATTTGGCAGGCTGGGAGTCGAACATACACCTAACTACCTTATCACACTACAGCATTACGCAGTTACAGAACGCGCTACTGAGATTACTGAACACAGCACTCCCAGAGGCATACTTCTAGGTGTTTGACGTCATCCGCAAAGCAAAGACGCCGATAGGGACTGTATGTGCTGTGAGCCGTCTAAAAGCATTACTCTGTCCTTAGGCAGCTGGACACACACACACACACACTTGGCAGGGTTGGGAATTGAACATACACCTAACTACCTTATCACACTACAACATTGCACAGTTACAGAACACGCTACCAAGATTTCTAAACACAGCACTCCCACAGGCATACTTCTAGGTGGGTGACATCATCCGCAAAGCAAAGACGCTGATAGGGAATGTATGTGCTGTGAGCCGTCTAAAAGCATTACTCTGTCTCTAGGCAGCTGCAAACACACACACACAGAGGCACACCCTTGGCAGGGCTGGGAGTCGAACATACACCTAACTACCTTATCACACTACAGCATTATGCAGTTACGGAATGCACTACCAAGATTACTGAACACAGCACTCCCAGAGGCATACTTCTAGGTGGGTGACATCATCCACAAAGGCAAAGATGCCGATAGGGACTGTATGTGCTGTGAGCCATCTAAAAGCATTACTCTGTCCCTAGGCAGCTGGACACACACACAGAGGCACACACTTGGCAGGGCTGGGAGTTGAACATACACCTAACTACCTTATCACACTACAGCATTACGCAGTTACAGAATGCGCTACCGAGAGAGATTACTGAACACAGCACTCCCAGAGGCATACTTCTAGGTGGGTGACGTCATCCGCAAAGCAAAGATGCCTATAGGGACTGTATGTGCTGTGAGCCATCTAAAAGCATTACTCTGTCCTTAGGCAGTTGGACACACACACACACACTTGGCAATCGAACATACACCTAACTACCTTATCACACTACAACATTGCGCAGTTACAGAACACGCTACCAAGATTTCTAAACACAGCACTCCCACAGGCATACTTCTAGGTGGGTGACATCATCCGCAAAGCAAAGACGCCGATAGAGAATGTATGTGCTGTGAGCCGTCTAAAAGCATTACTCTGTCCCTAGGCAGCTGTAAACACACACACACTTGGCAGGGCTGGGAATCAAACATACACCTAACTACCTTATCACACTACAGCATTACGCAGTTACAGAACACGCTACCAAGATTACTGAACACAGCACTCCCAGAGGCATACTTCTAGGTGGGTGACGTCATCCGCAAAGGCAAAGACACCGATAGGGAATGTATGTGCTGTGAGCCATCTATAAAGCATTACTCTGTCCCTAGGCAGCTGTAAACACACACACACACACACACAGAGGCACACCCTTGGCAGGGCTGGGAGTCGAACATACACCTAACTACCTTATCACACTACAGCATTATGCAGTTACAGAATGCACTACCGAGATTACTGAACACAGCACTCCCAGAGGCATACTTCTAGTTGGGTGATGTCATCCGCAAAGGCAAAGACGCCGATAGGGAATGTATGTGCTGTGAGCCGTCTAAAAAGCATTACTCTGTCCCTAGGCAGCTGTAAATACACACACACACAGGCACACACTTGGCAGGGCTGGGAGTCGAGCATACACCTAACTACCTTATCACACTACAGCATTACGCAGTTACAGAACGCGCTACCGAGAGAGATTACTGAACACAGCACTCCCAGAGGCATACTTCTACGTGGGTGATGTCATCCGCAATGGCAAAGACGCCGATAGGGACTGTATGTGCTGTGAGCCATCTAAAAGCATTACTCTGTCCCTAGGCAGCTGGATACACACAGAGGCACACACTTGGCAGTGCTGGGAGTCGAACATACACCTAACTACCTTATCACACTACAGCATTACGCAGTTACAGAACGCGCTACCGAAATGACTGAACACAGCACTCCCAGAGGCATACTTCTACGTGGGAGATGTCATCCGCAATGGCAAAGACGCTGATAGGGACTGTATGTGCTGTGAGCCATCTAAAAGCATTACTCTGTCCCTAGGCAGCTGGACACACACACACACACACACAGAGGCACACACTTGGCAGGGCTGGGAGTCAAACATACACCTAACTACCTTATCACACTACAGCATTACACAGTTACAGAATGCGCTACTGAGAGAGAGATTACTGAACACAGCACTCCCAGAGGCATACTTCTAGGTGGGTGAAGTCATCCACAAAGGCAAAGACGCCGATAGGGACTGTATGTGCTGTGAGCCATCTAAAAGCATTACTCTGTCCCTAGGCAGCTGGACACACACACACTTGGCAGGGCTGGGAGTCGAACATACACCTAACTACCTTATCACACTACAGCATTACGCAGTTACAGAATGCGCTACCGAGAGAGATTACTGAACACAGCACTCCCAGAGGCATACTTCTAGGTGGGTAACGTCATCCGCAAAGGCAAAGACGCCGATAGGGACTGTATGTGCTGTGAGCCATCTAAAATCATTACTCTGTCCCTAGGCAGCTGGACGCACACACACACTTGGCAGGGCTGAGAATCGAACATACACCTAACTACCTTATCATACTACAGCATTGTACAGTTACAGAATGCGCTACCGATATTTCTGAATGCAGCACTCCCAGAGGCATACTTTTAGGTAGGTGACATCATCCACAAAGGCAAGGACGCAGATAGGGAATGTATAGAGAGTGAGCAGTCTGAAAACATATTACTGTCCCGAGGTAGACGTAGACAAATACATGGCAGTGGTGCGATCGGGGCAACTAAATATTTACGGAGCACTACAACAACACTACATAGATACATAAAGCGCCACAGACAGTACACCCTTCATGACAGTCCACCAATGTGTTCAATGTATGCATCCATCGTGACGTGGACAATGGACATCTGTTGCCTGGATGAACACCATCGCTATACAGGATGTCAATGGCCATGCCCATACACAGAGGCACATCACCGACACAAGGTGTCACTGGGCATGCCCACACGCTAAGTATCACAAGTTCGTTTGGAATGTACTGTGTGTCCATCTACACAACGGCGTACTGGGCATGCTAACACAGCAGTTGCAAAGGGCCGTCTTGCATGCACACGGATTCTAAACATGGAAGGGCGCAGTTTGGAATGTACTGTGTGTCCATCTACACAATGGCTTACTGGGCATGCTCACACACTTAGCAGTTGCAAAGGGCCGTCTTGCATGCAAATGGATTCTAAACATGGAAGGGCACAGTATGGTGTTACTGTCCCCACGTACATGAATGCCACTCACATGTACTAACCAGTACACACTCAGGAGCCATCACAGATGTCTCAGGTGCAGATCACAGAGGTACACACCGCAGTCTTCATTGTAGCCCTCAGACATCACCATGTTGCAGGACCAGCAATACACTGCCATACATTACCACAACACCGTGTGGCTCATGACCAGTGGACTGTACATAGGTCTACAGCAACCTTGCAGACTACACATGTACCGACAGGGTTCCAACATGTGTTATGCATTGCAATGATACCCACTGTAATGACCAGGTCGGCTCTACACATACCAGGGGCCCTGGGTCTTACACAGCTGTGACAGATGACTGTCGCTGTACACCAAAGATCACACATGTGTGGATATGACATACATGTAATCGCAGTGGATATGTGCATGGACCACACACACAACACATATGTACATAGCATAGCATTTGCTGTCCTCCGTGCAGACAAGTGGCTACAGCAATCACACGCACGCAAATGGAAGGTGGGTCCATGGCTGTTGAATGCTAACAGTACATGAGGTAGCAATGTTGACCGAGGACGCATTCCCTCTGTACTAGTTACCCATGACACCCATCATATCTTACAACAGTCCATGTGTTATGCATGTCATCACATATGTCCACCAATTGCACTGCATACAAAATGGCTACATGACAGGCATGTAGGACCAACACACATGTACAATTTGTAGTGTTCATGCAGCTACCATACATGTGCAGTAGCTGATGTATGTGACTCATCTTTGCCTAACTACAACATGCAGTTGCAATGCAGCCCCATCGTTGACACCTGTATATAGTGACATACTGACAGTACGGTAGGATATACATCAGGTATGGATAGATGTGTGTACATAAAGTGGTGATCCACCTGTGCAGATGGATGTTTGCCGGGGATGGCTCACAGGTATGTCACACGCCATCCTACCATTACATGTGCAAACAGTACGCTATGTTACTGTTACTTGACGGTGAAGACATAAACCTACACAGCGGTCAGGTGTTACCGACTGTATGTCACCTGACACCTGTAACACCTACATCCTCCCGTGTGCAAATAGCACCACAATTGCCGGACTTAGTGTTGGTACACATAATGTGGCCAATACTGCTGCATGTCTGTCAGACGTATCATCATATCGCAGGTGTATCATTCACACTACTGCCATGTGTGTTTGCTTGTGTGACCATATATGCCACATATGGTGGGGATTACATCCCAATTGTTACACACCCCTGTACACTGTTGTAGAGATCTGTACATACTGCAGTGTGGAAAGCATGATGTAGGCAAGGGTGGTGTGTGTAACACACATCAGCTATCCGTATGTGTATGACATTTGTGGTCTCCACAGTGTGTGTGTGTGTATGTATGTATGGCTGTCTGGTGCATGGAGTGAGGGTGTATGCTACCATACAGAACACACAGGATCCCTAACCCCTCATGGTGATGCAGTCTACTACCCTGTTGATGCCATAGGTCTCAGCCGTACTGGCTACCTGTTCATGTTCTTTCTCTGTGTCGCATTGCGTGGGTGCACAGTACTGTGAGGGTGAGGACCACATAGGCAGGGGTCCTCACCTCAACACTATGGGGTGTACGTTATAGTGTTGTTGACCCCGTGAGTGTGCATGTTCCTGTAATGTGACAGGGTATGACTGCTACACAGTGAGGCCTCATGCTATCAGGTGGCCTCTAACATTAGCATCGGCCAGACCGCTGTGTACAACCCTGCACCATGTCAACATACCTGTGATGTGACCTGGTATGGATGTCACGTCTCTAGCCACTGTAGCCTATTAAACTGCCCACATGCATCTGGATCAGTATATGTGTGGACATCTGTAGTATGTTAGCCTTTCCAACAGTCAGGTTGAGGCTACGTATAGCATGCTGATATTGCCATACGTGCCTGTGAGTACTCCACAGTTACACATGGAAGACTGCAAACACTGCTACCTGTAGGCACATGCAAGTAGACCATAAGGAGGGAACCAGGGCATCATTACCAACATGCTGTTACTGTTGTTACGAAGACACATACTGTGAACATATAACAATGCATGCTAAACCTGTACTACATGGTATGTCTGGTGCGTGTTAACAGTACACAACTAATGTAATACACACTTCTCTCACTATTCTTACACAACTAATTTAATATACACTTCTCTCAATATTCATACACAACTAATGTTATACACACTTCTCTCACTGTTCTGTTCACCCTGTGCATCAGACCATTTGAGCATGTCCCTGCCCTGATGGTGTGGATTACAGGGATACGGCACAGGCTTCATCATATGCACAGGGTGATAACGTTTGCCAGGGGCATAGGCTGCACCAATGGATGACATCATGTGTGTGGGTAAGGGCCGGTGACATGATTGGACATGTCTGTTCAGTATGCATGTGGGTGTTGGGGTGCCCTACAGATGTGTTTGCTATGTGCGTGTATGTGTGCACACAGTTCTGCCTTTTGTGAGGCCTACACAGGGGTATTATTGACAGCGCCAGATTGTACAGACCAGGTTGTACAGCTCACTGTGTCTGGCCATGGCCACATGACCTGTGCCTGCCAGGGGTTGCACGGGCACTACCAGGCGGAGGTACAGATTGGCTACTGTCTGACAACACATGTCCACTGGAACCGTGTCCCCGCTGGGAATGTCCAGGGCCACGTCCACGTGGCCTGCTGTGTCCTGGTGTGGACAGCGCAGCACCAGCTGCACTGCTACTGCTACCGGCACTATGGGAGTGGGCATGTGAGGTGGCACGCTCACGTTGACCTGCACTAGGTGGTGTAGCTGGTCTACGTCCACGTGGCCCATGCCTTACTCCTACCAGATGTTCCAGCACAGACAGCTCATGCTCACGGATTGCCATGCCACGGTCAAGGATTCCGACCATGTCACCCAATCGCCTGTCCAGAACATCAGCAATCTGCTGTTGAGCATTTGCCAATGCCTGGATGTTGTCGTTTAGGGAACGGATAGCAGCCATCTGCAGCCTCTGCCCTTCTCTGTTCTGCCGTTCAGCACGTGCCTGTGCCACCATTACAGTCTGGAACATGTGTCTGGTGATACCAGCTGCTGCTCTCTGTCCTGCAGGTGCATGTCTGCCAGAGGTCCTCCTACGAGCAGCACTGGCCGCATGCCTGTGTGGCACATCTGCTGTCATTACACTGACACCATGGTGTGGAGACACACCTTCTGTAGCCACCACACGTTCCTGTTCCATGCTAACAGATGCTGACTGTCCTTCCTCTATGGCCACTGGTGATGCGGTATGTGTTGGCAGCAGAACTGTGTGCGGGGAAGAGGGGGACATAGCTGGGATGGCAACCATTGGCACAGTTTCAGCCCCTGACAACCCTGCCTATACCTCATGCATATGTTCATCACTGCTAGTATCTGTGGGGACACTAACATCAGATGGACCGCGGGAGGGTAACGCACCTACATCACCTGTGAATGCAAAGAAAGACTAAATTACAATAGACACACACAGACACACAAAGACACACAGACACATACACAGACACACACAGACACACACAGACAGACAGACAGACACACACACACACACACACACACACACACACACACACAGACACACACACACAGACACACACAGATACACACACAGACACACACAGACACACACACAGACACACACAGACACACACAGACACAGACACACACCATGCATGTGATTTGACAGATGGCATGCAGCATGCCTGTGATACAACAGACGGCATGCAGCTCAGACATTAATAGTGTTAGTTACCATACCTCCCTGGGGTGCACACTACAGCAAGCAGGTGTCATATCAGTAGCCATGCAGTTCACACAATCATGGTAGTATGCATGCATCCCCGTGATACACCATGTGGACCAGAACAGGATAACAGTACACATGGCTGATGTGACCTTGGCATGTAATCTGCTGACGTGTGCATTAACATGCATACATGTCTGACACAATGGTGTCCTGACACATGTACAGAGTCGTAATGGGCATCACATTGCGGTATTGTCTGTATGCCCTATAGATAGAATGCATGTTTAGCAAATGTGCATGAGCATGGAAGGGTAGTGTGAGCCATCTACATTGCTATACAGTGTGAAGTACAGATACTGTGCCATTGCATGGCATCATGAGGCATCTATATTGCTATACAGTGCATAATATGTACACATTGCATAGCCATAACTGCATGCATACCCATAACATAACCGTGGATTGTGACCCACGATGCTGAGGTGTATACACACAAACCATGCTGGGTCATGTGACAGGTCACTGGAGGACCTACAGTTGACACCCCTGCACCACTACTACAGAGTCTTAGCTGCCTGGCAACCATGTCCACACATAGCAGACTTGTCAATTCACCATGTCCCACATGACATTGATGTACCACACACACAAGGTGCACAGCTAATGGTGAAGTCCTACAGCAGCAAGGGAAATGTACAGTATCTGTGGCCCAATGTGGTGTCAATGTCTGTGGAAGCTGTAGAGGTGACTACTTTCATGCTATGACACAGGCATGATGTTCAACACATCTTTTATGGTAGACGTCAGTGACACCTCCACTAGCTGTGCACAGGCTTTTAGGATGTCCAGTGTACCACATCAACTGTATAATCGGTTGTCTAAGGGTGTAATTGGACCATGTGTGGACAATGTGAAACAGGGTGTATACACATCACATCTACTGTGTGGCTACGTGTCTCTGGCCATCCCTCATGGCCATGTGTGCACATGTGTTGGACAAATGTGTGTGATGGCCATCTATCACACATGTCTGTGTTGTCCCATATGACATACACCCATAGATGTCAGATATGTCACCATCCACAGGGCTATGCAGACAACGGGTTGTATGTTTGGTATGTGGGGTATGGGTTATGGAATAGTGTGACAATATTGCAGCCAAAACACTACGTGTCTGGGACATGTCAGATGGCACATCACAATGTGTGCACCCATTGCAGGAGCATATAACACAATGGTGACTCCTGTGGGCTGCCCATATCACAGCTCACTGTGTAGTACTGCTTGCGTACCACACGTGTTGTGCCAATGTATAGTACATATGCCTCCATTGTAGAACACCTCCACTGTTGTATGCACAGCTGACCACACATGTAGCAATGACAAATACTGTGGTTTCAAGTCGGTGTATCATTTCATTTGTATATATTGCACATGGGTGGCCTGTGTGAATGATGGGTGATGCGACCTGTATATCGTGACTGGAATGAACATCAAGTGTGCAAGTGTTAACTGACCACATGGCGAATAGATCTATGCTTTAACATACCTGATACTGATGACAGTCTCACCTGCAATGGACTCATGTCTGTGTGGCATGCCAGAGGTACCTGTATGGGGTGACACAGCAGTATGAACATTATCCATGACTGTATGACAGCCACAGGGTGCACTGTGCATGTTAACACATTTGCCTGTACAATAGCATATAGTATGCACATGTGTGCATACACAGGGTAGCATACTGTAGTATGCAGCATGTGTGTCCACATACCTTGCATATGTTGTTACATTACATAATGTACAGTGACACATGCAACTAAATGGGATATAATAGCCATATGTGCAGCACTGACTTACCAAGCAACTCCAGGCTCATTGGTTGGGAGACACCCACCTCCACAATAGCAGCTAGTGTTTGTGGATGCTGTTCTGAGGGTGTCCCCAGAATGGCCAGTAGCTCCTCGGTGTGTGTGAGTGGGGGCTCAGTTGGTGGCCCACCACCTGTTCCACCTTGTTCCCTGGTGATTGCAGTGGCACGCTGTTTTGCATGTCGTATCAAGTCTGTGTAGTGGCTGCGCACCTGCTGGTAGGTGCGGTTATGGCCACCCACATCGTTCACCCTCCTGCGAAGATCCTGCCACAGGTTGTCCCGCTGCTGGGCATGCTGTGGCACATGGCTGAACAACACCTCATAGTTCTCATGGAGGTACGGGATGAGGACATCATCCTCCTGGCGGCTGTATGCTGGCAGGCGTGTACGAGGCATTATCTGTAAGACATAATGATGGTGACAGGTCACAGTTTCAGAGATGTACAGAGATACTGCTGCACATACATTTCTAGTAAATCTAGTACATCTGCACAGTTATCTTTGCAAATCATCATGACACTGACACGATTGACATGTTTGTGTCACACACATGTAACACCCGTTATGCATTGGATATCATCACCATATATGTGTGTCACCTCATTACAGTGTTCATACTTCATGTGAATGCTGTCTTGATGTGGGCATGTCTGTTTGCCTGCACTGGTGTTCTTACTTATCTGCACATGCCTGTATGTGTCCACGGTAATGCTGTTGACATTGATGCTGTGTATATGTCACATATCAACACATACACAGCCTTAATGGACTTGAGCAGTGACAATGCACACATACGCATGGAAACCTTTACATGCATGTGTTTTGCCATATACATCTACACAGCACTGTACAGCTGTTCAACATCCTGCCACGGATCACCTGTGTTGCACATGTGATAGACATGGGACAATGGCTAGTCGGACGTCATTCGCAGGGATGATTATCAACTATAGCATGTACGGGCAAGGTTTCCTAGCTGTATCCGACAGCCATTATGCCACCGCGAGGTACATCAGTGCCACATTACTGATCCAGACAGTTGATACTACATCTACCATACAGCCATCACACCATGTATGACAGGGATGACATATGCAGCTTTGATGGACAGGGTTGCATGGTATGGCGGAAGTATGTCACATGTATGGCACAGGGATCTGTCCAGCATGTGGCAATCCTAGTAGTAGGACGGTGGCTGTCCATGACGTATGTCTTTCAGATCAGGATATGAACATGTAGCATGTCCAACATCATAGTGTAGTAAATGTCTTTATGCACAGTAGACAGCATGCTGAATAGTGGAGGTGAGGATTGTGAAGGCTGGTATCGCCCATCCACGCATGGCCAATACCCCTTAAAGGTGATATGTGATCAAGTATTGGTCACCCGAGTGCTGTGTATGCCTGTCCAATGATCTCCATGCTCATGGATGGCACCCTGTCATGACATGGGTACCTCGTATGACTACCTAAGGGGCCTGGATATGTCACTAACTCAGGGAGGTGTACTGCACAGAACCATCCCTTACACAGTGTCCATAATGTTGACCAAAGCCTAGGTGGTAGTTAATGGGTACAGGGATATTCACCTAGCGGTGACAATGCTGATATCATCCATCAGAATGTGCACATATGTCACACACCTCACCCACACAGCCCATTCTGTATGTTGTTTACAACACTGCGACAGCTATTGCTCATAGGTCATGGCCATTCACATCCTTACATACACAGATGCCTGACATTTGTCTGTGTGGTATGGGCTACAATGAGGGTGGAGTACAACACATTAACCCTGTTTTACTGTAGCTGGCACTGGTGTGATATGCACATGTCACTCTGGCACCTTTTGTAGTTGTGATTCTGTCAACAGGCCACTGGTAGAACACTCCTGTGACATACAAAGGTATTTGCAGTCAAACATCCGTACTGTCATGTACATCTGTACTGCTAACATCTACATTGATAATGGTTCATGGACTTGCAGACCATACTCAGCAGGGTTATAGTGCGGTGCCACCAATTATGACTGTCGTCACCACTTGTGGGTTGATATTATCCAACACCCTATCTGTATTGTATGCTCATGCTCAGCACTTGTTCAGAACTTGTGAGCACGTCATGAGCTACTGATTAATATAGCACCCATTCCACACCATTTTTCACAGGTACACTGTCTGTCCTTACATTTCCAGCTTGCTTACAGTACAACAGCTGTTGTACACACGTAACTCACATATCTTGTGAGACATGGTTGTATATACAGGCATGTCAACTGTCGCGATACCAGTGCTATTGCCTGTCTATATGATGAATATGTCGTACATGCGGCAATAGAGCAATTGTCTCATGTACACAGTCAATGCTCACCTCCCAACATACGACACTACAGCCTGTGGGGGATACACATATGCAGCCCTGCTGGGGGTAATGCTGTCACCAACCCTGACTGCACCTGACAGTCATGTGGGGATGTGTAACTTTCGCAACACACCCCGCTCATCACATAGTCTCACAAGATCTCCACCACATGGCCACACATATGAGAACAACTTGTGCAGTACCTCTCCATACTCTGTGTAGGCACCAAAGGCAGCCCCCATCACCAAACACAACAACACCAACTTATAGCCCACAGACTCATGTGTGCCCATCACATACAGCCAATAGGGTGTTATAACATACACAACACACCTGTCATAGGTGACTCTGTAGGCGGTCACACTGCTCTTCCACTCAGCAGGCTACACAAGGTGATAGTCGCTTACATCTTGCTGTCGGGTAACTGGTTTTGCAACATAACCTATGCACCCATGCCACACCTCACCAGGTACAATGTGACTGTCATTCTCCATGTTAGTGTGACTGCCCTGAGATGCAACTTCACAGACTACGTGTGCAGGGACATGCAATAGCTCACCAGTCTTGTAGCCCTGAAGGTGTGGGCCAAGCCCTGGGGAGCATTATGCATTCATCCGGACCTGATACCACTGTACAGTGACTGACTGTGTTACTTCAACAGTTGCCTATGCTTCTGCTGTCATTCCACAGGCATCTGGTATCTGTCCGCTTTGACTGACATGGTCAAACAACACGATGCTTTGGCAAAGATGACCTGCACCTGTCAGCCCTGGGAGTACAGATCACATGTAAGGCTCTTGCTGCTTCTATACTGCCTGTCTTGCACAGTTTCCAATAACAGTCACCACCAGAATGGGAACTGGCAAGCAAATCACGGGGTCATGTGACACAATGCTTGACATCTCCATCTCTGACTCACACAGGCAAGGCACTCCTTATAAATGCACCACTTCAATATCTCTGCAGTGACTGGGACCTGACAGGTTACACACAGACCATACCTTTTAGGCATGTACCTGGACCGGCACACCCACGGCTGAGGTGTTCCCATATTCCACTATGTTGTACACACATCCTGGCTAGTTACTTAGCACAATGCATCAGAGGTGCTCCACATGCAACTAACTGTGTCCAGAACTGCTACACACATTGTAACAAGCTACGGATTCAACAACATACCCCATGGTTACCAGACCTCATTTGTTGGTGTACTGGAAAGTAGGGCTCAGACAGATACTACTGATGTGAGACTGACACTACCCCACACTTCACTGAGATAGCCACTCATGTACCGACACATTAGGCCAACACTGTCTGCGATTCATAACCTCCACTCGGCTGGATCAACCCATACACACCACCTCCAAGACCAACATTATCCTTGACATGGACACTACCAACATGTGACTGGTGTTCCACACCTGGGGTTATCCCCTCATTGGTGGATTCCGAACATATGCTAATCACCCTTGTTAGCCACATCCTGGCACCACACCCTTCATGGCATACACAGTACCTGAGTACTACAACACCTACTACAGACGTCTTATGACAGCGGTAGTTAACGTCATGACACCCGTGCAGATGGACAATGCACATACAAATGCTGAAACATGCCCCAGTGCAGTTCATTTGCACATACATGACTGCATGCATCATGCTATTCCACACAGAGCCTTGATGGTACCCACCAGATAACAGACGCCACTCTGGGGGTCCAGTTCCATGGACATAATTTACAACAACAGGTGGAGGCTGTTGCACAGTGGTGTACAATCCCATGGGTGGGGTAGCTCACTGGTCAGCCTCAGTATGGCCATGGGATCCCTCATCACATACTCCAAAACTAGCTACGTAAACATTACTGCGACACATTCCGGGGTGTACCACAAGGCATTATGGTGGTATGTCAGTAGTCATTGGCAATACCAACATCTGCTCTCACATACAACAGTTACTCAGGAACATTATAGAACCAGGTGATGTTGGCAACATGCTGGCGGATGGATTCAATGCTAACATCACACCCTCTCACTCCCTATGGGGCCACAATCCATGCAGGAACATTGCGGTGTCCCTCCAGTCACACCTACACAGTACTAACCTGCACTCTATATGTCCTGGGACACTGGCCCCATGTGACCTTCCAAAATCCCAGGCTGTGATGTCCACAAACCTCTGAACAACATGTCTCTCCACTAGGCCACCATATTCAGTAATAGCCTTGTGTCAGACATTGTGGCCCCTGAATGGCACACAGCAACAGTTATCACACTCCACACAGGTGGCGCCACAATGCACGAGTGGGTCTATTGCCCTACACACCTGACTGGACTGTTCTGCATGGCTATGGGGTGCATCATCATGGACATTATTCACAGAGACATTGTTGGGCTCCGGTCCACTGATGCCACCCAGGTTGGACTTGTTAGGGCCAGAGCATGGCTCCTACACCTGGTGGACTCCTTTTATAAAGTTACCAGGGTAGTTGATGATGGTACGGGGGTCCACACAGCCTACATTGTCCTCTCATTGCCTTTCAGCACCGTTCTCCATTCTGGTATTGACAACACACACATCCACCTGCACATCGAACCCTATGTCTCGGGATGTTATGCAAAGTGGCTCATGGACAGGACACACACAATGAGGATAGCATACCATAGTACCTACTGTATTTCAGTTACACTTGGCGTACCACAGTCCTCAGTCATAGGGCCCCTCATGTTCGGTATATGCTTCTCTGAGGTACAGGCTAGCACAGAGGGACTTTCCCTGCCTAGCTTTACAGACCACTGCATACAAAGCACCATGATTGATCCACCAGCTGATACTGACTCCATTCATAAGGGTGTCAGTGTGACGGATACCTGATATCAATACCATGGCCTCAAGCTGCATGACACAAGGTGCATGAACATCCCCTTTGCATTACACCATTCACCCACTGACTATCACATAGGTGGTAGTCCCCTACATACATGTCACATTGTACGTGTTCGTAGTACACACATATGTTGCACCCACTCCTGTGATTACAATATTGCCACTGTGGCGTGGATATCCGTCTAAGTGGCCACACTTATCTGTACTGGGTGTGTAGCTGGTACATAGGCACCCATTGTACCTCTGAACTCCAGATGTCTACACACATTCAAGGGTACAACACCCCGTTTAGGTTGTACCTTACACAACAGCTACGGCTTTACATACCACAACATTAACACGCCATAACGTTTATTGAGCTCCGACAGTTAAAGTATGCGGCTGAACTACGGACACCACATCTGCACACATTTGCATACTACATACTCAGGGGTGACCTCTGCTAAACAGACAGGGCCCATGTCCACAACAATATTAATGGATATACTCCACATACGCGACATAAGCAAACGCCACTGTGAGTAACATGCTCATGGATATGTGCACACACGGAACAATGAGTGGGATGTGCTTGAGGGTTACATTCACAAACCAGACACTCACCATGCTTTGGAACATGATTCCTATGTACATCACGTAGGGACACTCAGTAGCACTGTTCATGTGATACCTCACTTGGTGGATGGGAGACACATGTACGCCAGGGATCACTGCAGTGGCTGCACTGTGCAGAGGTGCAGGTAACACATGGCTCTGCTGTTCACAGGACACTACCCTAGAGAGGTGCCACTGGTGTGAACACTGTAGTTGTGCTTACACATAGACTTGCCAGACTGCATAGTACCCCACTAAGAACCTGTGAAGCTATTACATGTCCTTTGTGCATGGTTACTTGAGCAGCCCTTCCATTTAGATTAGCTATCATGCTATTACATTGTCCCGTGACTACAAGCCATATGTATCCTGTTATTGTACATTGTATATGCCAATAGACGATACCTTTGGTATGCATGATATGCCTGTTATGCTGTGTAGCATATCTGACATATCTACCTACACTACTATACACTACACATATTTTACATAGTATCCCATAATGCAAAGCATACTTGCACAGCGGGACCACCTTAGACATGTCATTGTTGTTATATGCCCATACACATGCCTACTGTGACAGTATATCAACATATACTATCCCCTGCTATGGCACGTACTTGTTGGACATACCCTACCACTGACGGTGGGTGGTATGGAATTGTTCTGTTTAAAGCCCTCATGTAGCATCTCTTGTGGTGTCTGTGATGTTTATCTTGTGGCCCACTGCTGGATGCACAATTTCTACAAGCGTTAGTATGCTCAGCAAGACATCACTACATAAATACCTTTTCCCACTTTATGAATTGGGGACACTTTTAATTAATTCAAACCAGGCTATACATACACTAACATAATTAATACAAAACATGCTATACATACACTTACATACCGAGTGTTCTACATACCTTGGTAGCGTTCCGGACTTTCGTCTCTATCTCTCTTACACTGTTTAAACAGTTCTATGGTATGAGCATACGGTTTGAATGTCTGGCAAGTCATCCTTATATACGTCGATACCTGTAACATGTGGTTTCCTGCCGCCAATTGGTGTTCCTGAGTGACTTATTACTTGCATATCAGCTGTGCAGCTACTCCATTCGCCAATTACGCGGCAACAGTGGGGTATAATTGAATTCTCCACTTGGGCATTGCCCATTTGCCCTACCTTCGGGGAGACAGCCTGTATTGTATTTTGTTGTGTGTAATTGCAACTGCTATGTGTAGAGACACGTATAGTTTGGATTCCTATCCCCCGTGGAATGTGTGTGATGGCTAGAGTATGTGGTTCTACATGTGAGTGTACCTGTCATCCCAACCATCTGATAATGGACTATTGCAAACAAAACCTGTAACATCGCCGTTTGTTCCATTATACAATGGCTACAATTTTGCATGGCACCTTTAAATGTGTCTCTCACAAGGTATGTTAACGCTTCTGCAGATGTAATTTACTGACTGGATGTTTGTGCTGTAATTACAGTCTGTATTGCATAGTTTCTAGTGTGGGGGATGTAGGTGGGTATACGTAGCATAGACAGGTTTGTGGGGCTTGCATTTCTACATATTCCATATATATGTGTGTGGGCTCATTCCCTAATTAAAGAGCTATCAGTTAGTAGACTTATGTTACGGGATTATACATTGGGCTGTTGTTAATTGGTTTCTATATAGTATGCAGGTGAGGTTGATACTTCCATACCTCCAGAATTACAGTGATATGTAAAGGGATATTTCTAAATGACAGCTATCCCATGTATTTCTGTCCCAGATATTTGCAGTCATTGCAGTTGTGTTGGTGACAGAACCTCTTTGGCATGGGTTGCCACCTTTTCATACGGCCATTGTTGGGCACTTGCGAGACACACATCGGTGTTTACAGGCCGACACATAGCCATGGTCAGTACGCAGGAGAGCACATACTTTTATCCTCAATACATACTTATTGTTGTGGGACTTTGGCTACTTATCATATTGCATGTAACATTTCCGTTTCTTACATACAGGCATAACTATTTCATGCAACTATTACATAATATATGGGACATAATAATGTCCTACAATCTCGGACAGTTGCACTTTGTAATGTTTTATGTCAGGACACAACTGCCCAGGGAGGGGCTGCCCCTCCTAATGTGGGACAGGTGGTAACCGTATGCCTACGGCTAGCTATACAAACACCTACCGTAATGATCTACCTCCGAGTTGGCACTAACAGACACACGATGCGGACACACACACACACACACACACACACACATTACAGTCACACGGAAATGCACATGGCACCCTCAACACACACATACACAGACTATGGCACTCACAAACACAGTTGAACTCAGTACCTACGTGGACCGCAACACCGGCAGCGGTAACTAAATGTCCCTTCATAACGTCATAATATTACTCGCGGTTCTACAGTTCCAGTACTGTGTTCTTTCGGTCTTTCAGCCTCGTGGTTAGGCGTGTCAGTATGTGACACATTCCATAGTTGGCGGTATCCTATTTATTTGTACCTCCAGGGTTTTATGAATGTCGTTGACCTATCTATATATTTGCAGATATCAGTGAATCCGTATATATCAACATATATCACTCTATCACCCTTTCTATCTGTATTTTATATATATGTATATATGTATATATGTATATATATATATATATATATATATATATATATATATATATATATATATATATATGTAGATAGATAGATAGATATGTATATATATATATATATATATATATATATATATATATATATATATCTGACAGGGAAAGTGACAGGCAAGCTACACCTTTCATTGTGTACTTGTCGGTGTATACTGTTTCCTGGACTCCGCACGTTTGTGTCTGTACCTGTCATATTACACACCTGCCGTAGGTTAGGGTTACCACCTGTCCCACTTTGCAAGGGACAGTCCCTCTTTGGGCAGTTGTGTCCTGCAAAATATTTGTAAAAATGGCAAATGTCCTGAGATTTTAGGACAAAATTATTTCCTATAGTTTATGTAATAGTTGCATAAAACAGTTATTCTGTATCTGAACCACCTAAATGTTATAAGTCAGATATGCTCTGAGCTGGTACACAATAACAAAAAATTCACTGACCCTACTGACATTGCCAACATTCTGGCAGATAGGTTCAGTGCAAATTTCTCCCCTCCCTCACCCCCTAAAGATGAAGTAACTATCCCTGCTGAATGTAACCTACCTGTCATCACAGACACACAGGTGAAATCAGCACTCAACAAGGCAAAAAACACAGCATCTATGGGACCTGATGGTATCCCCGGTTGCGTGTTACGTGAACTCCAAGATGAACTAAACCCGCCCCTAAGAACTCTATTCAATCTTAGCCTCACCACAGGATATGTACCTGAACACTGGCGCACAGCAACAGTGGTCCCACTCCATAAAGGGGGAAATTCAACTGACCCAGGTAACTACCGCCCCATAAGTTTGACCAGCCTGATCTGTAAGGCTATGGAAAGGATCATCATGGAACTCATAAATGGCGACATTGGTGATCTGCAGACCCTTGATCCCACACAGTTCGGTTTTGTAAGGGCAGATCCTGCCTCTTAAACCTGGTTGACTTCTTTGAAACAGTCACTAGTGCCATCGATGAGGGCAAGGCTGTCCACACTGCCTATTTGGACTTGGCTAAGGCCTTTGACACAATACCACACTCTGGCATCATCGACAAGCTCAGCAGCCTAAATGTAAATCCATATGTCACAAGATGGGTAGCAAATTGGCTAAAAAACAGAACCCATAAGGTTAAAATTGCTGGAGCCATGTCAGACTCAAAACCCGTCACAAGTGGTGTCCCACAGATCAGTCTTGGGTCCACTCCTGTTCGGCATTTATTTTCAGATGTGAAAGCAAACATGGAAGGATTATGGCTGACAAAGTTTGCAGATGACTGCAAACTGAAGCCATAGTGGATTCACCTGCTGACACACACATCCTACAGAAAGGTCTCACTGAAGCGGACAACTGGTGCGGAATCATGGCCTCAAACTTAACGCCAAAAATGTATAGTCATCCCTTTGGGAAAAACAAAGTACCCACAAACTATCACGTAGACAATAACCCACTGAATACAGAAGATGTAATCAGAGACCTGGGGACTCAAGTCGATAGTGACCTCTCCTTTGACAACCATGTTGCCAAAGTGGTCAGAAAGACTTTCTACCTAGCCCATCTCATCATGAAGGGATTCTCATCCAGATCAAAGGAGGTCATTGTACCTCTGTATTCCTCCCTCATCAGGCCCATGATCGAATATAATGCTCCATTTGGGATGTATCTCACCCGGCACATGCAGCAACTGGAAAGACCCCAGAAGTACCTCACCAAGAGGATCATAGGTCTAAAACATGTGCCTTATCCAGCTAGATTAAAGAAACTCCAGCTCTATTCAGTAGCATACCGCCTGCTCAGAGGTGATTTGTGCCTAACATACAGGGCCATGTCCAACCAGGAATTGATGGACATGCTCCATCTCAAAAATCCAAATCCACCAGAACCACACGAGCTAAAGATTTCAACCTCTGCACAAATATGAATAGGACATGCTGGAGGGATAGATTCATAACACAGAGGTTACCCATACTCTGGAACAAAATCCCAGTTCACGTGAGACAGAGCCCTTCATTGGCACTGTTCAAGAAAAATCTCGATGCATGGATGGGAGATCGCAAGTTTACCCCGGGAGTGACCTCAGTGTCACTACTAGACAGAGGTATAGTTTACTAAATAATGGGGTTCCACATGTGTCACTACTAGAGAGGCGCAACTACATAGTATGGGGTGGCGTAAAGCCACATCACTGTTGGCTAGGCTTGTAAATGCCCCCGGGCAGATAGCCTAGTACACTACTATGAAACTATGAAGAAACAGAATAAGTAACTAAAACATTACAAGAATAAGCTTTTATCTAGGCAAAAAAGTGAAGTTCTGATTTTCGTACTGGCCAGGTGTATGTGTCGGCCTGCAGAAATCTGACGTATGTCCCACATTGGTCACTTGAAAAGGTGGCAACCCTACCGTAGGTACATCTTGGCTACCATAGTGTTAGGTGATTGTATATATGATTGCGTGTTTTACTCCTGGCAGTGGTCGTTTTACCCTTCAGAGCAGGTGCTATTAGTACAGGGGTAAATAATGCTGGTTTCACCTGTTCTGGACATCATTGACCGTGATCTGTGCGATATTCGGAGAAGCTTAGCCCTGTTTCGCGCATATCCGTATAGTCATATTTAAACGACGCTTACCAGCAGTGTGCAACGCATATTCCCGCTAACGTGTGCTAAACATGATCTGATGACCTGCATCTGACATGCATTACTCGTGCCTTCGGGATTACGTTACATCCCTTGCAGGACGTGGGACCTGGAACATGCACGACGGTCACTGCATTTATCACTTGGCCATCTGGGATTTGTACACGTGTTATGTCATTTTGTATGTGGATTATACTACGGCTGTTACTCCATACTGCACTCACATGGGTAACTAAGTTAGTTTACATATTGATGAGTCCAGTTAATGGTATGTCCATGTGATGTTTACTGCATGTGCTCCGGCATTGGGTATGTATATCACAGTGAGCCACACACGATAATGTGCTACACCTTCAAACGACCGTAGGTGGAGCATGCTGGGGTGACGAATACCTGTCATGGGTACACCTCATGCCTTGACACAACATCCATGATTACATTATGTGGAGCCCCTCATTAACGCAGCAGGGAATCCGTGCAGAGTGTGTGCAGAACAGTGCTTACACACATGTGATCCCGCGATTGCCTCTGCTCCACTAAGCGACAGTTGGTTACTCGATGTTGTGGCGATAGCAGACACTGTTTGCCTTGTTTGGTGTTTGGCCTCTGACAATCGGGCGTGTACCTACCGATGTACCTGGGAACCTATACACACAGCACCAACATATGCTGATAGGCGCATGTACTGTTCAGGTGTTGACATTGCGTGTTCCAATAGCTGTTCTGTGTACAATGTTTGAGGGCTGCCTATGTAGGATTCACACAGTGGGCCACCTATACATTACAATTTACAGGTGGTCGTGTGTGTGTGCCATCCATTTTACTGTGTGTGCAGGTGGAGAGGTGTGTCAGTCCGTAGGGGCCTACACTGTCAGAGTATGTGCTATATGTTCCCTCTTTGCCTAGGCGTAGGCATATTGGGCATGCCCCTATCTGCCTACTGGGGCTGGCACAGTGTGTTCGTGGTCTGAATCCCTCTGTGCCTGTGATGGCCTTGGCAATTGCGGTGGGCTATGAGGGCCTTCACCATTTTGTCCCTGCTGCAGCTGTTTCCGCAGGATCATATTATGTAGCATGGCACATACTATGAAGATGTGGGCACATGTGCCTGGAGAGTACTGCAAGGCTCCACCAGATGTGTCCAAGCAACGGAACTGTGATTTCAGCATCCCGAACATACGCTCTATGATCATTCTAGTTTGTGCGTGTGCCTCATTATGGCGTTCTTGCATGGGTGTGTGTGCATTTCTGATGGGAGTCATCATCCACGGCTCCAGTGCATAGCCAGCATCCCCCACAAGGTGACCATGTGGGATGTCCCCCCTGACAAATACCTGATACAGCTGTGAGGCATGCCAGATATGGGAGTCATGGTAGCTTCCAGGGCTGCCAGCAAACACATCCATGATAATGCCCTGGGCATTGCACACAACCTGGCAGTTGATGGAGTGGAATCCCTTGCGGTTTATGTAGCACCTACCATGCTCACCGGGTGTTGACTTGATATGTATGTGCGTGCAGTCTATCACACCCAGTACCTCCGGGTAGTGTGCCACACGGTGGAAGTGACGCATATTGCTGGCCAACTCCTCCTGAGTTCGGGGGAAGTATATATGCTCATTGGCATGTGGTAACATGGCATCCAGGAATTGGTGTAGTACCCTGAATGCTGATGCCTGTAAGATCCCCATTATATCTCCAGTTGGCCTTTGAAAGGTACCTGTGGCTAGTATTCACAAGCTTACACATACCTTTGTGTCCAGTGGGATGGGTTCCCCTCTGTTGTTTCTGGTTCTCAGGCGTGGCCGGCACAGCTCCACTATTTGCTGTAAGATGTCCCTGTCCACCCTGTAATGCTCTACTATCTCCAGATCATGTAGCCCCTGGTAGGTTACCCTTGGTCTGAACACTCTTCTCCTCCTCCAGGGCCTGCGGTGGTTGTAGGCATCATCCTCCACAACACCGTCAGTCTCTAACAAATGGTGATGAATCACAGCTATGGCAGCTCCCAACATGTACATTTTAAAAGTTCCCCTGTGTGTTTACACCTATGGTGCAGTGTTTGGGAATATGCAGGTGTGTGTAGGGTGCTTTCACACTTTATACTATTGTGCTGTGAACACCGATGATGTCATAGGGTGTGTGTGTATGATCGTAGCTACAGGGCATCTTATGTGTTTTACTACAGGAACTACTATTGTGGTGCCTTTGATGTTGAATTACATTTGGCTGCCGTGGATTACCTCTTGCCCTTCACTTTACATTTCTGCACATTTCACCTACCATTTTCTGGCATACATCCAGCAGCCTGCTTTCATTTGTACTTTCCTAGACCTGGCTTATCTTGCGTAATGTGTTCTATTGCCGATCTACTGTAGGTTTGCTTTGCTCTGCTATGACAGTTCTCCTATCTTTGCAATCCAATGCCTCCCCTCCTTTCTTTGCAATCCAATGCCTCCCCTATCCTGTTTTGCAAGTTTCTGCAAGCAGACTTGTCAGCTGCCGTCGATTGGCCACCGTGAGTTGATAGGTGTTAATTGCTCAGTTGTTCTCCAATTACCCTACTGTGGCATTTCCTTCTTTTCTTCCCCTGACCTTCCTGTTCGTGCTATTGTTCGCAGCACGTGCATCCTCTTACCGGGTTTCAGGCACATTTTCATCCCCGTACACATGCACTTTTGGGCACCATATGTGCTCTTAGCTAAACGATTCTATACCTACCTCCCCACCCCTGTCCTGCAGCTTTGCTTAGCAACAGCCAGGCCAGATTTGCATTGCTCCAATGTGCTTACAGCTACGGTGGCACACCCCTCTGCTGATGTCATGTATCACCTCTGAGCCACTCCTCGGTGTTATAGCAATGCGCCGTATGGTACATCCTTCATCCGGCGGGACGTTTGCGATTCAGTATTACCTGCCTCATTTGCATGGCATTGACTACTAATTCATAGTTACCACGCCAAACACTGTCGCAGACCCTTAGCAACCCTTGCACCTTGGTTGTGCTGTACCATGCATACCATTGCGTATTATGGTGAAATCCTAATTTGTATTACATTGCGATTTTATGACATTTGTATATATTTTCTTTGTGTTCCAGTTTGCGCACACATGCCCTGTGGTTGTACTGTGCGTTACTGTGGACATGACATTAAATGTTGTTTTTTAGGTGTTGTGCATCTTTTCTTATGCCATTGGCTGTGTGTTTAGCCATTGGCATATGTTAACTTTGTAATACATAAGTCTGGTCTGCTTCCATAGCTCCGATGTTCTGTTTGGGAAAATGTAAACTGTGTTTTTTGGTTTACATTTCCATGGGCTTACGCTATGCCTGCACCACTTCATGAATCGCTATATGCCTTCATTTGCATGGTGCGACACTGTGCATGGGGTGATTAGCATACCTAAGCTGAGGGCTGCGCAGTTCTGGCGTACGCCGGTAGTGCACGTGGAATTGGATCATACCTGAATCGCTTGGCGGCCATATTTGGCGTTATACCACCTACGCTACGCCTGCGCCTGGCACAAGCTTCATGAATCCCGGGGAACATTTTAAATGTGTTATAAAGCCTTTTATTATAAATCTAATCTTAAAATTTTAAGAAAAAATTCTGATACTCTTAGGAGATATGAAATAATTGACGTTAGATTAACTTATGAAAGTGGTGAATGCAGCATTAAATTAAAATTGTCTTCTTTAGTGGCTATATTATGAATTGATAGATATCCAACAAAGTCAATTATAAGGAGCACAAGCAATGCAAATATACATTTTATTCTTAATAGTTTTTTGCTGTAACTCAAGATAAAGACTCTACTTTGCTGTCAGATTTTACATGGTAGAAGTAATGTAGCCAAAACAATTGCATTTATTCTTATATATGAATTTATAATTCCAAATTGCTTTAATGCAAATATAGACCTGCTACGGGAAATAATGCACTTAGGTATGAGAGAATTTGTTGGTTTCTCGCACTTGGTGAACAACTGCTGAATATTCAGTCAAAAAATATTGTCTCATGACATCCATGCAGGACATAGCTACACTAGAAGGGATACTTTTGTGATTGTATCTGAGTGCAGGAAAGCAGTCCTCTGATGAAAATGTTGATCTAATTCCCTATCCTTGAAGTGCAGCAGCCTTAGAGTTGATTATATCAATTAATGGTATGGGGAAAGTTGATTTGCTTTGACAGAAATATCAGAATTTGATTTACCATTTTAAACTTCTGACTCACAATTACATCTCAAAATCCTAAAGACCATATCTGAAATGAAACATAAAATGGAGGTAGATTCATCACACAAGGCTGATATGCATTACGGGCCTCATTTCGGAACCTTGTTTGATTCAAAAATGGACTAAAAGTATATTAATGCAAGGGGGATACTGAAATATACACATCAACTCCTCCAGGCATGGAGTTAGAATACAAATTAAGTTAACCAAGAAGGCCTGAATTCAAACATATGGGAATTGTGGACTACACAATGGAGCTGGGGCAAGGATTTATGGATAAACAGCTGAAAGCATACATTACAGACACACTCAGTCCAGCATCAGATGAGCAAATTATTTTACTGCATTGCTCAGCACAGCATATTATAGCTGCACAACCACAACACCATTACTTGTGTAAATAGCAGACAAATATGTTTTATTACAAAGAAAATGTTTTACATGCCCCACCAACCTTATGACAACTTAAAGATCCCACCAATGAAACCATATATCGGACTAGATCTCCCACATTGCCATGTATGCTAATGATGCATCCTAGTCTCTGGCAATGAACTACAAATCTTCTGAATCACTCCTGCCCATAACTGTGGAGACCTGGATGCTATGTCTCTCTGCAGTGGTCAAGATTTATAATATCCTGTGCATCTGCAAAGCCTGATGTGTCAGCGTCTGATACGACACATGGTGTTATGCACTAAACTACTCAATACAATCAGTACAAGGTTAGAAATGGTAAAACCTCAGGAGACATATAAACTACATATACTGTAAATAAAAAAAACACTAATTCAATACAGATTAGGCATTCACTGCAGGGAAGAGGAGGTTAGATAGATGATTGGGAATCATGACTAAAAGCTTCATCATCACATGAGTATCTCACACATGCCATAATACAATGCAGTATACGCATATGACTGATAGAAAGTCTCAAACAAGAGCTATCATACAAATGTCAGTGTCCTTTTTTTTTTATTTTTATTTATTTATCATTTGTTAACCGGGAAAGTCTGACTTGGAACGAAGCCAATTTTCAGTGGAGGCCCAGGGAGAAAGGCTCCAGATGCATGTCTTTGTAATGTGGGATGAAACCGGAGCACCCAGAGGAAAACCCACACGCACACAGGGATGACATGCAGACTCCACACAGAAGACACCCCAGCTGAGAATCGAACCGGAGAACCTCTTGCTGTGAGGCGACAACGCTACTGCTGCACCACTGCACCTCCCCTTTGCATGTCCTGATTATCTTTTGTAACAAATTTGCACCCTTACTGTTTGCTTGTTAATTCTTGTGCTTTCAAAGTTTTACATGCTGTTTTTACATTTGCTGGAGAGAAAATAAATTCTTCTGGAGGTATAATTCCTGGTCGTCTGTGGTAAAATACAATTTTTTTGGTTCCACTGAAGTTCATAAAGGAATTAGTGTTTATGAATCTCTGCTCAGTTCCTTTCTTTTAATCTCTACACCAGATACACATAGGACACTTCCTCTTGTGGTGATGTGGTACACCATATGCAACAGAGCACATTAAAAAAAGGATTATGCTCTGTCCAGCATGTTTTTACCAAGATCCATGCCTATAAATTGTGGTAATAGTAAATACTGGACATAACTCATACTGATGCTTTAGGTGAGTGCACATTGCATTTATGAACCTAGGTAATCGTTTGTAGGTCAGTCATGGCAAAAATGGTGGTAGACACACACAAACCACACAGCAGTCATGGTCACATCTCTGTCCTCTTCTCAGTCCGATCCAGCTGTGCATCATCTCAGAAATGGTAGCCATTGTCCCTCTTTCAACAGCTAAGCAATCACATTTGCAATTCATAAACATCTCAAAGGTCCTTTCACTGCAGCTAGCTTTAGGGACTTAATGAATGACCAGTACTTTATGTGCAACTCTTTTAAAAAAAAACAGTGCTTTCTGTTCCAGTGTTTCAGCTTCCATAACATTCAACGAAGCACTCAAATCATTTAAGCTTTTAGCATTTTGTAGAAACACTAGCTCTTTAATGCCTTGTGCACTCTAGATTTTCACAGAATACTGCTGAACTGCTGGATTCAGGATTGCTCATTGAATGATTTTTGCCTGACAAATGACACACCGGGGTGAATAAGATCTACTTTCCTGGCACACAAAACAGAACAGCAATGTTGCTGTAGATAGCTGATATTCATATTAACTGCCTGTTCTGATGTATCTAGCACTCATTCCACTGTATTTTACTTTTCCACATGAACTGGGGATATACACTTTTTGCTGCATTTCAGATGCTGAAGGATTTCAGATGAGTGCCACCAACTAGGGTTACAAGGTATATCTAGCATTGCCTGCATGATACACCAGACATATTATACACAGTTTGATATCTGTTTGCATGAAATGTGTGCAGACCTATCTAGCTCATATCACACACAAAGGCAACGTGGTATACCAGACCTTCCAAATTTATTGTTAGCGCCTTCTTCAGACAAAAAACATGAAAGGAAGAACTTTCTTGGTTTAAATAAACCACCAACAGTGACATCATCAGATCATCAATTCATATTTAAAAAAAACATTACATATAACTAAAACATAATATGTATGCATATATAAAACACATATATGTATATATTGTTATGTTTATATAGGTAAACACCCTCTCTAAAACATGTAAAAATACATTTAACTACAGTATGAAAATCTTAAACCTGTCTCCAAGACAAGGTAAAAAAGTAGGTTCTTAACAAGTTAACGTATTTCCAAAGATTTTAATCTTAATAAACATTTTAAGGAACATGACTCATTTAAGCTTGGGTACATATAAGCTTTGAGAAACTTTAATATTAAGATTTGTAAGCCAGATAAAGGTGGTGGCATGATGTTAATGACTGAGGAAGAATATTCTAATAGAATGTTAAGTATTTTGAGCTCTGAAAATTATGAAAAAGCATCCCTTAACCAACTTCATGGAGCTTAGCGTATTAGGGCGTTATTAAATTACCTATTTATTGATTTTATGGTAGATATACACACATATAACTACCTGACTATACCAGCTCCAGTGACACTCACCATATTTGGGCTCCCTAAGTTACATAAGAACTTAAATAACACACTGCTTCGGCCTATTGTTGATGGCCATAATAGTATTACGTACGGATGTGCTAAAATAGTTGATGCTAAATTGATCAAACACCTTAAGGGTCAGTCGCAAATTTGTCATGACTCGTGGGATTTCCTTAAAAACATCAGTGACCTGGACTTCAATATTGAATACAACTTTTTAACTATAGATGTCCAGGATCTATATACGGTTATTCCACAGGCTTTAGGAATTATGTGGACCCGAGAATTCTTGTATAAACTAGGTGTTGCAGGTGAGGAGATAAACCTGATTGAATATCTGCTAGATATTATTCTGACTAATAATTACATCATTTTTGGGGGTGATATATACCTTCTAAAATCAGGGATAGCTATGGGCTCCCCATGTGGGGGGAGCTTTGCTGATTGTGTCATGGCATACTGGGAAAATGAAATGTTATTCTGCCATGACTATTTCAAACAGCATGTTGTATGGTATACACGCTATCTAGATGATATATTTGTTTTGTTTAATGGTGATGAAGCTCATGCTTCTGAATTTGTTCAGATATTATCTGAGATGACCAGCTTTTTGAAATTCACATTTGAATTTAACAATGATTTTATAGCATTTTTGGATGTGTTATTAACCAAAGGTAGGGTCAATCAGTGTTACACTGCAAGAATATATCACAAACCGACATATTTGAACTGCTTTTTACATTTCAAAAGTACTCATCCATACTACCAAAAGTGGTGTGCTTTAAAGGGACAGCTTGTATGGGCAGCCAGTATGACCACACTAGAACAAGATTTTTTAGATGAATGTCTGTTGCTTAAAGAAATGTTCCTAGTTTGTGGTTACCCATTAAAACTAATTGATGAATTGATATCTGAAGTTACCCACAAGCACATATCTGGTTGGTTTAGACCTATATTGTGTAGTCTTGCATAAGCAGAAAAGGAAGGGTTAGACAATGTAACATTACCTAACAGTGTTCAAACTGATAAAAACAATATTAATTTTATATTAACTTTCAGTACTTTATTTTCACTTGATGCAAAACAGGTAGCAAATATCTTATGTAAAAAATGGGCTGTGCTTATTGATGATGCCCAAATTAGAGACAAAGTCCCAGAAGTACCTAAAATAATCTATAAAAGAGGCTTTAATCTTAAATACTTTATTGAGAGGGACTTACATAGTAATCATAGAACTGGGGGTATGTTAAAATGTGGATGTTGCAATTATTGTAAGTTCATTAAAACCTCAATCAGGTTTACAATAAGAAACTTTACCTATTCTATTAGTGGTAGATATAATTGCAACAGTCCTGGAGTGGTTTACTTAGCTGAGTGCCAAAGCTGTCCATGGTTTTATATAGGAAAAATCTGAAAGACAATTAAAGCAACAAATTTATGAACATCAGTACAGCATACATAAGCAAGATTGTAATTTGTTTATTTATTTATTTTGATTTTACATTTCTTGACCGGGATAGTCCGACTGGATGCATGTCCATTTTCAGCGGAGGCCTGGGGAGAAAAGCTCCAAGGGTAAGCAGATACAGCATTACATAATACCAGCATTACATATTACAAACAAACTATTTACAGAGATTACATAAGTAAGCAAGTTAAACAAGTTCCACAGGTTAGAGTTAATCCCGAGTGTAAGTCAGGATTAAATTAAATTACACAGTAAGATGGTTAACAGATTTTTACACATTCTAGAGAGAGTTGTCCAGGCTTGATACAGTGACATAGCCAGTTAAGTGCCAAATGTTGTTTGAGTCTAGTTTTAAATTGACCTAAGGTGGAAAGTAAGGTAATATCAGCTGGAAGAAAGTTCCAGGATCTACTTACAGAGTTTGCAAAGAGAGAGTCACCGACTTTGTTATTAATTTTGCTAGTCTGAATTAGTAGTCTGTTAGAGGATCGAAGCAGTCTAGGATTGTTATAGGGGGTAACAATATTTTTAAGTTATAATGCACTAGCAAAGCATGTAATTGAATATCCTCGGCATTCTTTCTTATTTCTTTCATAGAGCAGGTTAAAGAAAGCATTAGGTGTGGGCCATGGAAATTGTTATTGGAACAAAGGGAATTATGGTGGCAAGTTCTAACCAATGCTTATATGTACCCAGGCTTAAATGAGTCATGTTCTTTAAAATGTTTATTAAAATTAAAATCTTTAGAAAGACGTTAACTTGTTAAGAACCTACTTTTTTACCTTGTCTTGGAGACAGGTTTAAGATTTTCATACTGTAGTTAAATGTATTTTTATATGTTTTAGAGAGGGTGTTTACCTATATAAACATAACAATATATACATATATGTGTTTTATATATACATACATATTATGTTTTAGTTATGTGTAATGTTTCTTTAAATATGAATTGATGATCTGATGATGTCACTGTTAGTGGTTTATTTAAACCAAGAAAGTTCTTTCTTTCATGCTTTTTGTCTGAAGAAGATCATACATTGTTATGTCCGAAAGCGCTAACAATACATTTGAAAAGTCTGGTATACCACATTGCCTTTTTGTTTGTTCTCTGCACATTGTTTTTTTGTTTTATGATATTAGTTTTAATATGGCAAGTGGTTTGGATCCAGATTCACAACTTCTGTTCTCCCAGGACAAGGCGAATTTTCAGTATGAAAGTGGAACAAGTTACATTGGGAACCTGGCACTACTAATTCAAATTCTGACTTTTCGTGTGGGTGAGCTATCGCTGAGACTCAACAATTTCTGCCACACAACATCTCAGGTGGCAGAACCTGCTGTTTCAGAAACTAGGCGTAACTTGACTTTATCTAACATTTCTCCTGAACCTCTTCCATTAACTGTTACTACCAAATTGCCTAATGTTTCTATGCCATTAACTATTAGGCACCCGGAAGAAATTCAAGTTCAGGGAACTAATGATATAGCCCCCAGTAGTTTACCCTCTCTTACGGACTGTTTGAATTCAACTATTCATCTTACCTATAGTGCTGCAGTATCCAATAATAACATGCACACTAATAACTAATCTACTGTTCATACTATTGTTTAAAAACTAAAGCAATTTGATCAGAAACTGTTCAAATACAAGAAGCTGCTACTTGAAATCACTTATTTACGTGAATGTGTTTCCCATTCACATATACCAAAGGGACTACCACAGTGGCGTTTTCCCTCTGGGCTATTTCATAATTCATCTTTTCATAAAAAATTACTTAGTCTCTTTGACAGGCAGGGATGAGAGTTCCTTACTTTGCTCATTACTCACTATTCCCTGCAGTCAGATGCATGCATTAAAGAATGAATTAATGGACCTAGAAATAAATATTAAAGAAGATACTGATTTTCTTAGGTATAAATATGATTACATCCATATTTATACCAGTATTGAGCAGACAGTGCATAAATTAAATGTTGTGAAAAATAAAAAACTTCAGTGTGACCAGAGGGACTATAACAATGGCATGGCTTACCCCCCTCACCCTTTCGCTGGTGCAATTGTCAATCATTTATTTATTTAATCCAATTCCCTGAATAACTTAGAAAGGGATTCCAGTCAAGCATCCACCCCTTCCGGCCTAGTAGCTGACACTCAGGCATTCAATGCACCAGAATCTGCAATTGTTCTTTTTCCCAGACGCAGTCAATGCATTTTAAACCAGCAAGGGATTAATTCTCGTGATTCCCACACTTCGGGTTTTCAGAACCACCAGAATGTGAATAATTTGAGATCAGGCATTTCAACAACACTTCTTGTCACAACAAGAACAACAGATGCCGGATATGATTTCTATGCTATTACTAAGTTCTACTGCTACTGGTGGTGATGAACTCTACCCTCGAATTATTTTAAACCAAATAGGTGATTTTAAAATCTATAATTTCACTGAGTTTGATGTACCTAATGAAGTTATAGACATCTTAGCTATGGGACTGTGGTTTGTGCCTCCTAAGCATATGAGCCTTGCTAATACCTTGTTAGATTTAAAGCTGTTTGTTCATAAATTGAATTTAAGCATATTATTAGGTAGTACCATTAATCCTATTGCTAACCATCGCATTTCTAGTATATTTAACCCCCCCCTTCACAACTCATTGTTGTTGCTTGAAAAGATGTGTGAACGTGACTTGAGGAATGTTATGCAGGGAAAATCTTATAACAATAGAGTCTTTAAGAATACTGCCCCAGATTTTTTTGAGAAACTTTAATATTAAAAGATTCTTAAGCCAGATAAAGGTGGTGGCATGGTGTTAATGAATGAGGAAGAATATTCTAATAGAATGTTAGGTATCTTGAGCTCTGAAAATTATGAAAAAGCATCCCTTAACCAACTTCATGGAGCTTATCAACACATTAGGGCATTATTAAATGACCTATTTATTGATTGTATGGTAGATATAGACACATATAACTACCTGACTATATCAGCTCCAGTTACACTCACCATATTTGTGCTCCCTAAGTTACATAAAAACTTAAATAACCCAACGCTTTGACCTATTTTTGATGGCCGTAATAGTATTGCATATGGATGTGCTAAAATAGTTGATGCTAAATTGAACAAACACCTTAAGTTCAGTCACAAATTTGTCGTGACTCGTGGGATTTCCTTAAAACGTCAATGACCTGGACTTCAATACTGAAAACAACTTTTTAACTATAGATGTCCGGGATCTATATACAGTTATCCCACAAACTTTAGGAATTATGTGAACCAGAGAATTCTTGTATAAACTAGGTGTTGCAGGTGAGGAGATAAACCTGATTGAATATCTACTAGATATTATTCTTACTAATAATTACATTATTTTTGGGGGTGATATATACCTTCTAAAATCAGGGATAACTATGGGCTCCCCATGTGGGGGGAGCTTTGCTGATTGTGTCATGGCATACTGGGAAAATGAAATGTTATTTTGCCATGACTATTTTAAACAGCATGTTGTATGGTATACACGTTATCTAGATGATATATTTGTTGTGTTTAATGGTGATGAAACTCATGCTTCTGAATTTGTTCAGATATTGTCAGAGATGACCAGCTTTTTGAAATTCACATTTGAATTTAACAATGATTTTATAGCATTTTTGGATGTGTTATTAACCAAAGAGGGGGTCAGTCAGTGTTACACTGCAAGAATATATCACAAACCCACATATTCAAACTGATTTTTACATTTAAAAAGTACTCATCCATACTACCAAAAGTAGTGTGTTGTAAAGGGACAACTTGTACATCACTTCTGTTACATCTGTTAGATGTCCACAAAAAGGTCATCAAGAGCATGCATGATGATAACACTATCATCTTATGAACTTGACAAGCCCAAGGCATTTGACACAAATCCAGACTGAGGTATTCACTCAACACTGTTGGATGTGGCCATATTATATCACCAAGTGGGAAGACCGCTGTATCCCATCCATGGCATCAAAATATGTTGAAATGTGTGAAGTGAACTATATCTCAGGTCCAGTGATCAGGTCCATACATCAGGGCTGTCTGCTAGGCCATTTCCTGTCCAATATTTAAATCACAGACATCACAAATTATATATACATCCTGTATCCAAACAGCTGTCTGAAGGACTATAGGTTGTGGGCAACCATGGACTCCAACTGTGATATTAGTATAATGCAGACAATATCACTCCAAAGATTGCTGCCACAGCTATCACAACACCTGCAATGACACAAAACAAATGGGGGATTTTTTACATCAGAAAAGCAAACACACAACACAAGTATAATGTAGACATCACACCTTATAGTTAGACTAATAGGTATGTTCCATGTCCCTGCAGACCAGAGTCATCAGGCTACTGGATGGTAGTTCCCAGCTGAAAGGGTGGATTTGTAGCCATCCCTGCCAACATTGGTGAATCCATTGTCATGTGTAGGGCTATTGGATCATATGAGGGATCCCAGCTACTTGCTGCACCTGCTCAGGGGGTTCCCCCAAGCATGACACGTCACTTGACTGTACTGCATGTTATGTTAGTAATGGCAGCCTGACATCCTACAGATGGGATGGAGTACTGTTAACATGTACTGCCCTTGTTGTGTAGGATCCTGCTTATGGGATTTGCTAAGGTTGAAACTGTATTGCAGGCCAGACGTGTTTGGCTGGAGGGAGAATACCTATCCGTGCCAGATGTATGTTATTTGGGTCTCTCAAACCCATAAATGATGCATGTGGACATACATGTTGTGGTTACGTTCCCAGTTCCATCTACAGATGTATGTCCAGATTTTGTTGTTTGTCTTTTCGGCTTTTCCCAGTTAGGGTTGCCACAGTGGAACTCCGGTCCGCTAATGATTGGCAGTAGATCTTTTTTTATGGTGTCGAGTTGCCAGCCCAACACCCAACCTTCAACGAAGGCACGACCATTCACGCATGTCTTTTGGAGGCCACACGACCACGGGGCGGACATGCAGACTCCACACAGAAGGCACTCCAGCCATGAATCGATCAGGAGAACCTCTTGTGTTCACCTTTGACAGGGAGACAATCATTCCTTCGAATGGCCCTTTCTGCAAACTGAAAGGACTAACTCGTCATTACATACTGCACCACAGTTAAAAACATTGCAGTTCTAAAGGCACCTTCGCTGCCTCTCGAACTGCAAGTTGGAATACATATCGTAATGCCTGGGGGCATGCCCCCCTGTACCCACCCTCTGGGGGCTGCCCCCCCCCACAACCCCCCTACTGTGATATACTAACTCCTAGTTTGCACTACAGTGGGGTTTGGCAATTATTCCCCATCCCCACTATCGTGGCATCCACAACCAAATTGCCTAATCTGCAATGAGCAAATGCATAGTGACATTCGCTCATTGCACATTCAATGCATGTATTGCAAGATTGTGCAATGCTGAGTACATACTTTTGGCCTTCCAGCTTTTGGACACATGGATTTCTCCCTTTGAAAGGTGAGCCATATATATGCTGACATATATGCATTCCTAGTGCTGTATATATGTGGACATGTGGATATATTCATATATATCTATGGATGTATGTGTATCTATGTATATATGTAGTTATTGGCTTAAATGTATATATATATATATATATATATATATGTATGTATTTATTGGCTTTTACATAGATACATATATATATATATATATATATATATATATATATATATATATATATATATATATATATATAGATAGATATATATGGATTCACTTTATAACCTCGAAATACTGAAATATCGAATTTCAGTATCTCAGGACTATAAACCTGAATCCACAAAACAGTGACACAAAAAAAAGTGAAATTCACAACACCGAAAACACCGCACACACTATACCACACATACACCATAACACCCACATCACAACATAAACAAAACTACACACATACACAACTCATACACACATAAGCAGGGGGCAAGCCCCTGCAGTTTCTATAGGGGCTGCACCCCACCCCCCCACTTATATATACTAACTCCGAGATCGCACAAACACAAAACGAAAGCCAACTCACACACGCACATTCTCCGACCATTCACACACACATCAAACACATCAGCACACTCACACACACTCTAATTCCCACTCAAAACCCTTAGAAAACACTTACCAGACATAGCACCTACATCCACACACGGCACCGCGCACCATCAAAACACAATCCCGGACATTACGCAGCGTAAGGTCATAAACACGAATTCGACATATATTTGAGTTCGCGATTATGACCTTTCACTATTTTTAACATTCGGCTTTATAGTCTCAAAATACTGAAATTCGACATTTCAGTAATTCGAGGTTATAAAGTGTTTCCATATATATATATATTTCTATACCTATATCTACATATATAGATATATTATATCCATTTAAAGATGAATATATATATATATATATATATATATATATATATATATATATATATATATATATATATATATATATATACACACACACACACACAAATACATCTACATGGCGGAATACATTCCCTGTAGTGTTGTATACCTGAGCTGGATGATATGTATGTGAAAACATCATGATTATGCATATCTGCCATGGCTTAGTGGTAAATCACTTTGTGTATGGTGTGCAGGGGCCTGGTTTTGAGCCTTGCAGGAGCTGTTTATTTTGTTGCTGGGCAGAACACAGCCCATTGGATACAGAGTGAGTAAGGCACTTTAAAGCAGTTGTAAGGGGCTTTGCGTGGGTTTGCGGGGCGGTAAGCACTGCTAAACTCCGGTTACATTTTCAAGCACTCAGTTAGCTTCTAAATTGCTTAACCTGTGTAGGCACTGCTTAGCTCCACGCAAACCCACAGCAATCTGCTTACAACTGCTTTAAGGTGCCTTAATCACTCTCTATCCAATGGGCCATGTTCTGCCCAGCAACAAAATAAACAGCTCTTGCAAGGCTCAAACCAAGGACTCTCCACACCCTAGACAAAGTGATGTACCACTAAACCATGACAGGTACACAGATATTCAATGTTTCAAAAACATATCAGCCAGTCCTGTCATGCAACAGTACAGAGAATGTATACCAACATCTAGATGTCTGCGTGTGTAACTATATTGCAACCTTAACAGATACAACATACCCATATATGTTTAGATATACATATAAATAAATATGTATGTTGTTTTACTAACTCTATATACATATATATCACTATCTATGCACATATACTTAGATATCTGTTAGCAGATAAATATATCTATATAGGTATTTATGGCCATACATCTGTAGACAGCAATTGCAGATTAACAAATGCACCTATGTCCACATGCACCGTTAATGGGGCTGAGAGGCCCCGCACACTATACGTCTTGTATGAATAGGCATCCCCCCACAGCCAAACACATTTGCCCTGCAATACACTACCAAGTACAGTCTGCTTCCCATAGGACATGTAATATGTGGAAGCCATCAATGTCCCCAGGATACAGATACACAGACACATATATGCAGATGCAGATATATATATATATATATATATATATATATATATATATATATATATATATATATATATATATATATACATGTGATTACGCATACACATGCAAATATATGAACAGTAAGATACATATGTAGGAGGTGCACACAATATGGAACAGCCACTATGCCTACAGTTAACACCTGAACAACTGGACACTATATGGGCGACACATACTAATGTCAATCATTGCCTGCAACATATACCCATAGAGAGGTCATAGGAAAGACACCACACACAGGTTTGCAGAAATGGGAATCCTTTAATTGTGTACTATAACAGTTCTATATTTCATAACATATAACTGTTCAAATACTGCCAGCCATATAAATGGAGTACTGCAACTGTGAAACAGTTACACTAATACAGTAGTCTGGAAAGGCTCACAACTGTTGCTGCCCAGTCCAAGCCCTTCAGAATGTACAATAGTGCAGACAGACTGGGCCACAGGGTACCACACAATCAACAGTATGTATTGCAGGTTTGTAGTTCAGCAGCTTCTATCTACACTCTGTACAAACTCTGTAGGAGGTAAAGACATTTTGTAATCAAATGGATTGTACCCGGTACATAACAAGGCATAATGCACAGAACAGTCTGTATGGCAGAAAGCAGTAGACCTGCAGTACCCCAAGTCATGTAAGTAATGTCATTATAGGTGGAGTATACGGTACTGTACATCCACATACCTTGTGGCAGCTCAGCCCTGATACCCTCACATTTTGTAACAGCCTAGGTCATTTATGGTGTTCCCCACCTAGACTCAATAATACAAGCCCATATACCACTGTTACATACACTGGCCTCTGCAGTGCATAAGGGCGCACATGTGTTGTGTAGGTGACACCCACACATATATGTCTCTAGCCCCACTATATGTGTGGGGGATACAAAAGCAGTGGACTAATGGCAGCAATGGCAGTGTGATATACTCACAGCCCACTACAGAACAACCCCCAACAGCATGACATATGTGCAAAGCTTGGCATGTAGATGGGGGACAGAGGCTGGAACACAGGCACATATGTGGAACACTGTTACCATACACTAAGCAAGGTGCTGGTGTTACAGGATAGTCTGCAACATACCCTTAGTCAGGGAATTGAGGTTAGATATAGACATGGATGTAGCCATGTACTGATAGCATGCAACACACACACACTGCCAGTGTAATATCTGACACAGGACCTGTGTGGTGGATGGACAACACATGATAGGCATACCTCTGTCCAGCAAGAGGTTAGGCCCACAGTAGTGAGCTATGCAGACAGACTGTATCCCAAGGTACACTAGCATGTACACACACACCCTGTAACACCAGTACTCTGCAAAGCATTACACAACTCTACCTACATGCTGTCTTTAGTTCCTGATCCTCCTACAAATATGTGTCCGCTCCGAGTGTGCAGGTTCTCCTGTAAGAAGTATTGCAACCTGCTGCCTGTATCACTGATGCCCGCACACAAGATGGATGTCCATCACACAGTAAATGTAAAGGGACCACGTCGACATGCTGTAGGGATTTATAGTGGGTGGTTGCCATGACAGTGGTAATTCAATGTTGTACACATGTGCAATTATATATATATATATATATATATATATATATATATATATATATATATATATATATATATATATATATATATATATATATATATATGTATATATAGCTATCTGGATAAGTATATGTAGATATATTTCCACCATATGTCCTGGACATGGAGTGTAGCCATACACCAGCCCCTACAGTCCCAAAGTCGTAGTGCAAGGGGATGACAGGTATGTATAGCAGGTATATTGCTAGACTGTTGCTACTGTCATTGGGACTGTCTTCACATTCATGGTGTGTGTGGATGCTAACATCTGCTTATAACATGTGTGCCATTGTCTACTGATAGACATCCTAAGGAAATAATTGTGAGGTACCGCTGCTAGCATGTAATGCCCCTGTGGAGTGCAGCAGAGATATTGGCCACTATATGTGGAACTCTGGGCACACCTTGTACAGTCCAGAGGTATGCACCTGATCCCTTAGTGCACCACATGTGTAGGCCATGCCTGACAATATGGATGTAGACAACCATGTAGATGGGTATAACACATAACGACTGGTATACATTTGGCACCATAGGTGTTGGATTCACACACTTCTGTCTGGCCTGACACATAATGACTGCTGGTACAGGGGTGCCATGGACACATACCACCCACTAGATATTGACATACATCTGTACAGCATCCCACTGCTCTGTCTGACATACATGACATTTAAAGGGGGCCCAGCAGCAGTACATCTGGCAAGTATCTGCACATAACATCCCACTGGTTAAGTACACTAAGCTGCTAGGCATGTAACAATGCACTGTGCAGGCTACAGGCAGACTGGGTCAACACTGGCTTACATCTCATATGGGGTAATGCATATGTACCTGCATATATAGCAGGCTCGACAGCCATGTCACAGCACAGGGTTAGATACACCTGTGTGACAGTGCATAACCACAACCAATGTGAACACAGCCACAGCCACATATGGTAAGCTAGCATAATATTACAGTATATGGACTATCTGTTCTACACCATCCTCATATGTACCACTCACAGAATGACCCTACATATACTGGGCTGCAACACAGTTTGTTATGATGGCTGTCTGTGGTATGGGACATGTGTGTGTATGACCCTACAAACATGTACGCCAAAATGGTACCATACAGTGGGGCAGCATGTAATATCTGAGAGAAGGGAAGCTACAACAATGACATCTACCACAGTCTGTACACAGGTTGAAGTACATATTAACAGTACACACACTGCCGACATTCACTATCACTACACAGACCTCAGTACTGTACAATCATCCACAGGATGTCCAGCTTATGTCATGAAATATAACCACTACTCTACATGACATGTGTAGCCATCTGATATATCACTGGCTTGTTTTCAGATATGATGACAGTATTTATGGTGTACAGCACATATGCACCACTTCATGCATGCCATATGTACAAAGGTTGACAGAGGTGTGGCTGACAGCACATACACAGGGCCAGTATTGACATGTTACTGTGATAATCTTATATATTTTCCATTGTAACAGGGTTTGTTGCAACATATGTCCTATGAGGGATATGAAGTCAGTAACTGTCACGGCCTTCACCATCTACAGAATGCAATCCTCACACTACCTTCTGCATTTAACAGATTGATGCATTGTGGCTAACACATGAAACCATAGGCACAGCACTGCCCAGTCTGCAGATGACCCTGCAGATGGGGATTCCTCATATACATGGAACTGACATGGGAGGTATTGTGACATGTACAACAGACATATCCAGGCAAACACTGTTAAAGCAACATTAATCCAAATGCAGTAGAGCAGCACTTACAGTCTGTAGTCAGGTCAGGCACATCCCCCTCCTGCTGGTTGCCGTCTTTCCACAGTGTATGTTGTTAGAGATAAATCCTCAATCCATCTGGGATGCTGTTTGCCAAACATTAAATCTAGTTCCTGCTCACAGTGACTGCAAAGGCCCAACACCACCATGATGTTCCTAGGTATTGGAGTGTGTTTCCATGCAATTGGCTATGGGATTGTTACCACAGCTGTTCCACATGCAATCAGCTAGGGGAGGGCTGCAATTCATGCAGAGGCCATCAGCTGATCATGAGCATCACGTAAAATACACATGCTGCTGCCTAAGCAAGGCAGGTGTGGGTCTTCACATCCACCAGAGAGGGAGTGGGGGAGGCAGACAGAGACAGATACATGTCAGGGAGGGGTGGGAGGGTAAAACTGAAGCAAGTTTTTGTCACACACCTACCAGCACAGGGTATCAAACCCCTGACAACTATGTAGTGTTATCACAGTTTGATGCAGTTAATGGATGCACCACATGGGTTACCTGATGTGGAGCACTCAGAACATATATGTGAGGGTGAGTGACATCTGCAACAGGGATATGGTAGATTTACAGTAGGTGTCATACACGTGCCTGTCTGCATGAACAGGTGCCAGCGTCAACACAGGCAAACTCACACAGGGACGCACACAGATTGACACACTTGGCAAGGCCAGAGGTGCAACTCATCAGTAGTGGGATTGCCACAACACATCAATGTGCAGGTATCACATGCAGTACACGGGTCATACGGAGGCCATCTGGGCAAAGAGTATGAGGAGATGTCAGACATCATTCAGCATGCTTTAGTATGCCCTGGGGGGTTGTAGTGAGTGTGGATGTGGACATACGCACCATACAACACACGCACGAGAAAACACAGGGTGTCAATTCTGACATGCATGGGTGCATGTCTACACAGGTGTGTGGTGGTCATCTTTGCCAGCAGGCTGTACAAGGGTAGGCAATTGGTATACCATGGCATCAGGCCACATGACAAGGGTCTGCATAGTGGCTCAGCCCTGTAGTTACTGCATTTGCCCACACAGGTGGGTATTGCATCCCCCATTCAGTCAGCTGGGTGACTATTGTGTGTGGCCAATGTTGTACACCACATGCCATGTATGTGTTCCTTAGTCCATGACATGGATGGTGTCTGGGATGTGCACACTTCTCACATGCATGTGCAGTGACATGTGGAACTGTACCTGGGGTGTCTGGCCCATGTTGTGAACACAGTTTATCATCAGATGTGCCAGTCTTGCCCACCTGTGGCAGGGACTGGTAATGGGCAGCAGGTTTACCCTTCACCTACATTGATAGCATGCCAACAGCATTCCCTGATGTCATTGTCATCTGTCCATACAGGGCATGTTGTCAAGCATGGTATGTCCTTTGTGAGTCACATGTGAAGGCACCACAGGTGGTGCAGGTGTCCATTGGGGAACATGGTGGAGGTGCACTGTCTGTATGTGCGTGCATATTGCATAGATGGTCAAGGTGACATGCCCTCTGTAGCCCACTATCACTGCAAAGTTACCATCAATGTCCAATATGCAGTGTACTAACCACATATTGGCTGTTGCCTAGGCATGTGTGTGCGTATGACACATGAGTTGAGTGTGTGGTCTGGGTAATAGTGGGGGTACTAATTTGGATTGGCTGGCCTTGATGTCACATGTATGGGTATGGCTTTGCACCCCAGCCTCCCAGCTAATTTATGTCTGTTATCCCTGTATGGTTGACATTGTGATATACCAGTTTGGGTTTGTGAAGGGATGATCTTGTCTCCTGAACCTGATTGACTTCTTTGAATCAGTCTCCAGAGCCATGGACAAGGGTAAGGTGGTCCACACAGCCTATCTAGACCTTGCCAAGGCCTTTGACACCATCCCCCACTCTGGAATCATAGATAAACTTACTAAGTTGGGCATTAATCCCTATGTCACCCAATGGGTTGCTAAATGGCTTACTGATAGAACCCACACTGTAAAAGTAGCTGACTCCAAATCCAGCTCCAGACAAGTGACAAGTGGAGTACCTCATGGTTCAGTCCTGGGGCCGCTCTTATTTGGCATCTACTTCTCTGAAGTACAGGTCAACACTAAGGGACTCTGGCTAACAAAGTTTGCAGATGACTGCAAACTGGGAGCCATTATTGAATCCCAAATGATGTGGATACTCTACAAAGGGCCTTACAGAAACAGATGCTTGGTGCCAGAGCCATGGGCTCAAGCTCAATGCCAAGAAATGTATTGTTATCCCTTTGGGAAAAACATGTATCCATGAATTACCATATAGGTGGCAGTACACTAAACACAGAAAGTGTGATAAGAGACTTAGGGGCTTGGGTGGACAATGGTCTCACCTTTGATAACCACATTGCCACAACAGTCAGGAAATCCTTCTATGTGGCACACCTCATCACGAAGGGCTTTTCATCCAGAAAAGGAGGTCATTGTCCCACTGTACTCATCCCTCATTAGACCCATTATAGAATACAACGCCCCATTTGGTATGTACCTCTCAAGACATCTGCAGCAACTGGAAAGGCCTCAGAAATACCTCACTAAAAGAATCACAGGCCTAAAGCAGATGCCCTATGCTGACCGCCTTAAAAACTCCAGCTATACTCTGTATATACGTCTACTCAGAGGCGATCTCTGCTTAACATACAAGGCCATGTCAAGCCCAGAGCTGTTGGACATGCTACACTTAAAGAAATCCCAATCCCTCAGAGCTACACGCTCCAGGGATCTAAACCTTGTCATCACAATAAACAAAACATGCTGGAGGGATAGGTTCCTGACCCAGAGACTCCCCAGACTCTGGAATAGATTGCCCATACATGTCAAGCAGAGTGCCTGTTTGGACCTCCTCAAGAGGAACCTTGACGATTGGATGGGAGAAAGGAAATTCACCCCAGGGATCATGTCAGTCGCCCTGCTAGACAGGGGTCCAGGAAAGTAAATAATGTGGGAATAAATAGCCAGGAATTGTTATGGCTAGGGTTGTATGGCTAGGCCCTAGGGCTGATAGCCTAGTACCAACCTCTGAACCTATAGTAGGGCCACCATAAAAGTAATGAGCAAAACCCACTCCAATTGGCCACAGGTGTCACACACTCACATCTACACAGGATACGAGTAACACACACACACACACACACACACACACACACACACACACACACACACACACACACACACACACACACACACACACACACACACACACACACACACACACACACACCTGTCATGTCTGGGAGATGAATCCCTACCTAACTGGTTTATTACACTACAGCACTACACAGTTATAGTGCACACCATGGACATTACTGAAGTACTTCTTCCCCAAAGGTGTATTTCACAGTGACTGATGTCAGCAGGATTACCAAAGTAGAGCATTTCACCTGTAATGCGAGTGACTAACCTAAAATGCATTTCTCACTACACAAACAGTGAGACGCACACAAAAATTCCACAACTGTCACATGTGGGTAAAGAAACCCCTGACCAAGGCCTATATCAAACTACAGCATGAAACTGTTACAGGACAGACTACAAGGATTACTAGAGGCATTCTACCCCAAAGGTGTATTTCACACTCAATGACATCAGCAGGTTTACCAAAGTAGGGCTTTTCGCCTGTACTGTGAGTGACTAGCCTAAAATGCATTTTTCCCTACACAGACAGTGAGACACACACAAAACATCCACAACTCTCACATGTGTGTATAGAACCCCTGACCAAGGCTTACATCATACTACAGCATGGAGCAGTTAGAGGTCACACCACAGGGATTACAGGGAACTTTTTCCCCAAAGTTGTATTTCACAATGAATGACATCGGCAGGACTGGCAAAGCAGGGCATTTGAATTGTATTGCAAGTGAGTAGCGTATGATGCATTGCTCCATACACAGACATCGAAACACATGCAAAACATCCAGAACTGCCACGGGTGGTGATGGAAACCTACCACAGTTCTAAATCACACTACAGCAGTACACAGTTACAGGATGTGCTACAGACATAACTGGGCTATGATTTTCCCAGAGGTGTATTTTTAGGTGAGTGACATCAGCAGCCTTGCCAGTGTTGGGTATATGAATTCTAAGGAGTGTGTGTGACCTAAAAAGCATTGTTTGTCACTCAGTCATAAACAGGCAGAGACACAAAGATTCACAGACACACACAATTGTCAAGTCTGGGGTTAGAACACCTACCTTACTACTTTATCACACTACAGCAGTGCGCAGTTACAGGATGCACTATGGAGATTACTGGGTTGTGATTTCCCCAGAGGTGTATTTCTAGGTGAGTGACATCATCAGCCTAGCCAAAGTTGAGTATATGTATTGTACGGGGTGTGAGTGACCTAATAAGCATTGCTCTCTACTCAGTCAGACACACACACACACACACACACACACACACACACACACACACACACACACACACACACACATACACACACACGCGCACTTGCCAGGTCTGGGGTTAAAACACCTACCGAACTACTTTATCACACTACAGCTGTACACAGTTACAAGACACGCTACGGAGATTATTGGGCTATGATTTTTCCAGAGGTATATTTCTAGGTGAGTGACATCAACAGCCTTGCCAAAGTTGAGTATATGTCTCAGTCAGACACACACACATTCACACACAGTTGCCAGGTCTGGCGTTAGAACACCTACCTACCTACTTTATCACACTACAGCAGTACGCTGTTACAGGAAGCACTACGGAGATTACTAGGCTATGATTTCTCCAGAGGTGTATTTGTATGTGAGTGACATCAGCATCCTTGCCAAAGTTGTGTATATGAACTGTACGGAGTGTGAGTAGCCTAAAAAGCATTTCTCTCTACACAGTTGGAGACCAAGAGACATGCACACAAACACACACTCACACAGTTGCCAAGTCTGAGGTTAGGACTACTACCTAACTAGTTTATCAGTACAGCAGTACACAGTTATGGGATGCACCATGGGGATTACTGAGCAACAGCTCTCCCAAAGGTGTATTTCACATTGGATAACCTCAGCAGGCTTGTCATGATACTGCTATGGGGAGAACAGTGTGTGCATGGGCTGTAACTCATTCATGTAGGGGTTGACATGCCACATGCATGCATACACAGGGTTATATGCCACAAGTACGTGTATACAGCTACTAGGTGACTGCTTCCTTGTACAGTCATGTTGCACAGCTGGCACGTACAACACGCCATCATGCTGACAGATACTGGTGGCTAGTATCTGCAGTGAGTGACACCTGTACCTCATGTGTTTGGGGCCCTTTGGCTGTGTGCTGGGTGGGACAGACCCAGATGGCTCCTTGTCACGGTCCCCTCTTCAACACATCTATGTCCGTCTATCTTTGGCTTATTATAGTATGTTGTCCTTACATATATGTCTGTACTCCTATCCACTGGGTGTGAAAGGCAGGAGTGGTGCATACTGACATGTGTCTGCACTAAGAACTGCAACTGCCAGATATGTCTGGTCCACTGGTGTTTGCTGACATGGCCTTCATGTGTTTAAGTGTGTGAGCATGCCCAGTATGGCATTTCAGTATGTTGTTGACTGACATTGCCTTCAATCCTCGGTGTGTGAGCATGCCCAGTATGGCCATCTATATTGCAAGTGTGGATCAAGTCCAGGTAGTTGGTACTGCAGTGCTGACCTTTGTGTTCTACACCGACAGGTAGCATCCTGTGTCTGTAGGATATACATTGGTCATTTGGCATTGACTATTGCTACATTTCTGCATAGTGGGGGGGAACACCTGGTTGTTTCTACATTTCTACATGGGGGGCACACCTGACTGTTACTACAAGTGTACATAGGATGGTGGGGCACACCTTACACTTTTAGACATTTGCTAGGACTGTACTGGTATGTCGGGTACACCATTTCAGTCTGTAGTCTTACCTATCCTGCTGGCTAGAGGCATACCAGTGTACTACAGATCTTAGCTTTCACTACCTACATATTAGTTTCTGACTTCCTAGCCTTCACAACTTCCATCCAACTGGCTGGCCTGCTGTAGTCTGTCTGTGTAAGCCTGGGGTAAAGGTTACTCATGGGGTTCATTCAGAGGCCATAGTACAGCATTTGTTTGTGTTTATCTACACCTATCCTGCTGGCTGTGACTGTTTTTGGGTATGTGCCCCCCCAACTGGCATGTGTGAGTCACTTACCTTGTGGGTGTCCCAGTATTGAGGGTGGTGCTGCAGGGCTGCGTATGTCAGATGCACATATTACACTCCATATACATGGTTGAGCACAGGTAGCGTCATGTTTGGTATCCCTTTTACTGTATGTGCGAGTTGGAGAGAGGTGTCATTCACAGGGTCCCTACTGTGTCAGTGCATGTGCTATGCGTTGCCTCTTTGCCAAGGCCAAGGCATACTAGGCACGCCTCCTTCTGCCTACTGTGGCAGGCTCAGGTTGTTCCTCCTCTGAGTCACTCTAGGCCTGTACAGGCCTTGGCACTTGTGGGGGGCTGTGTGGCCCTGCCCCATGTTGTTCCTGCTGCAGCTGTTTCGACAGGATCATATTGCGTAGCACGGCACATACAAGGACAATTTGGGTACATGTAGTTGGTGAGTACTGCAGGGCTCCACTGGATGTGTCCAGGCACCGGAACCATGACTTGACCATCCCAAACACACGGTCTATTATGATTCGTATTTGTGCGTGTGCCTCATTATGGAGTTCTTGTTCGGGTGTGTGTGCATTTCTGATGGGTGTCATCAGCCATGGCTCGAGTGTGTATCCAGCATCCCCCACTAGGTGACCATGTGGGATGTCCCCATTGGTAAATGTCTATTACAGCTGCGTCAGATGCCAGATGTGGGAATTGTGGTAGCTTCCAGGGCAGCCAACACACACATTCATTATTATGCCCTGGGCATTGCACATGACCTGGCAGTTGCTGGAGGGGAAGCCCTTGCCGTTGATGTAGACCCTACCCCGCTCACGTGGTGGTGCTTTAATGCATATGTGCATGCAGTCTATTGCACTCACTACCTCAGGGTATTCTACTATTTGGTGGAAGAGAAACATTGCTGGCCAACGCCTCACAGGTGATGGGGAAATATACATGCTCACTGACATGTGCTGACATGGCATCCAGGAACTGATGGAGCACCCTGGATGCTGATGCCTGTGAAATCCCCATCATATCCCCAGTTAGCCTTTGGAAGGTACCTGTAACTAGTATTCTTAGGCCTACACATACCTTGGTATCCACTGGGATGAATTCCCCTCTGTTAGTTCTGTGTGTCAGGTGTGGCCGGCACAGCTCAACGATTTGCTGTAGGAGGTCCCTGTCCACCCTATAGTTCTCCACTATCTCCAGCTCATGTAGGCCTTGGTAGGTTACCCTGGGTCTGCACCCTCTTCTCCTTCTCCTCACTGTGGGTTGCTCAGCAGCATTCACATCCTCACTACCCTCAGCCTCTTGCACATGCTGGTTTATGATAGCAAAGGCAGCCCTGAACATTTTTTCTCTTGCTTTCGTTTTGTAAAATTTTCCCATCTGTATACACCAGTGGTGCAGAGTTTTTGGGAAAAACAAGGGGGAAAGTTGTTTGCATAGTTTATAGTGGTGTGCTGGATTGGGCTGGTCTGCTGCCTGTGTAATTGGCTGATTCTGATACATTTCACCTGTCAGCTAAGCTAGTTCTCCTTGATTACCTTCCTACTGCTGTTTTCCCTTCCCATTGCCTCCCTGTTTAGGCCTGTGTGTGCGCCCCGCAAATGGAGTGCTCAAATGTGCATAGAGCTGCTTTTTCCTGGTTTAACTTCCTTTTTCTTCCTGTAAAACCCGGTGTGCGGTGCGCGCACCCGCTTACACCTTGTAAAGAGTGCTTGACAAGTTTAGACACACACCTAGCTTAGCTGTGCTAAGCTAGGAGCAATCCCGAGCCACTGGTCTCCAGTCCACTTACAGTATGCCTGACACCCCCCCCATGATGTTACCTATATCCTAGTCTTGAACCCAGCTATTTATACTCTTACACTCTTGGGACCTGCCTCACACCCTGGGAAAATCTGGGATTCACTAACCTTTCCTTCATTTGCATAGGATTGCCTGCTAATGCATAGTTACATGTCCCACACTGAGCCTCCCCCCTTAGCAACCATTACTCACTGGCCAGGTTGTCTTCTGCTTGCCATTGACTTGCATGGCAGAATACTGATTTTAGTTAGAATGCTTATTTTAAGTTTATTTTATCATCCCCCCCCCCCCGACCCCATTTGCACGTTGCTGCCCTATGCTTAAACAGGCGAGATCGGTGAAAAAAAAATAAAAGTTGTTTATTTTCTTTTTAAACAGTTTGCAATGCCAATAGCCTTCTACTTGGCCATTGGCATGCTTCCTCAATGATATGCAGCCTTTATGTGGAGCTGTCATAGCTCCGTTTTGTAGATTGCAGAAATGTATTCGGTTACTAACCGAGTACATGTCTGCACACTGCAGTCTTCCTGCACGGACAACTGACAGCTTCCTGGATCGCATATTACCCTCATTTGCATGATTTTCACCTGCAAATGAGGATAATTTGCATACAGGAGCTCAGTCTGTGCAGGATTAGTCTAAGAGCTCACAAGCACGTCCCAGGAGCTCATTCCTGGATCGCACGTCGGCCATATTGCCGAAAATAGCTCTTAGACTAATCCTGCATGTTCTACAGGGCTTTGTAAATCCGGGAATATGTAATTCATTCACAAACTTTTGAAGCATGACCCTGAATTTTACAGATTTCTGAGGAAAAGATTTTGGGAAACCATTTATTGAACTTGGATGTGATCCTAAATGCATTGATTTAAAGATACATTTTTATAAGTTATACTGTTAAACAGTATTAGACTACTGAAAGTTGATTTAAATATAGTTGTTTATAAGGTAGTATACTGTTAAACAGTATTAGACTGCTGAACATTTAGCTTTATAATTTTGGTATGCATTTAGCTTAAAATGTTTTAGGTACATATGAATAGAAATATTGCACACCATCATAGACAAAGTTAGTTTCTAACTGAACAGCATCTACTATGTATTTATGACTTTTTTTTTCAAAAGGAAGTTTATTTTCCGAGATGCAATGTGGCAGAGAACTGAATATAATTTATTTTTTAGTTACTTACTCAGACAAATTTGTGTTGCTAAATATCAGACATGAGATTAAGTCTTATTTTTAACAAATATGTTGTGTTTCAGTTGTTCAGACATGTCTTATTCTACCCCAAGAATCTCTGGATTTAAATATGTATAACAAAGATTCATAAATTCACCACTCATTTTTAATAATCAGGATGAAGATATAACTATAATTCAAAAATCATGAAATTCACTGCATTTTCTATTTTAAGGGTTTCACTTACTGTTATTTAATTTGCAAATTAAAGATTCAGCCTAATTAGAGAGTTTGTAAAGATGAAGTAAAATATGGAAGTATACAGTAACAAACAAAATAGCCTGTACACATTTAAGTTGACTTCGGCATTTATAATTAACATTTTCCATATGGCCCTCAATTAGTTTTGCTTTCAGTGCACAGTGAAAAGGATTACCTCAGTTTCTGGTTTAGAGAAAGAGCATACATGTTGTAACAATAGGAGGTACTGCCAGCACAGCTAGCAGGAATTTTGTAAATAATTATATGTCATTTGGGAATATCAAACTGATTTATACAAGATGCTTGTGTTACAAATGTATTAGGACTGTATGTCATGAGTATATCAAACTGATTTGTACAGACATTTGTGTTGAAAAAGTATTTGTAAAGTGCTTATGGTTTGAAATATATCCACATTGTGCCTTACTGGAGAGAACAGAAATGTAAATGCACTATTGTAACTGTTTAAGTATATTTGTTTTAACAGAGGAAATTAGAAATCAGGAGGATAACCTCAGTCCAGCAAACTTTAAAATATATCTGAAATTAAATCAATTTATAGGCTAGGCCATAAAGATGCTATCTGACAGGTTTCAATGCAGCCAGAGACACAAAGTCTGTACTAGGAAGCTTTCTGTATTGTCTTTGGGGTAAACTAAATACTACTCTGAAAGTATGGAGGTATGCAATTGTTTTATGACTTCCAGCACCTGACACAGACCTGAGTAAAAGCTCTTGTGTGTCTATTTTACTGGTAGATGCTAAATTCTGTCAGCTGCCAGCAATGGGGGTTTGCATGGGAACTAGAAGTCAGATGACCAGAAATGAAGTAATTCTGAAAGCTATCCCAGAGGTAATATTTTGGATATTATTTTAAGAAGTATCTTGGTGAGACTGAACATTCTGTATTCTGTCTTGGGTCTGACAACAAGAAGGACCATTCACCACATCATCTCCCTTTGTGTATTAAGCATGTAGGGAGTAGTGATTCTCTTAGATTCAGTCAGGAATACAGTCAAGCTTAGTTTAGATATTGTTTTTCTTTCTTTGTCTGAGCCTGTCTTTTAATGTTATTTTAAATATTTCCTGTAATTTGAACTCTGATGTCACTGTGAATATATATTTACCCCCTGGATTTACTATTCTTAGTCCTAAGAATTTACTAGCTTAGTCCTGCATGGACGCGGCCCTTTAGGAGCAGGACAGCAGTGCGCCATGCATATTAATTAAGGCGCACAGCCTGAGCTCCTAATCTTACATGGAGCATGTAAGAGTGCAGGGAGCATGTCCGAGAGCAGAGCTCTCAGAATATACATGCCCCTGCAATGAAGAACAGCAGAAAGCCCTTAAAGAATGAGCGATACCGCTCATAGGTATCCACATACCCCCAGCACCATCACCCCACATGTACGAGAGCAATAGTAAACACAAACAACATAAAGATACCTTTTTTTTTTTTTTTATGAAACAGATTAAATTTAACTGTAGGTGCACGGGTTTGCCCATTGCTTAGCTATGGTTAATGCAGCTTAAATGGCAGAAGAGGATAAAAAGGAAGATATATGCAAATCAAGCAGTATAGCAATACTGTAGTGGGCAGAGCATTCGCCTTACAAACAGTTATTCCCGGTTCGAGTCCCACTGCAACACATTCCATTTTCCATGTCAAATCATGTTATGACCAATATTTTTAGTTGCATAACCTACTAAATAACATATATTTGTGAACTGGAGTATTGCATTAAATGCAGATGTGAGGTGTCAGTGTCATAATGTTGCAAAGTTCACAGATAATCACATGTGCCCCATACAGTATATGTACATAGGAATCAGGGATACAAATGGAAGGTAAAATGTGTAATGAATGATAACTCCATACAGCTTCCAAATCCCCCACCTTCCCAAGAACCATTAGACATTACAGTCTAAATCAGTACAGTGGTAAGCGGGAATAAGCACTAGTAAGCAAGTGTAAACACTATTAAGCAGTAGTAAGTGGGAGTAGGCATATGTAAGCACTAATAAGCGGGTATAAGCCTGTTTGCATGGGAGTAAGCAATGTGCACACAGGATAAGCAATATTGAAGCTAACTCTCTGTAAGCATCTTTAACCGAAGGTTAGCAGTGTTTACTCTCATGCAAACCTGCTTACAAGTGCTTAAACATGTCTTAATCACTCTGTATCCAACAGCCGCTGTTCTGCCCAGCAACAAAATAAACAGCCTTGCAGGTCTTAAACCCAGGACCCTATACACTATAGTCACAGTAGTTAACCACCAAGCTATCACAGGAATGCATAAGAATGAGGGATCACCAAACAAATCCTCACTATAGTAAAATCAAACTGAACATATGAAAGGAATCAGTATACAGTCATATGTTCTATAACCTACTTCTTCTTCTTCTTTCGGCTGCTCCCGTTAGGGGTTGCCACAGCAGATCAACTGTTTCCATTTCTTCCTGTCCTCTGCATCTTGCACTGTCACACCAACCACCTGCATGTCCTCTCTCACCTTAACTTAGGCCTCCCTCTTTTCCTGTTACCTGGCAGCTTCATCCTTAGCATCTTTTTTCCCAATATACTCTGCATCCCTCCTCAGCACATGTCCAAACCAACGTAATCTTGCCTCTCTGGCTTTGTCTCCAAGCCTTCCAACCTGGGCTGACCCTCTAATATACTTATTCCTAATCCTGTCCATCCTCGTCACACCCAGTGCAAATCTTAACATCTTCAACTGTGCCACGTCGAGCTCTGACTCCTGCCTTTTTGTCAATGCCACTGTCTCCAACCCATATAACATAGCTGGTCTCACTACCCTCTTGTAGACCTTCCCTTTCACTCTTACTGGTACTTGTCTGTCACAAATCACTCCTGACACTTTCTCCATCCTGCCTGTACTCTCTTCTTCACCTCTCATCCACACTCACCATTACTCTGAACTGTTGATCCCAAGTAATTAAACTCATCCACCTTCGCCACCTCTACTCCCTGCATCCTCACCATTCCTCTATCCTCCCTCTCATTCACACACATATATTCTGTCTTAGTCCTGCTGACCTTCATTCCTCTTCTCTCTAGAGCATATCTCCACCTCTCCAGGGTCTCCTCCACCTGTTCCATACTCTCACTACAGATCACAATGTCATCTGCAAACATCATAGTCCACGGGGACTCCTGCCTGATCTCGTCTGTTAACCTGTCCATCACCATTGCAAATAAGAAAGGTCTCAGAGCTGATCCTTGATGTAATCCCACCTCCACCTTAAATGCATCCATCACTCCCACGGCAGACCTCACCGCTGTCACACTACACTCGTATATATCCTGTACCACTCTTACATACTTCTCTGACACTCCCGACTTCCTCATACAATACCACAACTCCTCTCTAGGCACCCTGTCATATGCTTTCTCTAAATCCACAAAGACACAATGCAACTCCTTCTGATCTTCTCTGTACTTCTCCATCAACACTCTCAGAGAAAAAATTGCATCTGTAGTTCTCTTTCCTGGCATGAAACCATACTGCTGATCACTAATCATCACCTCCCTTCTTAACCTAGCTTCCACTACTCTTTCCCATAACTTCATGCTGTGACCGATCAGTTTTATCCCTCTGTAGTTACTACAACTCTGCACATCACCCTTATTCTTAAAAATCGGTACCAAAACACTTTTTCTCCATTCCTCAGGCATCCTCTCACTTTCCAAGATTTCATTAAACAATCTAGTTAAAAACTCCACTGCCATTTCACCTAAACACCTCCATGCTTCCACAGGTATGTCATCTGGACCAACAGCCTTTCCATTCTTCATCCTCTTCATAGCTATCCTTACTTCCTCCTTGCTAATCCACTGCACTTCATGATTCACTATTCGCACATCATCCAACCTTCTTTCCCTCTCATTCTCTTCATTCATCAACTGCTCAAAGTACTCTTTCCATCTGCTCAACACACTCTCCTCACTTGTGAGTATGTTTCCCTCATTATCTTTACTAGCTCGGTCTCTCTGTCTAGCCAATTGGTACAGGTCCTTTTCTCCCTCTTTAGTGTCCAACCTTTTATACAAATCTTCAAACGCCTTATCCTTAGCCTTTGCCACCTCTCTCTTTGTCATGCACCTCATCTCCTTATACTCTTGTCTACTTTCTTCATCTCTTTGACAATCCCACTTCTTCTTCGCCAACCTCTTTCTCTGTATACTCTCCTGTACTTTTTCATTCCACCACCATGTCTCCTTGTCCTCCTTCCTCTTTCCAGATGTCACACCAAGCACCTTTCTAGCCATCTCTCTTACTAGCTCTGCTGTAGTTACCCAGCTATTCGGTAACTCTTCACTGCCACACAGTGCCTGTCTTAACTCTTCCCTGAACATCACCTCCCAATTACCCTTTTTCAATTTCCACCATTTGATCCTTGGTGTTGCCCTCACACTCATCCTCCTCTTCTTGATCACCAGTGTCATCCTACAAACCACCATACTATGCTGCCTAACTACACTTTCCCCTGCCACCACTTAACAGTCGCCAATCTCCTTCAGACTGGCCCTTCTTCATAAGATATAATCCACCTGTGTGCATCTTCCTCCACTCTTGTATGTCACCCTATGCTCCTCCCTCTTGTTAAAATACGTATTCATCACAGACAAGTCCATCCTTTTCACAAAATCCACTACCATCTGACCTTCTGCATTCCTTTGCTTAACACCATACCTACCCATCACTTCCTCATCCCCTCTGTTCCCTTCACCAACATGCTCATTGAAATCTGCTCCAATCACCAGTCTCTCACCCTTGGGTACAGTCATCACCACTTCATCCAACTCACTCCAAAAATTTTCTTTCTCATCCATTGCACACCCAACTTGTAGAGCATATGCACTAACAACATTCATCATTACACCATCAATTTCCAGCTTCATAAACATCACTCTATCCGACACTCTTATCACCTCCAAAACAATCTTAGCATACTGTTCCTTCAGGATAATGCCTACGCCATTTCTCCTCCCATCCACACCATGATAAAACAATTTGAAACTGCCTCCGATACACCTAGCCTTGCTCCCCTTCCATCTGTTCTCTTGCACACACAATATACCAACCTTCCTTCGGTCTATCATATCAGCTAACTCTCGCCCTATACCAGTCATACTGCCAACATTCAAAGTTCCATCCCTCACTATTACAGTCCTAGCCTTTACCTGCCTTCAGGCATGCCTTCCCCCTTTTCTCCTCCTTCCGCCAACAGTAACCCAATTTCCGCCAGCACCCTGTTGGCCAACAGTACTGGTGGCGGTCGTTGTTAACCTGGGCCTCGACCGATTCGGTATGTATTTCTGTACTGTTGTCTGCATGTATGATTTGGCAAAATTTTACACCAGATGCCCTTCCTGATGCAACCCTCCTCATTTATCCAGGCTTGGGACTGGCACAAAGAAATGCACTGGCGTGTGCATCCCCAGTGGCTGGGTTATGTTCTATAACCTACTACCTAACATAAATATGTGAACTGGAGTACAGAAGTAAGCCCAGATGTGAGGTGCAATTGTTACAGAGTGCTGAAGTCTCCTATTAAACACAAGGACTCCATACAGTGTACGTACATATGAATCATGGATACCAGACATATATATAACATGTAATGAATAATAAATCAATGCCAAAAAGCAAATATAATGCAAAGTAAATATTAAGCAATGCTAAGCACTGCACAGGCCAGCTTAGTAGGTGTAAGCAATGAGTAGGCCAGCAAACTCAATTTGCCCAGTGGCATATCCCTTTAAAGAATGCCAACCTTAGGTAAGCAGGTTTGTCCATAGCTTAGCCTTTTCAAAACTGTCCACTCATGGCAAAGTGTGGGAATTCAGCCCTACTTAAACCCAACAGGCAGGAGTATATCTCATAACTGGTTGCAGCTTCTCCTTGCAGGCACCATGTCAGGAAGGGGAGAGGGAGTGCACTTTCAGGTGCAGCACTGGGGCATCCAGGAGTCCAGAGTCATGGCAGGACTCCTTGTCAAAGACCATGAGCACAGACTGCTGCAGGGCCAGTACCAGGGTTCCCAATATAAAGCGGAAGCCTGGGACTGTCTCGCCCGTGACCTCACCAGTGCCACTGGCATACCCCGAACTGGTGAGCAGGTCAGGCATCACTATGCTGACCTGAAGCGGTGAAAGTGGGACCTCTTGGATCAGTGGATCCAAGAGGCTAGGATGGCAGGGGTGGTCCCAGCTGTGTGTAAGTATCACTCCACTACCTGTTCAATAATTGCCAGCTCATGTATATTATGGATAGGTATGGCTAAATATTCCTCTTATGTCCTTCACAGAGGCAAGTGAGTGGGCCACGAATCAGGAGGCCCATGGATGTCACCTGGAGAGGATGCTACGCAAAGCAGGTTAGTAATACTATTGCATGTACTGTCATAGGAAGTAAATCTAAAAGTATTAGTAAGTTAATTGCCAGTATAAAACCTGTATTGTTTAAGGCAAGTACTGCATACACCAGAGAATATGGCAGGAAGAGTCTCATATAGTTTGTATGGAAATAAAAGCATAATAGCCTGATAATAAAGGTGTAACTGCTGGACTGCATGTGTTTACTCTGGTATCACATGGTAATGTAGATTTGCAATCACTTAATAGTACCATCGTATTAAGCACTGTTACCCACACTGGGCAACATAAATAAAATGTGTAGGGATGTCTGTATATGACTAGTGTAATCCCCAGAGGTCATGTAGTGCAACTGAGAGACACATAGACAGAAAAAAGTGAAAAGACAGACAACAAAATTCAAATAGCACATGCAACTGAGATGAGAACTGTTGTATTTTTAGCACACACAGCCATGGCTTGAATCCTGAGAGTGGTAGTAGTCTGCATACAGAATCATACCCCACAACTGTACAGTTATGTCCAGAATGTCCAGTAAATTAGCCCATATTTGCTGCCTGTCACTCTGTCCCCCTGGGAAATCAGTGGGATGATCCCAGACGTATAGGCAGCAAAGAAGAAATACAATTGATTGTCACACATCTATAAGAACAAACCTGTCACTCTAGCAACTCCCCAAACTGTTATGAGAGTAATAAGCCAAGTATGTCCTATCTATACCCTCATGTTGTCAAGCTGTGACCAGAGTGTGTACAGTAATAGAGTGAAATGTATGTGCATAATAGTAATGTGGAATTTGGTACTTTGTGTGGCAACTTTCAGGTAGTGCTAAAAAACATTACTCCCATAGGTCTGTGAGATACGAACACTGTGCCCAGAAATAAAAGAACGATACCCTGTACTGGTACTGTTTACTTTGGTATTGTATGGCATTGTAAGTGATGCAATTGCTCTGAATAATAAGGTATTACTCATCACTGTCACCCACACTGTGCTACATAATATAACTGTCTAGGAAATTCTGTATAAGACTGTTGTAATACAAGGTCAGAATGCAAAACCACAGGAGAATTCTAAGACAGAAATCAGATAGGAGATATACAGCAATATCTATATAGCACACACTACTGTGATGGACAGTGTTTTAGTTTTAGCAGAGACAGCCATGGTCTGAATCCTGGAAGTGGAAGTAGACTGCATACAGAATCATACCCAACAACTGTACAGATAAGTCCAGAATGTCCAGTATATCGGCCCATATCTGCTGTCTGTCACCCTGCCCCCCTGGGAAATCAGTGGGATGATGCCAGATGTTTAGACAGAAAACAGGAAATACAACTGATTGTCACACATCTATAAGAACAAACCTGTCACACTAGCAATTCCCCAAAATGTTATGAGAGTAATAACCCACGTATGTCCCATCTACACCCCCATGTCGTCAAGCTGTGACCAGACTGTGTACAGTAAGAGAGTGAGATGTATGTGCATAATACTAATGTGAAATCTGGCACTTTGTGTGGCAACATTCAGGTAGTGCTAACAAACATTGCTCCCACAGGTACATCAGATAGGAACACTGTGCCAAGAAATAAAAACCTGATACCCTGTACTGGTACTGTTTACTCTGGTATTGTATGGAACTGTGAGTGTTGCAGTTGCTCTGAATAATAAGGTATCACTGATCACTGTCACCCATACTGTGCTACATAATACAACTGTCTAGGAAATCCTGTATAAGAGTGTGGTAGGTCACTAAAAGTTGAAGAGGGCAATAGTCTACATATGTCCCGGTTCACCTGCATGTGGTCAATTGGCCAGAGTCTGTGCAACAAGAGATGGACAGGTATGTGGATAACATCAACCTGGAATCTGGGAGTATGTGTAGAAACTGTTAATGTTAACAAACAATTCCTCCACAGGCATACCAGGTAAGAGGTGTATACTGCAGGCACAACCAGTCCATGTATATAGTTGTCGACAGCCATATAACTGTCCAAACTAAGGCAATAGGGTAGTGTAGTAATACTTGTAAGGTACAGATAACAGCAATGACTAGGAAAGTAATGTGAACTACAGGAATATACTAGCTGTTAATTGACATCTTTCTCTCCCCCCACCATATCTCCAACAATACACTAAATACCCACCTCAACTGGTACGTGATGACTCCACTGTAATGTCGGGACATATGTCCTATTGTTTGATAATTATATAAATCTGTTTCTATGCATGTGCTGTGTTGAAATACTCCAACATTAATGCCATGGTGCCAACAATGTACCTGCATGCTGTTGTTATTGCCACTGTGGTCCCATGTATGCATGTGGTCCGTTTGCTATGCAACTGTTCCATATCTGGTGTCTGGGTTAATAGGAATATCTATGCTGCTATTATACCTAATCCTGGAATGTGTTGACTATTACTAACCTACATATGTTGATAAACCATAAACACCATAGCACGTATAGGAATGCGGGTCCCAGTGGACCCGCCTGTCCCACCTCAGCTGACCATGGCACTGGGCACAAGCACATCTGGGGCCCAACCCAGGACCTTGTTGTCTGTTGGTTCTGCACCGCCTTCAGGTGGAACTTCCTCAGGGGATGGGGCTCACCCCCCCGGGAGCAGGCACGGAAAGGAACCTGCCACCCATTGCCAGGTCCGGGTCGTGGTACGTAGCGAGCTCAATCAGAAGTTTGGAGATCTGCTACACCAGCTCGAGGGCCATGTGTTGCAACTAGAGGGTCGGCCTCGCTCTCCGACTCAGCCCCCATCACAGCCACCTTTAGAGCTGTGAAGGTGCAGTGGTGACTGCCCATGGGTGGGGACCTCAGTCCCACTGTTTCCATTAGGGGGCTCATGAACTTCCGATTTCCCAACACCCCTCCCCATCAAGGTGTTTACCCCCCACGTGTTATATACTGCCCCTGTATGCATCTTGTTTGTCTTGTCTGTTAACCTACCCAACCTACCTCCCCAAATATACCTGCTATCCCTTCCCAACATCCCATTCTCACCTGAAATAAAAAGGGCAATCTGTTCCCAAAAAAATATCGCCCTACACATAGCTGTCCATTTCGCACACATATCCACTGGACACATGTAATCTGGTCTAACTGGCATCACAACATATTATTGTTGTCCTCACCCCTCTCTCAGGGGTTTGAGTGTCCAAATCTACATCCAAATTCAAGGTATATGCAGAGCTGTTGCTGCAGAAGAAATGGGAATCTATGGACCTTCCCTAGACCCTTCTGCACATCCCTAGTTATATTCACTACTGTCTTTGCCTCTTTGTGCCCCTTTTTACTACTTTCCTATCAACCCTTTTTTCTTTTCTTTTAAAGAAATTAGAGTGGTGGTAAGTGGGAGCAAGCACTTTTAAGCAGTAGTAAGGGAGTTTAAGCCTGAATGCATGGGGTTAAGCAATGCCTACACAGGTTAAGCAATTTCAACGCTAACTGAGTATAAGAAGCTGTAACTGGAAGGTAGAATTGCTTACCTCCGTGCAAACCAGTGCAAACCCACTTACACCTGCTTAAAAGTGCCTTAATTACTCTGTATCCAATGGCCCTTGCTCTGCCTAGCAACAAAATAAACAACCTTTTGCAAGGCTCGGACTCAGGACCCTGCACACCATAGCCAAAGTGATTTTCCACTAAGCAATGTCAGATATACATAGCCCTAATGTTTTCACAAACATATCATCCAGCCCAGTCATTCAACAGTACAGGAAATGTATTTAAACATGTAGATGTATGTGTGTGTGTGTGTGTGTGTGTGTGTGTGTGTGTGTGTGTGTGTGTGTGTGTGTGTGTGTGTGTGTGTGTGTGTGTGTGTGTGTGTGAGTGTATATACTGCAATAAATATATGTAAGCATAAATATATATCTATATAGGTATATACAGACATATATCGATAGATATAAAAGAGAACATAACAAAAACATATATGTCCACACACACTGTTAATGGGGGTGAGGGGACCCAAACAACATACGTCTTGTATGTATAGATATTCCCCCCCACAGCCAAACATGTCTGCCCTGCAATACAATAACAAAAGTTGCAAATCCCATAACCAGGACCTGACACAACATGAGCATAAGATGTTAACAGTATTCCATCCCACCTGTATGATGTCAGGCTGGTATCAGTAACATTTCATGCGTTACAGTCTGGCTACTATAGGGAAAGTACAATGTGGAAGCAATCAACATTCCTAAGATGCATATACAGAGACACATATATGCTGATACATATATATGTATATATACACACACACACACACATATATATATATATATATATATATATATATATATATATATATATATATATATGTGTGTAATTACACATACACACACACACACACACACACACACACACACACACACACACACACACACACACACACACACACACACACACACACACAGATATGTATAGGAGGATACATATGTAGAAGGTGCACACAATACGGAACAGCCACTATGCCTACAGTTGCCACCTTACCAACTGGAAACTGTATGAGCCACCCATGCAAGTGACAATTGCTGCCTGCAACATATACCCACAGAGAGGTCAAAGGATATAACACCACACACAGGTTTGCATACATGGGAAAGCTTTATTTGTGTACTATTACAGTTGTATATGCCATATCATATAGCTGTTTAGACTCTGATATACATATAAACAGAGTAATGCAACTGTGAAATAGTGATATTAATGCAGTAGTCTGGAAAGGATTACATATGTTACTGTCCAGGCCGAGGCCTTCAAGTAGTACAATAGTAAAGACAGACTGGGCCACAGGATAACAATCAACAGTAAGTAATGCAGATGTATAGTCCAGCAGCCTCTATCTACACTCTGTACACAATCCCTAAGGGGTAAAGACTTCAGTTGACACAATGGGATGTCTACGTTACATAACAAGGCATGACTGACACCATCACAATCACACTGACAAACAGAACAGTCTGTATGGCAGGAAGCAGTAGGCCTGTATTTACCCAAGGTGAATTGTATGGTAATGTACATCCAGATACCTTAAGACAGTTTACTCCTGATACCCCCACATGTTGTAACAGTCTAGGTTAGTTATGGTGCATCCCCCCCCTAGACTGAATATTACAGGGCCATATATACCACTGTTACATTCTCTGGCCTCTGGAGTGCATAAGGGCACACATGTATTGTGTAGGTGAAGCCCACACATATATGGACACAACCCCACAATATGTGTGGGGGCCACAACAGCAGTGGAATGATGGCAGGAATGGCAGCATGACATATTCACAGCCCACTACATAACCCCTGACAGCATGTCATATGTACAAAGCCTGGTATGTAGGTGGAGGACAGAGGCTGGAACACAGGCCCATATGTGAAATACTGTTGTCATACACTAAGCAAGTTGCTGGCATTACAGGGTAGTCTGCAACATACCCATAGTCAGGAATATGAATTTAGAAACAAAAATGGATGTAGCCATTTACTGATAGCACTCAACACACACACTGCCAGTGATATATCTGACACAAGACCTGTGTGGTGGAAAGACAAAACATCCTGGAAACTATCGCCCCATAAGCCTGACTAGCTTGGTCTGCAAAGCTATGGAAAGGATCATCATGGACTTCATAAATAAAGATATTGGGGACCTACAGACACTGGATCCTACCCAGTTCGGCTTTGTTAAGGGCAGATCCTGCCTCTTAAACCTGGTTGATTTCTTTGAAACAGTCACCAAGGCCATTGACGAGGGGAAGGTGGTCCACACAGCCTACCTGGACCTCAAAAGCCTTGTACAATACCCCACTCGGGCATTATAGATAAGCTCACCAGCTTAAATATAAACCCCTATGTCACTAGATGGATTGCAAACTAGCTCAAGGACAGAACCCACATGGTTAGAATTGCTGGAGCCATGTCAGACTCCAAACCAGTTACAAGTGGTGTCCCACAAGGCCCAGTCCTGGGACCTCTCTTGTTCGGTATATATTTCTCGGAGGTACAGGCCAACACGGAAGGACTGTGGCTGACCAAGTTCACAGATGACTGCAAACTGGGCCATAATCGACTCTCCAGCTGACACAAGCATCCTCCAAAAGGGCCTCATAGAAACAGACAACTGGTGCCAGAGCCATGGCCTCAAGCTAAATGCCAAAAGTGTATAGTCATCCCTTTGGCAAAACAAAGTGCCCACAAATTACCACATAGGTGGTAATCCATTAAGTACAGAAGAAGTAATTAGGGACCTGGGGACCCAAGTTGATAGCAATCTCTCATTTGACAACCACGTGGCCAAAGTGGTTAGAAAAACATTTTATATAGCCCACCTAGTCATGAAGGGATTCACGTCTAGATCAGGGGAGATCATCGTGCCTCTTTACTCATCCCTCATCAGGCCCATAATTGAGTACAATGCCCCTTTTGGGATGTACCTTACCAGACACCTGCAGCAACTGGAAAGACCCCAAAAGTACCTCACCAAGAGGATCAAAGGGCTCAAACAGATGCCATATGCTGCCCGGTTAAAGAAACTCCAGCTCTACTCAGTGGCATACCGCCTGTGCAGAGGCGATCTGTGCCTGTGGTATAAAGCCATGTCCAACCTGGAATTAATGGACATGCTGCACCTCAGAAAATCCAAATCCCATCGAGCTACCTTTCGAGACTTGAACCTCAGCACTGAAATAAATAGGACATGCTGGAGGGACAGATTCATAACCCAGAGGCTCCCTTCACTCTGGAATAAAATCCCAGTCCAGGTTAGGCAGAGTCCCTCATTGACTCTATTCAAGAGGAATCTTGATGAGTGGATGGGAGATCGTAGGTTTACCCCGGGTATCACTTCTGTGTCACTGTTAGACAGAGGCACAGTATACTAACCTCGAAAAGGGCATAGCAAAATAAATTTAAAATGGGTGGCGAAAGCCAAACACATTCTGGCTAGGCTTATAAATGCCCTAGGGCAGATAGCCTAGTATAAACCTATGAACCTATAAAAGGCACACCTCTGGCCATCAAGTAGATAGGCCCACAGTTGAGAGCTATGCAGACAGACTGCATTCCAAGGTAAAAATATAAACACAATGCACCAAGGTAACACACAATAATGTTTAATGAAAACAAAAAGTAAAAGACAGAGGTGAGCGCTTTCGCAACAATAGTTGCTTCATCAGACAAAGATCAAGTGAATAGCACTGCTTAAATAGGTAAAAAAACAATTATCTCATGAATTAATGATGTCATACACCAAAAGTTATTTAAAGAGATAGTTACAACATGAGCCTAGTAATGGTATGAATAAGATATAAAATGCTGAATAAATACTGCATAAAATACATTTGCATATGCATAAAATGTAATATAATAAAAGTAACAATAAAAATAAAAATGAACAATAAAACTGTCAATGTTGAAGGCGTCTGGCTTTCAAGAATGGAATCAAAGAGGTGGTACCATTGAGGCCTGGGTATCTTTCTGCATTAAGTTTCAGTATCCATTTCTGTTCATGGCTCTCTGTAACATTATCTATATCTCCACCTCTCAGATTTCTATATATGTGTCGCAAGACAAAGAATTTGAAGGAATGAGAAGAATCTGTGCACATAACATGATTAGCAAGTGCATTTGTTTGCTTATTATTCCTAATGTCACGGATATGTTCTAAAATTCTGTCTTTAAAAAGCCTATTAGTTTTACCAACGTAGAAGGCAGGACATCGCTGGCAAAAACAAAAGTAAATGACATCAGTAGTCTTGCAATCTGAATAAGTGTTGGAATGTAGTTTAAAATGTCTGGTTGGATGAATATATATGTTTTTACTGTAGATATATGGGCATGCACTACATGATCTACATGGAAAAGTGCCGTAATGGGTGGAAATGCATGTAGTGTTGCATGGTTCACTGTTGCAAAGATACTGTTTAAGTGACCTATTGTTCCTAAAGCTAAAGCGTGGAGTATTGGCAATTGTGGCATTAAGGTTAGGGACCTCTTGTAACAGATGCCAATGTCTCCTAATAGCATCAGTGTATTGGTTAATGTTACTAGCAAATTGGAACACAACTATAAAATCATTACTAGTCGGAATGACATTGTTATCAGCAGAATCATTCCTAGTAGATTGAAAGTATGGTCTACATCTGGTATGTCTCATTTGCCAAGCATTGGAAATAGTCTTATCAATGTCAGTATCATGGTAACCCCTTTCCAGAAAATCAGATTTTAAACTGTTAAGTGCAATCTCTGCATCCTCATCTTTATCATGTAGTCTTAAGGTCCTAAAGACTTGCCCTGGGATTCATGAAGCTCGGTGCAAGGCTGGCGTAAGGCTTGTACCGGCCGTGCAGTGTATATATGGAGTAGTCACGCCATATGCATATTAATGAAGGCGCGCAGCCGCCACAGCCACGTGCATAGGAAACGTGCGCGAGTGCAAGGGGCATATCGAAGTTGCGCAGGGAGGCGTGTCAATGTCGGCTGTCGAGGAGCAACCTAAACTGCTGAATATTATATTCCGCCAGCAATAATAATCGTACCTATCAGTGTCCGTGGATACTGAAATGTATGCAAAGCATAGTCCCTGCGAACAGAAAATGAAGAATCAAACACAAATGCATGGTAGGGAATAACGGGTCCCTACCCATGAACAATTGACATGAAAACCGTGTGCCCATAGTTCAACGTAGTGTTGATAGCTATACCATGTGGAAGTGAAACGTATCATATGTTAGCGCGCCGCCAGTAGGTACATCCAGTCCAACGGAGAGGGTCACCAGCCGACCCATAATGTGAGGGAGGGAACATAGCTGTGCAGATGTGTCCATAACAAAATACACGAGGAGAAATGTAGATATATGTAGTGACCGTATGTCTGAATCATATCCCACAAGTCATGTAATAGTCACATACAAAAGGTATGTCCGTATTTCACATACCAAATGTGATAGGAAATAACATACGCATGTAAACAAAACAGAAGGAGCATATAAACAGCCATAACAATACTGACACATGTAGGCCGAAAGGAACAGTATGATCCGTATCGTCGACCAAGATTACCACCTGTCCCACTTTGCGAGCGACAGTCCCTCTGTGGGCAGATGTGTCCTGACACAAACATGTAAAACTGGCAAATGTCCAGAGAATATAGGACATAATTCATCCGTAGATGTCATGCAATAGTTGCATTCATATTTCATTGAACGTATATTACATAAATGTCATAACAAACAGAATAAGATACCGAAATGCTACAAGAATAAGCTTAGATATAGGCAAGAATTGTAAGTTCTATCTGCCGAACTGACCGTGGGTATATGTCGGCCTGTAAAATATGCTGTGTTCACCGCAAATGTCACAGTAGGGTTGCCACCTTTTCAAATGGCCAAAGTGGGACATGTTTGGTACAGACATCAGATTTTACGGCCAGTACAAAGGACAGAACGTAAATGTTTTGCCTACAGAAAAGTGTATTCTTGTAGCATTTTAGTTGCTTATTCTGTTTCTCATAACATTCAGGTATTTCAGATACAGAATAACTGTTTAATGCAACTATCACATAAAATATAAGAAATAATGTTGCCCTAAAATCTCAGGGCATTTGCCATGTTTACAATTACATGTCAGGACACAACTGCCCAAAGAGAGACTGTCCCTCGCAAAGTGGGACAGGTGGTAACCCTATGTCACACTGTGGCCAATTGAAAAGATGGAAACACAACCGTCGACTGTGGGGAGGCATTGTCCACAACAGTTGGACATGTGTAAGGAATAGCTTGGACATAGGAAAAGGTGCCATCTACCAATGAGTACAACAGGCTGGCAAAATCCGGAAGGCAGCTGTATAATCCGAACGTGTATGTGACACAGTCGAACGGGTAGTACCCGGATACACCAACCAAGTAATGAAAGTGAAGTATGGGCGTGTACCTATGTGCGTGAGGTATAGCATGTGTAAAGCAAACATGGCAGGGTAGTCCACACAACCATAAAGGTACCCGACACATGTAGGGTAGTCAATGTGTAACTCTAGCCGTGTCATGGGCCAACAACCAAAGTAGTGCTCTATGGGGTGTGAGGAATTTGAGTGTGAGGGGTGGGTGTTTAATGGTAAATTCCTCAAAGCCGATACTGTGTCATATGCAGAAAAGGTGAACCAGAGGTGTACGAGGGGGGCAGCGGGTGAAGTGGAAAGAAACACAACCACATGTAGAAACAGCTGCAAGACAAGCAGACAGGCCATAGTGTAGAACACAATCCCACAAACATATGAATATGGAAATATGCGAGACAAATGTATAGATACGGCACCGTCACATACCCACAGATGGGTCCTGATGGAACTGGCCATAACAAATGCAACACACCTGGATGCATAATAGCCTACCCAGCATACCCTCCACAACACACAACCTGCCACCATACCAGAACGTCCACCAAATCCAGCCGTACTTGGTCCACTGGTTTGTTGCAGAAACAGCTACACACAGTGACCCTTACGCATATGTAGCAGGTATTCTCACCCTAAGCAGTGTCAGGATTGCAAACCATGTATCCCCTGCATGTAAAACCCCCTGCACATTTTCGTGAAGCCACAAAAATCTTCGTTATCTAACTTGTTTTGGTCTAGTCCAATTTTTGGGATATCCCTCATGGGATGACCAACTTGTGTAAATAGTAGAATGGGTATGACGACATGATGTCCAATCCAGTAGATATCTGGACACAAGTTAGAATGTGCAGTGGAGGTCCATGACACTGTCCAGCCCTAAGTGGGCATGCATAACCTACCACCCAGGATAAAATACCTTCCCGTGACGCACGTGTCCAGACACAAATAGAGGGAGAATATAATGCACACATTTGCAAAGTGGAAAACGGCATGAGTGTGAGGAAGACACTGACGTAAACAGGTCAACCCTGATCAAGTGTGAGGGACACTGACTGTGTGCAGTCGTGACTGACCATACCTGTCAACCTGTGTGAGCAAGATATCTGGACAGAGCCATGAATATAAGTGAGACAAAGGTCCAAAAACAGGAACAATCTGTAAAGATAGCTCTTAGAAACAGACATTTGATAGAATAACAGTTTGCACATTGGCATTAATGTCTGGAGTATGAAGTCTGAAACCCAACTGTCTGTCAGCACGTTCCGACTGCAGCCTTTAATGCTGAGCTACTGCTGTGCCAGAACACAACAGCGTATTACAGAGGTCCGTGCCATAACACTTAACTGTCCGGATATTCGCAGAATGACTAGGGTCACCACCTGTCCCACTTTGCGAGTAACAGTCCCTCTGTAGGCAGTTGTGTCCTGTGAAAAAAATCAAGACATAGCAAATGTCCTGAGAGTTTAGGACAAAGTTATTTCATAATTTACTTTAATAGTCGCATAAAACAGTTATTTTATATATGAATCCTCTATATGTTATGTGAAGTAGCATAAGCAATTCAAATGTTACTAGAATAAGCTATTATATGTAGAAAAAAGGTTAAAGTTCTGTACTATGCACGGCTGTAGGTATGTTCTGTCCTGGAAAATCTGACATCTCTACAGAACATGTCCCACTTTGGGCAGTTGAAAAGGTGGCAACCCTAAGAATGACCACAGGTTCGCCCCATAGTGTTGGTGTATGCCTCCGACAATCTGCACCAGTGTGGTAAATAGCTGAGGATTGATGTCACTAAATAATGAGAAATATCCTGAGTATAAGACTCCACAACCTGCAGAAAAGTCATGCTAATGCAAATCCTAGCATTCTATCAACGTTCTAAGCTTGTAAGAGAAATCGTTAAAATGTGTCCTTAATTGTCCCCCCATCATGTAGGTTTTGCACAGGTTCGGTGCTCTAAGAGGTTGAGAGGTATGGTCTGTACATATTTAGAGGAACAGCCCTTCACACTTGTGTAATGTACAACTGCATACCTGTAGTCACTTCATGTCCAAAATAATAATCCCCGTAAGACTGTATACAGGTAATAGTCAAATGTGAATGGCAACACCCCTCACCATGGAGTATGGACTGTAACAACCCCACCCATAATATGTAATGACAACAGAATAAGCTGCTGACAGGTGGCCAAACACCTGTGTCTATAAACACAGGTAAAACTTCAAAATAGGGAGATAATCCTTGTCCATATGCTTCGTCTGACATTTGAACTCGGCCAGGGAAGTTCCGTTCACCAGGTGGACAAGCCTACACCCAGATCACTACATGAACACCCTGACAATCAAAGACCTGTATGTGGCTGGACTATATGCCTTGGTGTTCTGCATATCCTCGGAGTGATTAACAATGCAGCCAGAGTCCACAGCAGTAGGCAATAGGGAATGTGTAATATGTAGTACCGCCTTTTTCCCAGCAGGAGAATGGATGCCTGTGTTGTAGGTGAAGCGGTGAGGAGTATGTTGATGTAGCTAAGTACTATGGGTATGCATATCAATGAGGGAGAACACCAATAGAATAGTGGTTCCGGCATCCGGCCAACGTGAATGCAGTCCCAGTTGACCTACGACCACTGCACAAATAACTTGAAAGTGTAATGAATGCGTTCGTGCTGTACACACATTTAAATATGTAAAGGTGAACGTGTGTTTCGCAGCAGTCCGTAAACTGGAATACAGATATGTAACTGTTACGGTCAGAATTATGAAAGTTCACGTAAGCACAATTATCTAGGAAACATATGTAACCCACAATAAGGATATGCAAGTGCGCCTGCGCGTGTGTAATCCGCTCACAGAATAGAAAATGAATGGTGTTTTCCCCACATTCTATGTACATGGCTCATACCTTTTAACCCCGTAAAGTACAAAACCAGACAAAGCCATGACAACAACTGGTACAAATAGGGACAATCCCCAGATATTGCCCTAACAAACATAGAAAGTGGATAGAATAACAGGTGTGTCACTAGCATGGATTCTCTGAAGGGTATGAAGTCGTAACGTGAAATGTTTGTCATTATTTACCAACATCAGTCTTTAATGATATGCCACTAACTTGCCAGATAGACACAAGGTTATGGAAAATGGACCAAAGATAAGAGGCAAACAGCTGTACATGCAGCAGAAATCTGTACAGTTGAAAGGTATGATATGGAGATATATATACACATATATCCACAGACATAATCCAAAGCAAATTATGAGATGAGGAATGTACAGACATATGTATATATGTACATATATATATATATATATATATACACACACGATACATGAATAGATATATACACAACAAACATATGACCCTGTACATATAACACATGTACATAAATAGGTCACGGTATAGCTATTATGGATAGACAGGCAGACATGCATGAAAGGAGAATACACCGATGCTTTCCAAACCATTGCCCAGAAAGTACCAGTGTGACAGGGCCTGCAAGTTCTACACGTTAAACATGAATATAGGTGTCCTTTGCAGGACCCCAAAAATTGATCCTGTACGAAGTGCGAACCGTCATTGATGCAAAAGAAGTCACACCTGCAACTACGATATAGGTGTACATGCAACAGTAGCAGGTGCAAGGGTAATAACACATGGGTCGATAGAATGTATGACGTACGACCTGATATCCGCAGAGTGGGGAGTGCTCGGAAGTGTCCTCACACTTTATTATCGCTCTCATTAAACATGTCTAATGGGTACTGTGGAGGGGTGTCAGGTATGGGAATCATGGGTATGCAGAAATGTGCCAAGGTGTTGGTTGGCACAGATCTATTAGGTACACCCCATGGGAGTGATCTATATACCTATGTGGGTATAGCACACACCTATATTCTCCAAAAAGGTGCAACCCATCTACTGGATATTGTGTAAACCATTGGGGGAAGACGTAGGGACCTATATCAGTGTCATGTAGGTGATTATCATGGATGGACATGCGTACGACCAAGATGGTAACCATACCTGCCAAAATGTCAGAATAAGACAGCTGGACTAAGGCATAGTACACGACAGACAAATAGAGACTATATTAAATATACCCCAGACAAAGTCAGAACGTTGATAGAATAATTGCGTAGTCAGGAATACGAATGTTATGAGAGTTAGTAATCATGAAATAGAAATGTCAGTCATGATTACCTAACCGCACAGTCCATCATGCCTTGCCAGCAATCTACCAGAAAGGCATATTATCATGACAAATGTAACAGAATCATAGGTCAAACCCTGGGGCGTATACTCATAATGTGTACAGGTGAGAGGTATGAAGGTAACCCGTCCTAATTAAATGTACAGAACTAGTGATACTACGTGGACAGGTGAGAAGAAAGATGTCAGGACAAACGACAAAACATGTACAAGTCAAAAGCATGTATTTCCACAAATGTGAATGACAATGTATGGCCTGTAAAAGTCAATGTGGAAAGTTAATAGACTCAAAAGACATGTGTCCTTCAGGGTGTCATGCAGTGTCACCGATACAGTGTCCAGTCCCCCATACTCGTACATGAGCTCTGCCACTGATGGAAAGCGCAAATACCGGCGTACACATAAGGTACATGATAGAATAATTAATGTGGATAAGCACCTGTTGTCCTGTGTGAGGAATATAACCTTGTGCGTGGGTGTGTCCTGCAATAGGAATGTAATGGCAACTGGCCTGTGATGGCACCATGTATTGTGTGTATTGGTGTAAGAAATTTCATTTCCAGTATCAGAAACATACCTCGCAACTGTACGAATGTGCAGATGTATGCCTCATATGTGTGGTGTGTTCCTCTTACAATCTGTACCTGTCTGCCAAATACCGGAGAACTGACGTCATTAAATAATGATAAACATATGAATTTAAGACCCCAAATCCCTCAGAAAGGTCATACTAATGCAAAACCTATAATACTGTCAACTATCTACGTTTGTAAGAGCAATATGTAGAATCTACCCCTATTTGTCCCCCCATCATGTTAGGCTTTGTACAGATGTTTTGCACTAGGAGGTTGATAGGTATGATCAGAAACAGTTACATGTCTGAGGAAACAGCATTATCGACCACAAGATAACTCAGAAGGTATGAAATGCGCTGCAGTAGGAAGTTCAGTATTGGTCGCAGGTATGTGCTGATATATCAAATGACACAGCAGTCTACATGAAGTACCTATAGGGTGTCACCTTTACCAATGATGACAGTGAGACATACCCACAGCCATGCATACACCACAAATAGACATAGCACACAGCAAAGCCTAGGCCATGATACACGAAGCCTCCGGCGTGTATGGATTGAGTGAGAGTAGAGCAAGGAAAGATGACTGTCAGGCTATTCAGCAAACACCCGTAGGGGCGTGCAAGACCGCCCGTAACACGAACATTGCACGGACAATGTTGGGATTTGCAACATACCCCATTTGTATGTGTAAGCTATGCAAATGATGTAATTACACGATACATGAAACAGTAAGCTGTCCGTGCAAGAGCAGAGTTATGTGCAGAAATGTACCCGGATGTTATGCGACTAACGTTTTGCACGTTGCTAAACGGAGCAATGACAGCTGCAAATACAGTATGAATACAGTCGAAGAAGCATGCCAATGTCCAAGTCCAAGGCCAGTGGCGGCTTTGTCCATTGGATATCAATAAACCAGCAGTTGTCCTCCCCCGATCCCTGGTGTGGAAGCGTAGCGCAGCACCACGAGAATGCGCTGCGCTTCAAAACAAGACATATGGATAATATACATACAAAATGTAAGTTTAGTTAGATGTTAGTACGCCATGCAGATGAATGGCAAGCTGGAGACAACATGGCTACTGCGTACTGGTACTTATGTGTGGAAGCGCTCTGTCAGAGATGTAACGAAGCATTTGTAGGCAATGTGAGGCAAGTGAGGCTGAGGATAGTGAATCACAACATGTCATGCCATATGGGCCAAGCCTCTACAGTGTAGTGTAGGTTAAGGGGACTATTAGAGTAGAAGATAGGTGACAACATGAGTATGTATGTATAAAACACTGTAACCTCACCAGAGCAGTGTCACATGTGTGCTGTTAGTACTCAGTGGAAGAGGCGTGTCATGAGCTATCCTAGGGAACGTCAGGAGACTGATGGCGTATGCCATGGATACCACCGATGTGACCTGCAAACCTGCCCACAGTGTGTCTGCGCCCGTGCGTGCCAGTAAGCCTGAGTAAGCATGTGTGCACGCGTGTTAGCCCATGTGCGTGTGTGGAGTGTGGAAGAACGAGTAAGCTAGTGTACGAATGGTGAAGCCCGTGTAATGTCGAGTATGCATTTGTAAGCATGTATACATGTGTACTACACACATCACACACGTACTGCACACACAGACACACATGCTGCCAATACTACACACATCAGTGAAATGGCACATGGATAGAGAATACATCATCAGAAGTAACAGTGCTGTAAACTATGCTACAGTGATGGTCATAGCTGCAATGCATCATGCCTGCTGATATACACCTGGAAGTAACACACTGTGTGTTAACAGCATGCTAACATCAATACAGTGGAATAAAGCCACCGTGTGCAGCAGCACCAGGTTAGTCAGATCCTGCATCAATGTTACACATTACAGGTGGTGGCACAGGTGACATCATATGCATAGGGTGTGGTGTTAACATTTCCAGAGCTGTCATTGAGCCATCCAATGTACACGTAGGTGTGTGTGTGTGAGGGACAACGGTTATTGCATGGCCCAATGGTGGTGCAATGGGTGTGTGTATGTGATAGCCATAGCTGTTTGTGGTAAGTGTGTGTGTCTGCATATACACAGGTACAGCATGTGTCAGCCATATACAGGAGGTTGTGGGACAGTCACAGACCGTACCTGCCAGGCTGTAGAGATCCCCATTACTGGCCATGGACACCCCTCCATGCATCCAACACAACCCAGTCCTGCACCTGTCAATGTCTACACATACAGTCCTGGGATCTGTACCACAACCTGTGGATAAACGTGAGTCTGTAATGTTAACCTGAGGTGCATAGAATTGACTGTTACTACAGACGGATATGAGCCATACTCACACTCCAATGTAATAACCACTGCTGACTGTTGCCGAGATCTGCATACAACCAGTCAAAGGTACTGCACTAACATTGTTTCCAATGCCTGTGTAATACCCAGCAACACAATAACCGGTCACTACACATGTATAACCCACGATCACTACAGCACACAGTATGTGCACTATCACAGAGCCATAGCAGATATACATACATCCAAGGTGCTCACGTACAGACAACGCAGCACATTCAAGAGTGATAATCCCAACATACATATCTATATACAATATACATTATATATATATATATATATATATATATATATATATATATATATATATATATAGCTATATACATACATATATATATATATATATATATATATATAAATATATGTAGATAGATAGATACACACACACACACAAACACACACACACACACACACACACACACATGTGGCAGGGTTGGGAGCAGAACATAAACGTAAGCACTGTACCACACGACAGCATTACGCAGTTACAAAACGCGCTACCATGAACAGTGGATCACATGATTCACACAGGCACACGTCTAGCCTGCAGACAGCAGCATCAAAGGCAAAAACGCCGCACGGATGTTATAGAGAGTGAATACTGTAAAAGCAATGTACTGTTGTCATGCAGCTGGAAACACACACACACACACACACACACACACACACACACACACACACACACACACACACACACACACTTGGCAGGGCTGGGAGTCAAACATACACCTAACTACCCTAACACACTACAGCATGACGCATTTACAGAACGTGCTACCGAGATTACTAAGCACAGCAGTCCCAGAGGCAGACATCTAGGTGTGTGTCATCATCAGCAAAGGCAAAGACGTCGGTAGGAAACTGCTGTGGTGTGAGGCATCTAAAAGCAAGACTGAGTCCCCAGGCGGACGGGAGCATGAGTGGAAACACACACACACACACACACACACACACACACACTTGGCAGGGCTGCGAGTCGAACATACACCTAACTACCCTAACACACTACAGCATGATGCATTTACAGAACGCGCTACCGAGATTACTAAACACAGCCGTCCCAGAAGCATACTTCTAGGCATGTGTCATCATCCGCACTGACAAGAACGACGACAGAGATTGTATAGAGAGTGATCAGTCTGAAAGCATACAGACATATTACTGTCCCACGGTACATGTAGACAAACACACGGCAGTGGTGTGATCATGGCAACGTAAGATGTACGTTGCACCACGACAACATGACATAGTCACGGGACGCCCCACAGACAGTACACCCTTCAAGATAGTCGACCAGTGTGTACTCAGTAGGCATCCATCGTGACGTTGAAAATGGACATCTGTTGGCTGGATGACCACCATGGCTATACAGGATGTCAACGGCCATGCACAGAGGGACATCACCGACACAAGGTGTCACTGGGCATGGCCACATGCTTAGTAATACACGTCCGTTCGGACTGTACTGTGTGTCGATCTACACAATGGCATACTGGGCATGCTCACACACTTAGCAGTTGCAAAGGGCCGTCTTGCATGCAGACGGAGTCTCAACTCGCAAGGGTTCAGTTGGGACAGTCATGTGTGTCCATCTACATAACAGCGTATTGGGCATGCTCACACACTTAGCACTATGTGGTGTGTGATAGTGCTGTAGACCCCGTGAATGTGGCCATGTACCTGTACGGTGACAGAGTATTACTGCTACACAGTGTGGCCTCATGCTATCAGGTGGCCTCTAACGTCATCATTGGCCTGACCGCTGTGTACAACCCCTGCACCATGTCAACATACCTGTAATGTTTCCCGGTATGTATGTCACATCTCTGTCCACTGTAGACTGTTCAACTGACCAGATGATTCAGGTGCAGTATATGCTTGGACATCTGTGTCATGTTCAGACATCTGTGTCATGTTCGACTGTCCAACAGTCAGGTTGAGGGTGTGTTTAGCATGCTGATATTGCCATATGTGCCTGTGAGTACTCCACAGTTACACATGGGGGACCGCAAACACTGCTACCTGTAGACACATGCCAGTACACCATAGGAGGGAACCAGGGCATTACCAACATGCTGTTACTGTTGTAACCAAGACACATACTGTGAACATATCACAATGCATGCTGCACCTGGACTACATGGTATGACTGGTGCATGTTGACAGTACACCACTGATGTCACATACACATCTCTCAGTATTCACACACCTCCAATGCAACATACACATCCCTCAATATGCATACACATGTAATGTTAGATACACCTCTCACATCTCAGTAGTCACACACGACCAATACAACATACACATCCCGCAATATGCATACACAAGTAATGTTAGATACACCTCTCACTATTCTGTTCACCCTGTGCATCAGACCATATGAGCATATCCCTGCACCGATGGTGTGGATGACAGGGATGTGGCATAGGCTTCATCATATGCACAGGGTGATACTGTTTGCCAGGGGCATAGGCTGCACCAATGGATGACATCATGTGTGCTGGTAAGGGCCAGTGATTTGAATGGACACGTCTGTTCTGTATGCATGTGGGTGCTGTGGAGCCCTACAGTTGTGTTTGCTGTGTGCATGTATGTGTGCACACAGTTCTGTCATTTGTGAGGCCTACACAAGGGTATTATGGACAGCTCCAGATTGTACAGACCAGGTTGTACAGCTCACTGTGACCGGACACGGCCACATGTCCTGTGCCTGCCAGGGGTTGCACGGGCACTACCAGGCAGAGGTACAGAATGGCTACTGTCCGACGACACATGGCCACTGGAACCGTGTACCCGCCGGGAACGTCCAGGGCCACATTCACGTAGCCTGCTGTGACCTGGTGTGGACATCGCAGCACCAGCTGCACTGCTACTGCTACCGGCACTATGGGAGCGGCCATGTGAGGTGGCATGCTCACGTTGACCTGCACTAGGTGGTGTAGCTGGCCTACGTCCATGTGTCCTACGTCTCACCCCTACCAGATGTTCCAGCACAGACAGCTCACGCTCACCCCGACCGTGGCATGGCAATCTGTGAGCGTGAGCTGTCTGTGCTGGAACATCTGGTTCCATGTGTCCTACGTCTCACCCCTACCAGATGTTCCAGCACAGACAGCTCACGCTCACAGATTGCCATGCCACGGTCGAGCATTCTGACCATGTCACCCAATCGCCTGTCCAGAACATCAGCAAGCTGCTGTTGAGCACCTGCCAATGCCTGGATGTTGTTGTTTAGGGTACTGATAGCAGCCCTCTGCAGCCTCTGCCCTTCTCTGTTCTGCCGTTCGGCACATGCCTGTGCCGCCATTGCAGTCTGGAACATGCATCTGGTGATCCCAGCTGCTGCGCTATGTCCTGCAGGTGCATGTCTGCCAGAGGTCCTCCTATGAGCAGCACCAGCCACATGCCTGTGTGGCACATCTGCAGTCAATATACTGCCACCATGGTGTGGAGACACACCTTCTGTAGCCACCACATGTTCCTGTTCAACGCTAACAAATGCTGACTGTCCTTCCTCTATAGCCACTGTAGATGCGGTATGTGTTGGCAGCTGAACTGTGTGCAAGGAAGAGGGGGACATAGCTGGGATGGCAACCGTTTGCACAGATTCCGCCCCTGACATCCCTGCCTGTACCTTGTGCATATGTTCATTACTGCTAGCATCTTTGGTGACACTATCAGATGGACCGCAAGAGGGTAACGCACCTACATCACCTGTGAATGCAAAGAAATACTCTACATTACAATAGACACACTGACACACACACACACACTGACACACACTGACACACACTGACACACCGACACACACACTGACACACCAACACACACACTGACACACCGACACACACACTGACACACCATGCATGTGAGATGACAGATGGCATGCAGCATGCTTGTGATACAGCTGACAGCATGCAGCTCAGACATCAATAGTGTTTGTAAGCATACCCCCTGGAATGCACACTACAGCAGGAAGGTGTCATATCATTATCCATGCAATTCACATGATCATGGTAGTATGCATGCATCCCCGTGATACACTATGTGGACCAGAACAGGATAACAGTACACATGGCTGACGTGACCTTGACATGTAATCTGCTGACATGTTCATTAACATGCGTGCATGCCTGACACAATGGTGTCGTGACACATGTACAGCATGGTAGTGGGTATCACATTGCGGTGTTGTCCATATACCCTACAGATAGAATGCATGTTGAGCAAATGTGCATGGGCATGGTAGGGGACTGGGCCGTCTACATTGCTGTGCAGTGTGATGTACAGACACTGTGCCTTTGCATGGCATCATGAGGCATCTATATTGCTAAACAGTGCATGTTATGTACACATTGCATATCCAGAACTGCATGCATACCCATGACGTACCTGTGGATTGTGACCTACGATGCTGAGGTGTATACACACCCAACCATGCTGTGTCATGTGACAGGTCACTGGAGGACATACAGATGACACCCCTGCACGATGATTACAGAGTGTTAGCTGCCTGGCAACCATGTCCACATATAGCGGACCTGTCACGTCACCATTTCACACATGACATTGATGTACCACGCACAGATGGTGCACAGCTAACAGTGATGTCCTACGGCAGGGGGGAAAAGTACTGTTTCTGTGGCCTGGTGTCACTGTCAGTGGAATCTGTGAAGGTGACTACCATCATGATATGACACAGACATCATGTTCAACACATCTTATGAGGTACATGTCACTGACACCTCCACTAGCTGTGCACAAGTAGTTATGATGTGCAGCGTACCACATCACCTGTACAATCGGTCTAGTATGGCTGTACTTGGACCATGTGTGGACAAAGTGGGACAGGGTGTATCCACATCTCATCTTCTGTGTGGCTACGTGTCTCTGGCCATCCCCTATGGCCATGTGTGCACATGTGTTGGTCATGTATGTGATGGCCGTCTATCACACATGTCTGTGTTGTCCCATATGACATACACCCATAGATGTTGGTTATGTCACCATCCACAGGGCTATGCAGACAACAGGTGTATGTGTGGTATGTGGGGTATGGGTTATGGGGAATTGTGACAATATTGCAACCAAAACGCTACGTGTCTCGGACATGTCGGATGGAACATCACAATGTGTGAAACCATTGCAGGGGCATATAACACAATGGTGACGCCTGTGGTCTGCCCATATCACTGCTCACTGTGCGGTACTGGTTTGTGTACCACACATTTTGTTCCACTGTATAGTGCATATGCCTCCATTGTAGAACACCTCCACCATTGTATGCACAGCTGGACACACATGTAGCAATGACAAATACTGTAGTTTCAGTCTGTGTATCATTTCAGTTGTATATATTGCACATGGGTGGCCTGTGTGGATGATGGGTGATGCGACCTGTATATCCATGTATTAACTGGCCACATGGCAAATAGATATATGCTTTGACATGCCTGATACTGATGATAGACTCACCTGCAACAGAATCTTGTCTGTGCGGGACACCAGAGGTACCTGTATAGGGTGACACAGCAGTATGAACATTATCCATGACTGTATGACAGCCACAGGGTGCACAGTGCAGGTTAACACATTCGCCTGTACAATAGCATATAGTCAGCACGTGTGTGCATACCATACCTCTCAACCTCTTAGAACAATAAATGTGGACAAAGCCTACTATGATGGGGGACATATAGGGACAACTGTGACATATTGCTCTTACTAACCTGGATATTTGATAGACCAATAGGTTTGCATGCACATGGGTGTGCAACAGAATGTGCAGTCATAAGCACAACTGTATGTCATCATTTAATGACTCCATTCCTCAGCTATTTGCCAGAAAGGGACAGATATTAAGGGGAACATACCGACAATATGAGGCAGACATCTGGACATCCTGCAAATACCTGTACAGTTTGGAGGTATGGTGCATACACAGGGTAGCATAAAGCATGTGTGTCCACATACCTTGCATATGTTGTTACATTACATGATGTACACTGATACATGCACGTACATGGGATATACTGGCCATATGTTCAGTACTGACTTACCAGGCAACTCCAGGCTCATTGGTTGGGAGACACCCACCTCCACGATGGCAGCTACTGTTTGTGGGGGCTGTTCCGAGGGTATTCCCAGACTGGCCAGTAGCTCCTCTATGTGTGTGAGTGGAGGCTGGGTTGGTGGTCCACCACCCGTACCACCTTGTTCTCTGGCAATTGCAGTGGCACACTGTTTTGCATGACATATGAGGTCTGTGCAGTGTCTGCACACCTGCTGGTAGGTGTGGTTCTGGCCGCCCACTTCGTTGACCCTCCTGCGAAGATCCTGCCACAGGTTATCCCGCTGCTGTGCATGCTGTGGCACATGGCTAAATAACACCTCGTAGTTCTCATGGAGGTACAGTATTATGACATCATCCTCCTGTTAGCTATATGCTGGTAGGCGTGTACGCGGCATTATCTGTAAGACATGATGAAGGTGACAGGTCACATTTACAGACATGTACAGTGATACTGCTGCACATACATTCTAGTACATTCGCACAGTTATCTTTGCAAATCAACACGACACTAACATGACTGGCATGTATGTGTCCCACATATGTAACACCCAGTATGCATTAGATATCATCCCCATATATGTGTGTCACCTCATTAGTGTTCCTACTGCATGTGACATCAGTCTCCATGTGGACATGTCTGTTTGCATGCACTGGTGTTCTTACCTATCTACCCATGCCTGATGTATCCATGGTAATGCTGTTGACCTAGATGCTGTGGATATGTCACATATCAACACAGACACAGCCTTACTGGACTTGGCAGTGACAATGCACTAAGTACGCATGGAAACCTGTACATGCATCTGTTTTTCCATAGACATCTACACTGCACAGCTGTTCAACATCCTGCCATGGATCACCTGTGTTGCACATGTGATAGACATGGGACAATGGCTAGTCGGACATCATTCGCAGGTAAGGTTATCGGCTATAGCATGTACGGGCTGGGTTTCCTAGCTGTATCCGACACCCATTACGCCACCACGAGGGGCATCAGTGACACATTACTGATCCAGATGGATGATACTACATCTACCATACGGCCATCACACCATGTATGGCAGGGGTGATATGTGCAGCTATGTGGACAGGGCTGCATGGTATGGCGGGAGTATATCACAGGTATGGCACAGGGATCTGTCCAGCATGTGGCCATCCTAGTCGTAGGATGGTGGTTGTCCATGACGTATGTCTTCCAGATCAGGCTATGGACATGTAGCATGTCTAACAGCATAGTGGGGCATATGTCTGTAATCAAGGTGGATAGCATGCTGCATACTGGAGGTGAGTATTGTGGAGGCTGGTATTGGCCATCCACGCAAGGGCCCTACCCCTGGAGGGTGATGTGTATTCCAATATTGGTCACTCGGGTGCTGTGTATGCCTGTCCAATGATCTCCGTGCACATGGATACCACCCTGTCATGTCATGGGTACCTCGGATGACTACCTAAAGGGCCAGGGAGATGTCTCCAGCTCAGAGAGGTGTACTACACTACATCATCCCTAACACAGTGTCCATACTGTTGACCACAGCCTAGGTGTTTCCTAATGGGTACGGGGGTATTCCCCTAGTGGTGTCATTGCTGATATCATCCACCGGAATGTGCACATATGTCACACACATCACACACACAGCCCATTCTGTATGTTGTTCACAACACTGTGACAACAATTGCCCATAGGTCATGGCCATTCACATCATCACATACACAGATGGCTGACATTTGTCTTTGTGGTATGGGCTACAATGCGGGTGGGGTACAACACATTAACCCTGGTTTACTCTAGCTGACACCGTGTGATATACACATGTCACTGTAGCACCTTTGGTAGTTGTGAGTCTGTCAACAGGCCACTAGTAGAATACTCCTGTGACATACACAGGCATCTGTAGCCAAACATCCGTACTGTCTTGTACATCTGTACTGCTAACATCTACATTGATAATAGTTCATGGACCTGCAGACCATACCCGGCAGTGTTCTGATGTGTTGCCACCAATCATGACTGTTGTCAACACATGTGGGTTGATAGTATACAACACCCTATCTGTAATGTGTGGGCATGCTCAGCACTTGTTCAGAGCTTCTTGGCACGTTATGAGCTACTGCTTAGTTTAGCACCCATTTCACACCAGTCCTCACAGGTACACTGTCTGTCCATACATTTCCAGCTTGATAACTGTACAACAGCTGTTGTACACAAATCACTCACATACCTCGTGAGACATGGTGGTTTCTACGGCCTGTCCACCTGCCATATACCACTTATTTACAGGCATGTTCAACTGGCACGTACCAGTGCTATTGCCTGTCACTATGATGACTATGTTGTACATGTGGCAATAGAGCTATTCTAATGTCCACAGTTAATGCACACCTCCCAACATACAACAGTACAGCCTGTGGGGGATGCACATATGCAACCCTCCTGGGGGTTATACTGTCACCAACCCTAACTGCACCTGACAGTCATGTGGGGTTGTGCAACATTGGCAACACACCCCACACATCACATGGTCTCACATGATCCCCACCACAGGCCACACATATGGAGGCACCATGTACAGTACCCCTCCATACTCTGTGTGGGCACCAACAGCCCACATCACCAAACACAACCACACCAACCTATAGCCCACAGACATGTGTGCCCATCACATACAGCCAATAGGGTGTCATAACATACACAACACACTTGTCTTAGGTGACTGTCGGCAGTCACACTGCTGTTCCACTCAGCAGGCTACACAAGGCAATAGTCACTTACATACTGCTGTCCAGTAACTGGTTCTGCAACATAACCTATGCACACATGCCACAAGTCAGCAGGTACGATGTGACTCCCCTTCCATGTTTGTGTGACAGACGTTGTCACTCAGGGCACAGACTATGTGTGCAGGGACATGCAATAGCCCACCAGTGTTGTCACCCTGATGGTGTGGTCCATGCCCTGGGAAGCATTTTGCGGTCATCTGGACCTGTTACCACTGTACTACGAACGACTGTGTCACTCCCAACAGTTGTCCAAGCTTCTGCTGTCATTCCACAGGCATCTAGTATACGTCCACTTTGACAGACCCGGCCAAACAACATGATGCTGTGGCACAGTTGACCTGCACCTGTCAGCTCTGGGAGTACGGATCACATGTTGGACTCTTGCTGCTTTTATACTGCCTGTCTTGCACAGTGCCCAATAACAGCCCCCACCAGAACGGGAGCTGGCTAGTGAAGCATGTGGTCATGTCACACAATGCTTGACATCATCCTCTGTGACGCACGCAAGCAAGGCACAACTGATACTGCACCACTGCAATATATCTGCAGTGACTGGGACCTGCCTCTTGGCTCTGCAGAGCACACCTGCAATGACTGGGTATAGACAGACCGTACCTCTCAGGCACGTACCTGGACTGGCACACCCACAGCTGAGGTGTCCCCATATTCCACTATGTTGTATACACATCCCGGCTGGTTACTTCGCACAATGCATCACAGGTGCTCCATGTGCATATAACTGTGTCCGGAACTACTGCTGCTACTAATGTGAGACTGACAGTAACCCACACCTAACTGTGATAGCCGCACATGTACTGACACATTAGGCGTACACTGTGTGGAGTCATAACCTCCGCTCGGCTGATTCGACCCAAACACCACCTCCAAGACCAACAGTATCCTTGACATGGACACTACCAACATGTGACTGCTGTTCTACACCTGCGGTTATCCCCTCATTGGTGGAATCCGAACATCTGCTACCCACCCTTGTTAGCCACATACCAGCACCACACACTTCACGGCATACACAGTAGATGAGTACTACAACACCAACTACAGATGTCGTATGACAGCGGTAGTTGTTGTCGTAACACTTGTGCAGGTGGACAATGCACATGAAAATGCTGAGACATACCCCAGTGCACTTCAATAGCACGTACACGACAATATGGTTCATGCTATTCCACATAGAGCCATGCAGGTACACACCAGAATACAGACGACACTCTGGGGGTGCAGTCCTACAGACATACTTTACAACAACAGGTGGGGGCTGTTACACAGTGGTGTACATTCCCATGAGCAGGGTGACTCACTGGTCAGCCTCGGTAGGGGCACAGGATCCCACATCACATACACCATAACTAGCTACGTACACATTACTGCAACACATTCCGAGATGTATCACAGGGCATTATGGTGGTATGTCAGTAGTCATATGCAATACCCACATCTGCTCACAAATACAACTGTCACTCTGGAACATGACAGTAACAGGTGATGTTGGCAACATGCTGTCTGATGGCTTCATTGCTAACATTACACCCTCTCACTCTCTGCAGGGCCACATTCCTTGCAGGTACATTGCAGTGTACCTGCAGTCACACCTACACAGTACTGACCTGCGCTCTATATGTCCTAGGACACAGGCCCCTTGTCACCCTGCAATATCCCAGGCTGTGATGTCCACAGAACTCTGAACAGCATGTCTCCCCACTGGGACACCATATTCAGTAATGGCCTTGTACCAGACATTGTGGCCCCTGACTGGCACACAGCGACAGTAACACTCCTCACAGGTGGCGCCACACTGCACGACTGGGACTATTGCCCTACACACCTCACTGGTCTGTTATGCATGGCTATAGGGCACATCATCATGGACATCATTCGTCGAGTCTTTGTTGTGCTCCAGTCCTTTGATGCCTGCTGGGTTGGTCTTGTTGGGGCCACAGCATGCCTCCTACACCTGTTGAGCACCTTTCCTACAGTCACCAGAGTTGTTCATGATGACATGGGTGTCCACACAGCCTGCATTGTCCTCTCGCTGCCATTCAGCACCGTTCTCCATTCTGGTATTGACTACATACACATCCACCTGCACATCACAACATATGTCTCCGGATGTAATGCAATGTGGCTAATGGATGGGACATACACACTGAGGGTGGCATACCATATCACATACTGCAATCCAGTTACACTTGGCTTACCACAGTCCTCAGTCATGGGGCCCTCATGTTTGGTATATGCTTCCCTGAGGTACAGGCTACCACTGCGGGGACTTCCCTGCCTCGCTTTAGAGACCACTGCATACCCAGTGCCGTTGTTGCTCCACCAGCTGATACAGACCCCATCCATATGGGTGTCACTGTGACAGATACCGATATGAACATCATGGCCTCTACCTGCATGACACTTGGTGTGAACATCACCTTTGCAGTACACCATCCTCACACTGGTTATCACATAGGTGCTATTCCCCTACATACATGTTGCATTGTACATGTGTGTAAGACACATGTATGTCACACACACTCCTGTGATTACCACATTGCCACTGTGGCGTGGATATCCTTCTACATGTTCACACATGTCTGTCCTGGGTGTGTAGCTGGTACATAGGCACCCATTGTACCTCTGAACACCGGACGTATACACACATCCATGGGTACAACACCCCGCGTAGGGTGTACCTTACACAACAGCTTTACATACCCCAACATTAAAATGCCATGATGTTTATGGAGCTACAACTGGTAATGTATGCGGCTTATGTACAGACACCACATCTGTACACATTTGCAGACTACATACTCAGGGGTGATGTCTGCTGCAAAGACGGGGCCCACGTCTGCAAATATGTTTATGGATATACTCCGCATACACGACATACACAATAGCCACTATGACCATGATGCTCATGGATATGTGCACACACGCGACTGTGTGTGGCATGTGCTTGGAGTTGCATTCCCAGACTGGACACTCACCATGCTTTGGGACATGTTTCCTATGTACATCACGCATGGACAGTCAGTAGCAGTGTTCATGTGATACCTCGCTTGCTGGATGGTGGACATGTACGCCAGGGATCACTGCAATGGCTGTACTGTGCAGTGATGCAGGTTACACATGGCTCTTTTGTTCAAAGGACACTACCCCGGAGAGGTGCCACTGGTGTGCACACTGTAGTTGTTGTTACACATTGACTTGCCAGACTGCATGGTACACCACTATGAACCTGTGCAGCTATTACATGTCCTTTGTGCATGGTTACTGGTATAGCCCTTCCAGTTAGATTGGCTGTCACGCTATTACAATGTCCCGTGACTAAGGGCCATATGTATACTATTATTGTACACGCCAATCATGTTCATGTTTGTCTGTCACATCTCTTCTGCTATTCTAGTATGGGAGTAATGTTTGCGTCCTTTGCAAATGCACAGAGTGGAGTACATAGTTATTTCATCATAACTGTTTATACATATCTTAATTACATACTACTCACATCACTATATGATACCTTTGTTATGCATCATATGCCTGTTCTCCTGTGTAACATATCTGATGTATCAATCTACTGTACTATACATTACACATGTTTTACATGGTATCCCATAATTCAACCATTACTTGCACAGAGGGTCCACCTTAGACATGTCATTGATGTTATATGCCCATACACATGTGTACTGTTACAGTATATCTACATATACTATCCCCTGCTATGGCACATACTTATTGGACATACCCTGCCACTGACGGTGGGTCGTATGACATTGTTCTGTTTAACGCCGTCATGTTGCATCCCTTGTGGTGTCTGTGCTGTTTACCATGTGGCCCACTGCTGGACGCACATCTTCTACAAGCATTAGTACGATCAGCGAGACATCACTACATAAATACCATTCCCACTTTATGCATGGCGGACACTGTTAATTACTGCAAACCAGGCTATGCATACACTGACATTACGTAATACAGAACATACTATACATACAGTTAGTGTTATACATATCTTGATATCGTTCTGGTGTTTCATCTCTATCTCGCTCCTCTGTATCACTCTTTCAACTGTTATACGGTATGAGCATACAGTTTGCATATCTGGCAAGTCATCCTTATATACGTCTATACCTGCAACATGTAGTTTACTGCCGCCAATTGGTGGTCCAGTGTGACTAATTACGTGCACTTCAGCTGTGCAGCTACTCCACTCACCAATTACGTGGCAACAGTGGGGTATAATTGAATTCTCCACCTGGGCGTTGGCCATTTGCCCTGCCTTCAGGGAGACGGCCTGTATTGTGTTTTGTTGTGTGTAATTGCAACTGCATTGTGTAGAGCCAAGTCTATTTTGGGGTCATGTCCCCCGTGGATTGTGTGTGATTCTACCTGTGACTGTACCTGTCATCCCACATGTCTGATAAAGGACTATTGCAAACACCTGTAACATCACCGTTTGTTCCGTTATACGATGGATACAATTTTGCATGGCGCCTTTAAATGTCTCTCACAAGGTATGTCAATGGTTCAGCAGATGTAATTGACTAACTAGATGTTTGGGCTGTGGTTACGGTCTGTATTGCTATTGTTTACAATGCGGTGGGATGTAGGCGGGTGTACATAGCATATACGGTTTTGTGGGGCTTGCATTTCTACGTAGTCCATATATATGTGTGTGGGCCCCTTCCCTAATTACAGTGCTATCACTTAATAGACTTCTATTACGGGAATTTACTTTGGACCATTGTTAATTGGTTTCTATATGGTATGCAGGTGCGGTTGATACTTCCATACCTCCAGATGTACGGCGATATGTGCAGGGATATTTGTAAATGAACGCTATCCCGTGTATGTCTGCCCCAGATATTTGCAGTCATTGCAGTGGTGTTGGTGTCAGACCCTCTGTCACATGGTTTGCCACCTTTTCATATGGCCATAGTTGGACACTTGCGGGTCACACAGTGGTGTTTACAGGCTGACATATGGCCACGGTCAGTACACAGGATAGCACATACTTTTATCATCATTACATACCTATTGTTCTTGGTCCTTCACTACTTATCGGTTTGCATGTAACATTTCCGTTTCTTACATACAGGCATGAGTATTTCCTGCAACTATTGCATAGTATGCGGGACATACTAATGTCCTACACTCACGGACAGTTGCCCTTTCTAATGTTTCATGTCAGGACACACCTGCCCAGGGGGGGCTGTCCCTCCCAATGTGGGACAGGTGTTTACCGCATGCCTACGGATAGCTATACCCGCACCTACCGTATTCATCTACCTCCAAGTTGCCACCTACAGACACACTATGTGGACACACACACACACTTTAGTCACACGGGAACACATATGGCACCCTCATCACACACATACACAGGCTACATCACTCACAACCACAGTTGTACATGGTACCTACGTGGACCACACCGCCGACAGCGGTGACTACATGTCCTTACTATCGTCCTATTGCTCGCGGTTCTACTGTTCCAGTACTGTGTTCTTTCTGTCTTTCATCCTCCTGGTTATGCGTGTCGGTGTGTGACACTTTCCATAGTTGGCGGAATCCTGTTTATTTGTACCTCAAAGATGTTTAGAATGTCGTCGACCTATCTATATATTTGCAGATGCCAGTGACCCCTTGTATATCGACATATATCACACTATCGCCTTTTCTATCTGTATTATATATGTGTAGATATATATATATATATATATATATATATATATATATATATATATATATATATATATATATATATATACATATCTCGGACAGGGGTGGTGACAGGCACGCTACGCCTTTCATTGTGTGTTTGTCAGTGTATACTGTGTTTCCTAGACTCCACACGTTTGTGTCTGTACCTGTCACATTACACACCTGCCATAGGTTAAGATTACCTCCCATCCCACTTTGCGAGGGGCAATCCCTCTTTGTGCAGTTGTGTCCTGCGAAATGTTTGTGAACATAGCAAATGTCCTGCGACTTTGGGACAAACATATTCCCTATAGTTTATATCATAGTTGCATGACACACTTATTCTGTATCTGACCCACCTACATGTTACAGGACACGGAATACGTACCTGCGACCATTACTAGACTATAAGCTTTTTATCTATGCACAATACTGTCGTTCTGGTTTTCATCCTGGCTGGGTGTGTGTCATCCTGCTGACATCTGGCGTATGTCCCACATTGGTCATTTGAACTGTGGCAACCCTACCGTATGTACATCTTGCCTAGCAATAGTGTTGGGTGATTGTGTACATGACTGCCTGTTCCACTCCTGGCAGTGGTCATTTTACCCTTCAGAGCAGGCGCTATTTGTTCAGGGGTGACTAATGCTGGTGTCACCTGCTCTGTACATCATTGACTGTGATCTGTGCAGTGGTTGGTGACACTTAGCCCTGTTTCACGCATATCCGTATAGTCGTATTTAAACATCGCTTACCAGCTGTGGGCAACGTTTATTCCCGATAACGTGTGCTACACATATTCTGATGACCTGCATCCGGACTGCATTACCCGTGCCATCGGGATTATGTTACATCCCTTGTGGGACATGGGACCGGGAACATGCATGACAGTCACTGCATGTACCACTTGGACATCTGGGGGTTGTACACAAATTATGTCAATTTGTATGTGCAGTACACTACAGCAGTTACTCCACACTACACTCACATGGATGACTCTGTTAGTTTACAACTTGATGGGTCCAGTTAATGGTATGTCCATGTGATGTTTACTGGCTGTACTCCAGCACTGGGTATGTATATCACAATTAGGTACACCTGATAATTTGCTACACCTTCATATGACCGTGGATGCAGCATGCCGGGGTGACTACTGCCTGTCATGGGTACATCCCCTGCCTTGACACTACATCCATGATTACATTTTGTGGAGCCCCTCAGTAACGCAGCGGGTAATCTGTGATGACTGTGTGTAGGACAGTGCTTATACACATGTGCTCCCGTGATTGCCTCTGCTCCAGTATGCGACAGTTGCTTACTCGATGTTGTGGCGATGGGTGTCACTGTTTGCCCTGTTTGGTGTTTTGCCTCTGACAATCGGGCATGTACCTACCGATGTACCTGGGAACCTATACCCACAGCACCGACAGATGCTGATGGGCGCATCTACTGTTCAGGTGTTGACAGTTCCGTGTTCCCATGGCTGTTGCGTGTACAATGTTTGAGGGCTGCCTATGTAAGATTCCACAGTGGGCCACCTATACATCACAATTTACAGGTAGTCGTGTTTGTGTGCCATCCATGTTACTGTGTGCAGGTGGGGAGGGGTGTCAGTCCATGGGAGCCTACACTGTCAAGGTATGTGCTATACATTCCCTCTTTGCCAAGGCATAGGCATATTGGGCACACCTCCGTCTGCCTACTGGGGCTGGCACAGTGTGTCCATGGTCTGGATCCCTCTGTGCCTGTGTTGGCCTTGGCACTTGCGGTGGGCTGTGAGGCCCTCCCCCATTATGACCCTGCTGCAGCTGTTTCCGCAGGATCATATTATGTAGCATGGCACATATTATGAAGATGTGGGCACACGTACCTGGAGAGTACTGCAAGGCTCCACCAGATGTATCCAAGCACCGGAACCGTGATTTCAGCATCCCGAACACACGCTCTATGATGATTCTGGTTTGTGCGTGTGCCTCATTATGGCGTTCTTGCATTGGTGTGTGTGCATTTCTGATGGGGGTCATCATCCACGGCTCCAGTGCATAGCCAGCATCCCACACAAGGTGACCTTGTGGGATGTCCCCCCTGACAAATACCTGATACAGCTGTGAGGCATGCCAGATATGGGAGTCGTGGTAGCTTCCAGGGCTGCCAGCACACACATCCATGATAATGTCCTGGGCATTGCACACGACCTGGCAGTTGATGGAGTGGAATCCCTTCCAGTTTATGTAGCGCCTACCATACTCACCGGGTGGTGACTTAATTTGTATGTGCGTGCAGTCTATTGCACCCAGTACCTCTGGGTAGTTTGCCACACGATGGAAGTGACGCATATTGCTGGCCAACTCCTCCTGAGTTCGGGGGAAGTGTATATGCTCATTGGCATGTGGTAACATGGCATCCAGGAACTGGTATAGTACCCTGGATGCCGATGCCTGTGAGATCCCCATTATATCTCCAGTTGGCCTTTGAAAGGTACCTGTGGCTAGTATTTGCAAGCTTACACATACCTTCATGTTCACTGGGATGGGTTCCCCTCTGTTGTTTCTGGTTCTCAGGCGTGGCCGGCACAGCTCTACTATTTGCTGTAAGATGTCCCTGTCCACCCTGTAACGCTCTACTATCTCCAGATCCTGTAGCCCCCTGGTAGGTTACCCTTGGTCTGAACACTCTTCTCCTCCTCCGAGGCCTACGGTGGTTGTCGGCATCATCCTCCACAACACCGTCGATCTGTAACAAATGCTGATGAATCACAGCTATGGCAGCTCCCAACATGTACATTTTAAAAGTTCCCCTGTGTGTTTACACCTATGGTGCAGTGTTTGGGAATACACAGGTGTGTGTCGGGTGCTTTCACACTTTATACTGTTCTGCTGTGAACACTGATGATGTCATAGGGTGTGTATGTACGATCATGGCTACAGAGTATCTTCTGTGTTTTATTTACGAAACCGCTATTGTGCTGCCTTTGGTGTTGCATTACATTTGGATGCCGTGAATTACCTCCTGCCCTTCCATTTACATTTGTGCACGTTACACCTACCATTTGCTGGCATGCATCCAGCTGCCTGCTTTCATTTGTACTTTCCTAGACCTGGCTTATCTTGCGTAATGTGTGCTATTGCCGATCTACTGTGGGTTTGCTTTGCTCTGCTATGACAGTTCTCCTATCCTTGCATTCCAGGTCCTCCACACCTTTCTTTGCAATCCTATGCCTCCCCTATCCTGTTTTACAGGTTTCTGCATGCAGGTTTGTCTACTGCCGTCGATTGGCCACCGTGTGTTGATTGGTGTTAATTGCTTATTAGTACGCCTATTACCCTGCTTCGGCATTTCCTTCTTTTCTTCCCCTGACCTTCCTGTTTGTGCTATTGTTCGCGGCTCGTGCATCTGCTTACTGGGTTTCGGGCACGAGTTCATCCCTGTACAAATGCACTTTCAGGCACCATGTGCGCTTTCAGCTAAACGGTTCTATACCCTCCTCCCCACCCCTGTCCTTCAGCTTTGCTTAGTAATGGCCAGGCCAGATTTGCATGGCTCCAATGTGCTTACTGATATGGTGGCACACCCCTCTGCTGATGTCATGTATCACCTTTGATACACTCCTCTGTGTTATAGCGCTGCGCCGTCAGGTACATCCTTAATCCGGCGGGACATTTGCGATTCAGTATTACCTGCCTCATTTGCATGGCATTGACTACTAATTCATAGTTACAGTGCCAAACACTGTCGTGGGCCCCTGGCAACCCTTGCACCTTGCTTGTGGTGTGCCATGCCTACCATTGCATATTATGGTACAATCCTAATTTGTCTTTCATTGCGATTTTCTGCCATTTTTATATATTTCCTTTGTATTCCTGTTTGCACACACATGCCCTGCGGTTGTACTGTGCGTTACTGTGGACATGACATTAAATGTTGTTTTTTAGGTGTTGTGCATCTTTTCTTGTGCCATTGGCTGTGTATTTCTCCATTGGCATATGTTAACTTTGTAATACATGCATGTGGTCAGCTTCAATAACTCCGATGTTCTTTTTGGGAAAATGTAAACCGTGTTTTTTGGTTTACATTTCCATGGGCTTGCGCTATGCCTGCACCACTTCGTGAATCGCTGTATGCCTTCATTAGCATGGTGCGACACTGCACATGGGGTGATTTGCATACCTATGCTGAGGGCTGCTTAGCTCTGGCGTACGCCGGTAGTGCACGTGGGATTGGTTCGTACCTGTATCGCTCGGCGGACATATTTGGCGTTATGCCACCTACGCTATGCCTGCGCCTGGTACAAGCTTCATGAATCCGGGGGTTGGCCTTTAAGTACATTCTAGGTATATATCTAGGGTGCATGCTGGATTTATGTAAAAGTGTATTCTTTCTGGTCGGTTTAAAATAAATAGTACTATTTAACTGATTTAAACTAGACCTAGTAATGTGTACATCAAGAAAGTTGATGTCAGTGGCAGAGATCTGGTGAGAAAATCTCAAAAAATCAGTGGTGGTGTGTAGGTATTGTAAAAATGAGGTAAAGTCTGAACCATTACCTTTCCATAACATGAAGACATCATCTACAAAACGTACATACCATAGTACTTGTCCTAAGAAAGGATTCTTGTCAGATAGAATGTTAACTTCTTCCCAGCAAACCAAGGCAAGGTTGGCATAGCTGTTGGCACAGGGAGTCCCCATGGCTATGCCAACCTTCTGTAAATAAAACTGTTCTTGGAATGTACAATGTTATTTTCCAAGATAATTTCTAGTAAACTGCAAATCAATTGAATTTTGGTATTATTAAAACACTCGTTAACTGTCAGAAACTCTCTTGTCATTTCAATGCCCCATGTATTGGGTATGCTGGTGAATAGTGATTCTATATCCATGGTAACCAAGACAAAATCTAAATCCGTATCAATACTATCCATTCTGTTATGTAACCTTGTTAAGAACATCTTGGTATCCATGCTAATACTAATGAGCAATCAACACATGGCAGCCAATCGATGGCAGTAGACAAGCCTGCATGCAGGTATGACAATTCTCCAAAAGGCCATGTAGACTGCCTTCAACATATATAGAAAGGGGTTCAGTGCACCAGCCAGCCCCTGAGACTATGGGCCACATTGGTGGCATGTAAAGATCTTTATCGACCTTAGGTAGACCATAAATACTAGGGACAACAGGTTTAGTAATATTAAAATATTTAAAAAGTGGTTCATCAATTAAACCAGTAATAAGTAGATCAAAAAGGAAAAATGAAACTTTATCAATAATTGCATTTACAGCAAGTTTAGAAATGCACTGGTATGTATCAGTGTTTAATAAAAGTTTTTCCATTTGTTGTACGTATAGTTCTTTATCTAGGAGAACTATACCACCACCCTTATCTGCTTGTTTAATAACCAGAGAGTGTAAATTCCTTAATTCTTTCAGAGCTCTCTGCTCTTCTGAAGTCAAATTACAAAAAGAGTAATCATTGCTATCAGATACACTTATTTCTCTGAATGTAGTTTCACATATATCAATAAATCTTTGAACCCCAGGTGGAGTAATTGGTATAAATGTACTATTTTGTTTGTAAATATTTTGCACATTGTCTGTATTTACTGGAAACATACATTTCAAAGATAAATTTCTCCCTAGTAGCCTTAGATCTTTCAACATTTCAGTTATATCTGCCTTCCTGGCAGGTACAAATGATAACCCTTTATTTAGTACATTAAGTTGTTCAGAATTAAGTTCAAAAGAGGAGATATTAATAACCAGACCTGTAGTTATATGCATCTCCTCTTGTGTAGTTGAACTGTTCCTTCCATCTGGTTGGTCCTGGATATGTGTCCATTGTGCGGAAGACTCTTCGTTTGAGTTCTGAAAGGAAGTGCAGCCTTTAGAGTGAAGTCGCCCTTCTTGGTGGTGTCTAAAAAAATGCTTGCATTGTTTCTGCTCTCCTTTAGATTAGAATCCACAGTTGCAGAGTTATTAGAAATGTGCGATGCTGCAGATGGTGTCGGTAGAGGTATATTCTTCATTTTATGTCCCGTTTTTTCTTTAACGTTGTTAGAGATCTTGCTATCATTTGATACAATAGCTACATCCTGTTGAACGCTATCAATGCATGCAGCGTTTGAAAGTACTCTCGCTGTAGCTGCCAGATCAGTAGAGGAACCGGAAATAGTACCGGAAGTAGCAGCTCTAGTTGTGAGCTCATTTAAAGCGATGCTGTGAGCGCTATTTGGCATAAGGTTCCCTTGAGTTGTTCTATGCATGTTTTCTCTGGGCCATGAGAAAATGTTATTATTAGCAAAGTCACGTTTATCTCTGTTTAATTTAGATAGTTTAGTTGTTTGCAGCTTTTTTTCATAAGCGATTATACTATCTTGCAACTGGCTCATCTTATTGATGGTAATATCTGGTGAGAAACTCTCAGTAATATTGGACTCTAAAGCAATGATTTCTGCTTTCAGCTAAAGTTCAATTGGTGAAAAAAATTCCAATAAAAGTTCCATGTATTTGGAGCTAAACTGTAAGATAAGCTCTTGCCATTTACGTAGTAAGACAGGATAGGTTTCTCCATAAGTAGGCATGTTGAGTATTCTGAGACCACGAGGGATAATCTTGGCTTCCAGTGAAGCTTGTAAGTGCAGGCGCTGCCATTGTAGCCTCTTGTATTTATACATTAAGTTTTCCAAATTTTTATATTGCTCAAGAAACTCAGGTATGCGTTGAGTAGTTGAAGTATCATTGAAGCCATCACATAAGTCCATATTCAAAGGTGGGTTTACTGGAATATCCAGAATTCGTAAAAGACGATGGTGATATCCATCCATAGTCACTTCAGTAGAGGAATCCTCCATAAACGCGTGTGCCCTTTAGCCGAATAAAAACACAATAGAAACAAAAAAGAAATGGCTGCGGGTAAAACCAAGGTGCAAAAAATAAGTAAAAATATAAACACAATGCACCAAGGTAACACACAATAACGTTTAATGAAAACAAAAAGTAAAAGACAGAGGTGAGCGCTTTTGCAACAATAGTTGTTTCATCAGACAAAGATCAAGTGAATAGCACTGCTTAAATAGGTAAAAAACCAATACACTGATGTTATTAGGAGACATTGGCATCTGTTACAAGAGGTCCCTAACCTTAATGCCACAATTGCCAATACTCCACGCTTTAGCTTTAGGAACAATAGGTCACTTAAACAGTATCTTTGCAACAGTGAACCACGCAACACTACATGCATTTCCACCCGTCACGGCACTTTTCCATGTAGATCATGTAGTGCATGCCCATATATCTACAGTAAAAACATATATATTCATCCAACCAGACATCTTAAACTACATTCCAACACTTATTCAGATTGCAAGACTACTGACGTCATTTACTTTTGTTTTTGCCAGCAATGTCCTGCCTTCTACGTTGGCAAAACTAATAGGCTTTTTAAAGACAGAATTTTAGAACATATCCATGACATTAGGAATAATAAGCAAACAAATGCACTATCTAATCATGTTATGTGCACAGATTCTTCTCATTCCTTCAAATTCTTTGTCTTGCAACACATATATAGAAATCTGAGAGGTGGAGATATAGAAAATGCTACAGAGAGCCATGAACAGAAATGGATACTGAAACTTAATGCAGAAAGATACCCAGGCCTCAATGGTGCCACCTCTTTGATTCCATTCTTGAAAGCTAGACCCCTTAAACATTGACAGTTTTTATTGTTCATTTTTATTTTTATTGTTACTTTTATTATATTACATTTTATGCATATGCAAATGTATTTTATGCAGTATTTATTCAGCATTTTATATCTTATTCATACCATTACTATGCTCATGTTGTAACTGTCTCTTTAAATAACTTTTGGTTTATGACATCATTAATTCATGAGATATTTTTTTTTTACCTATTTAAGTAGTGCTATTCACTTGATCTTTGTCTGATGAAGAAACTATTGTTGCAAAAGTGCTCACCTCTGTCTTTTACGTTTTGTTTTCATTAAATGTTATTGTGTGTTACCTTGGTGCATTGTGTTTATATTTTTACTTATTTTTTTGCACCTTGGTTTTTCCCGCAGCCATTTCTTTTTTGTTTCTCTTTGCATTCCAAGGTAAACTAGTATGTACACACAAACTCTGTAACACTGGTGCTATACAATGCATACGACAACACTACTCACACTCTGTCTGTAGTTCTTGAACCTCCTACAAACATGTAGCTGGCCTGAGTGTGCAAGTTCTCCTGTAAGAGGTATTGCTACCTGCTGTCTGTAACACTGCTGCCCACACACAGGAAGGATGTCCACCATACAGTAAAGGTAAAGGGACCACGCCCACATGATGTAGGGATTTATAGTAGTTGGTTGCTATAACTGGAAGTACTACACAGCATGCTGCATGCAGGTAGCAAGTAGAGGTCACTGATTGATGCAGAGGCCATCACCTGATAATGTGCATCAGCTAAAAAATCCATGCTGCAATCTAGTCAAAGCAGCTCAATCCATTTACTGGAGAAAGACAGAGAGAGAGAGAGAGAGAGAGAGAGCATGAAAGGCACAAAAAAATCCAGCAAAATATCCAGAAGAGACATCATTCCCACAACAGGTATGTGAAGTGTATATGCATGTAAATGACTGTAGTACTTGGTCCATAATAATGGGATAGATGATGTGGAATGATTTATATATGCCATCAGGTGTTGTTGTTGTAATGATGTTCAGCTGAACAACTGCTAAGGACAATAGAGTCTGTTCCTGTGGGCATTGGGCCATACCCGTCAACTGTGCAGAGCAGCACTGTCTGATAAGATGTAAGCCATCATAGTGTGTGCTGTGTAATGGGAAGTATGTATATTACTGTGGCCAATAGCTGGTGGTCGAAGTAATGCCATAATGATGGACACATGGGTTCCACAGACCACCTCTTGCAGGATACCCAGGTTAACCTGTATTGTAGCATGCAGGAATGCCATAGGTGTGTAATAGGGATACCTGCAATCTGGCCCTGCATATATCCCCCTAATGTCAGGTTGTGCCCATATGTGGCACCTGTCTGTGTTGCAGAGCAGTGCAGCTGTGCAGGAAGGTGTTGTGAGGTTGTGGACCTGATGACTGAATGTGTACACACACACACACACACACACACACACACACACACACACACACACACACACACACACACACACACACACATATATATATATATATATATATATATATATATATATATATATATATATATCTACATGTATATCCACAAATATACTGATACCCATGTGTAGACATATATATAAACACATATATACAACATACTATATACTACACATATATAGATATATACCTATATGCACATGTCTACATATATACAAACACAAACATATATGTATGTAAATACATGTCCCCTGTATTACCACCACAGTGCTGTATGCTATGTGTGAGGGAACAACACACATAGCAATACACACAGATATCTGCAGCTGTCAGTGTGTGCAACATGGACAGGTATGTCACATGTGAACCTGTTTTTGGAACCACATTGCCCTTGTCTGTGAAGTATAGAATGGTAATATGGGGAAGTATGGCAGGTATAGTTGTGGAGGTGGTCAGGGTTGGTAGATATAGAGGACAGCCTACAGGGGTGGTATGTGACACATGTGGTGGAGAAACACCCTGGATGGTGTGTGTGGTCTGTGATGTGAATGCCTCATGGGCCCCAATATGGACACAATGGGAACAAGCTTCCCACCCTCTGTTACTCACAACAGCAGTCCACATCCCAAAGGTGCCTGACCTTGAGGCTGAGCAGGAGGAGCATGTGGGCCCTGTGAATTTGTACTGGGTGCCTCAAGATGATGTAGCACTTCCCACATGTGTCTGTGGAGCCCATTATGGAACAAACTCTGGACTTGACCTCGGGGGACAAGATCATGTATGTGTCTGCCCCCAGGGGGGACAACATCCCCTGAGTTGGTTCCACCTGAAGTTACTGCTGGACCAGTATATGAGGAGGCCCCAGGGTGGGTCACACCTGTGATGTGGCCTGGCAACATGGGCAGATGAGTTTGGAGAGTTGGTTCTGCTGGCCAATAGTACATATACATGCTATTGTGTCACTATTATAGAACATATGTCAGTAGTAATAGTCTACACAATCCCAGAACATATCCAACAACATGCATAGATAACCCCAACAACACAGAATGTCAGATGTGCAGCAACCACATAACAAGCATACCACAGGCATATATGGAACCATAGTGGCCCTGATAATGGCATGCAGGTGAATAGTCTGTAACAGGCCAGCAATGATAGTGTCCACACAGGGAACATGGCTATAAACACATTGCACAAAGTGTGGTACAATACAATATCTGCCGCACTGGTAGGTATGCTGTAGCCATACCTATTGAGTTGTGTGTACGATTTGTTGTCACTGATATGGTGGTGGCAGTGACAGTGATGTGTATTAAGAACTGTTGTAAACTTGCTGCATGACTTGCTCACACCTGTGTCCATCTTTATGTCTTTCAGGCAAGATGTCCCATGGAAGGCTTCCAGCGTACTCAGCTGCTGAGAATGACATTGTTGTGAAATAGCTCATACAGCACTATCCTGTCTTGTTTGGCTGGGTCACCCATGATCAGCAGTAGTGGACTGCACTGTGGAATGACCTAGTCCACAGGGTCAATGATGTCAGACTGCACAACCGCAGTTATGAACTGGTCCAGCATCATTGTTCTGACCTGCTTTGCAATGCCCATCGGCATGCTGCTGCAGTCTGGGGGGATCACCTCACCACAGGGGGGAGGGGCCATGCCATTCATCCCCCTGACACATGTGGAGGAGCTCCTAGCCAGCCTCGTTGCACCTGCCCCTCCACATAGCTACCAACTGCCAGACACCTTTGTGGAGGTGGGTGCTACCCACACACCAGCCGAGGAGTTTGCAGGTAAGGCCACAGAGCACATCAGTAGACCACTGTTGCATATACATCCACATCTGTACAAGTAGATCATGCATATATGTCATGTCATAGATATAGTTTGTTGTTGCATAGTAGTGATAAACAGATGTGCATACGTGGTAGTATTGTGGACATGTACTGTTGATGTATTGCAATGCTGCACCCACCCTGTAGCAATGCCACAGGTGTGACCACTGACTTTGCATCTCTCACCCTCTTATGTAGGTCCCTCCAGTATACCACCAAGGCAGCAGCCTGTAGCTGGTGAGTATGGTTTATGTAGATGCTTGCCAATACACCGGGCATGTAATGACTATGGTATATTCCATGCACACATCTAATACATCTACCCAGAATGCATGCTGTACGTGTGCACATATTGTTGCTGTTAAATGCACGGCATCACAGTGGTGACCATGATGGGGTATTGGAAGGGTATGCCAGACACCTGCAAGATAACTAACATCTTGTCATTGCAGAATGTGCCCACAGGGAATAACTTAATGGTGGGAGACATGGCCTACAGTAGGGCCATGTTTGGAACAACACCCATATACAGTACACCACCAGTGTATATACGTTTAGGACAATGGCAACTGTTGCAGCATTATACTATGGCATAAGGTATTATTGTGGTCCACATTATCAGCTGGGACTAGGCTGTAACATGTGGTGTTCAGTGTATGGGACACTGCAAAGTGATACATGTGTAGGCCTTACTTGTCAAGCATCCGCAAAAATGCTGAAGGTGGGGGGGGTGTCAGCATGACACACCAGTGCACTGCAGCAGGGATCCTAAGAATGCTAAGAATGGCTGTATCTGCACATAGTCAGGTTCAGGAACTGTAGCAGATGTAACCCTACCCCCACAGCAATAGTTATGGCAGAGTGTGAACACCAAGGGATGTGCATATGAGTAAACCTTGCAATCATGCAGAATAGGGGGACATGTGTAGGACAGACTGAACATACACTGGCAAATGAAGATGGCTCATGGTAGTATACCCCTGCCAGGAGTAGTGACTGCTGTAGTACACATAACAATAGGTGCAACAAACCGTCATGATAAGGGTGTGCACACATATGCCCACACGGAGTGTATGTATCGGGATCAGCATCCGCACACCTAACACATTCCGTAGATGCTGCATGTGAAAGTACAGAACATATGTCACATATCAGGCCCATGTACTGTTAAGATATGAGGTGATGTGGACCCATGACTGATCAAGGAAGGGTATGTCATATCAATAAGGGTGTGTACACCCCCCATAGCCATGGTATGCTCTGATGGTTGTCAGTGTAACAGTATTGGATTGGTCATACATGGTCCGCTGATATTGAGAGCTGTAAATCAGACATCAGGCATTCACAAATGACATCTGTCCACATATCATCCCAGGTATGTGTTGCTGAAAAATATAGGGGCTGTGAGCATTAAAGCTGACATAACTGACACAGTAAAACACATTCAGCAATGGGTTGTACGCCTGTGAGGTGTGGTGCACAGTACATGGCAGGGTGCAGAACAAGTGCACTGCAATACTGTGTACATGGGTGCAGTGGTATCCAGGGGAAGGGGCATCACCTAGTGACACAGCACATGCATCACACATATGTATACTACTGCTAGCATGGATTGACTATAGCTGTCCTGCATGCTGTTGTGTAGCATACGTTATGCATGTTGACAGATGGGTAATAGGAGGACTGTGTGTACTATCATTGTGCAACCTCCCCTGTATGTGTATGTGTGTGCATCCTGGTGGGTAGTTAGTTTGTCTGTAGGGTCATCTGGTGAAGTGGAGGGAGATTGATGCATGTAGGATGCATGTGTGCATGTGTGTGTGTTTGTGTGGGTGGCCATGTATGCACATGCGTGATTGTGGGGTTGTTCATATAGCAGTACCTCCCTTTGGGATTGTGCAGTACATGGACATGGACTGCCACATTACACACTAGGAATACCTGTCATGTATGTAATCACACGCAGCCGATAGTATAATAAGGTCTGCAGCATGGAACAGGCATTGAGAGGGAAGGTAGACACCAGGTATACCCTTAATATCGCATTCAGCAGAGAGGTGACTGACAACCCACGTATGCAGCACTACTATGGGAATTACTAGTCAACACCAGGGAGTGTACCCATATATTGCAGTTGTCACATGATAGGCTGATGAGCAGCATATCTGGCATGTACTGAGCAATACATACACATGACACTTCAGCACATGATATTATGGAGTGAACATAGTAGCCCACACATATAGAGGCCATGCTCATAATGTCTGGACATACACAGCAGTGAGGCCATCTAAAACCACTACACACAGGTCAGGCAGGTAATGTAGTAACAGATCTTGTGTTGTGAACACTTGTCTAGGCATTTAGAGGACTGATAGGTTAATGAGTGGTATCAATGAGTGTATGTTACCAAGTGTGATGCAGGATGGGATACACATGGAAATATACTTGGGACTGTATGTAAAGTCATGCACAGGTAGGTATTATGGTGGTGTGTGTGTGTGTGTGTGTGTGTGTGTGTGTGTGTGTGTGTGTGTGTGTGTGTGTGTGTGTGTGTGTACTGTTATGCAATGCTGTGCAGGTTTCAAAGTGCATTTATTGTTTTCCCCCACAGGTGGTGAGGTGGGACAGGGTCCCTCCTGTATGCAATCTGATGTTGGTGTCCATACAGACACCAAAGATGATGACAGTACTGTTGAGGCACAGGTGGGGTTGTCAGGGGCTGAAACAGCACCATCATTTGACATCTCCCTTTTAGCCACCCCAACCCAGCACACAGTTTCAGTGCCTATACATACCCCATCACCAGTGGCCATAGTGGAGGGACAGCTGACGTTTGGTGGCAGTGCACAGGAAAGTGTGGTAGCCATGCCTACTGTGTCTAGTCGCAGCAGGCATAGCCAGATGTCCATCAGGGCACCACATAGGCAGATGTCCCAGGGTGCTCGTGGTAGGGCCGCTGGTCATCATGCCCATGGAAGATGTGACACAGCTAGTATCAGCAGGCACATTTTTCAGGCTGTCATGGCAGTGCAGGCACGTATGGAACATTACACCAGACAGGGCCAGAGGCTGCAAAGGGCTGCTCTCACATCTGCATGTGACTACGCCCGTGAACTGGCTGATGTCATCCATGCGTTAACTGAGTTCATAGATAGACAGTCTGGTGAGATGATGGCCCTCATCGACTGTGGTCTGTCCATGCTTGAATGTGTGATGGGAGTTCAGCGATGACTGCGTTGACGTAGACCAGCAACACCAACAGCCAGCAGTCAACGTGGATGTGCTAGGACACCAATGAGCTCCCATAGTGGCCGTACCCACCCTGGCACTGTGGGGAGGTGTCCACACAACACCACAGCAGGCCACGAGCACATGGTCCTGGCCAATCCTAGGAGGGACCCGGTTCCAGTGGACATTTGTCATCATCAGGTGAGAGTAGGACATCGAGGCCTGTACCTGGATGTGACCCTGGCAGGCACAGTCCACATGTCCATGGCTGGATGCAGTGAACTGCACACACTGCCAGGCATGGTCTGCAGCTGTCCCTAAACACCTGTGTAGGGCAACCACATGGCAGAACTGTGTGCATGCATACTCACACACTTTACGAATACACCTAGGGCAACCCCATACCTACACACACCACATCACCACACCCAGTTCACCTCATTACACCCCTCACCCACACACATGGTGTTAAATGTATGGCCCATTCTCGGCCTCTGGCAAACCAACAATACACCCTGTTCATATGATTATACCTGTGCCGCATCCCTGTCATCCATACCATTGATGCAGGGACAGGCTAATATGGTTCTAATGCACACAGTGACTGCACTACAGTGTACCACAGTACTGCAGTGTAACATGCTGTAAGGAGTAAAGTGTGATGCATATATGTCAGATAGTGTAGCCATCCAGCAATAATGCATTATAGCTGTTAGTAACGCTGGTTGATTGTGGTCTCTGTAATGATATCCATTTGTGTTGTAGGTGTACATGTGTCAGCATGAGGATGGTCTGCAGTCATATTCCACAACAGGGTATGGCACTGTGTGACACCATGGCTGTGACATATCTGGGGTACCGTTGATCACGTCACAAGTTTGTATAACAGTTATTGTCTGTGCTACATGGACAGGTGACCCACTGGGATGTGTATAATCCGCAACCTGATGTAGACCCATCCACGTACATGCACAGTCTTACTTGGCAACACTGGGACTAGACTCCTACCTAGGTATGTAGTGATACTGAAGTGTGTGGCTTTCATTGCACACACCACACAGTGTTTAGGATGAGGTGTGTTCCAGGTTACATCTTACATGCAGAACATCCTCAGACATGTACAGTATGCTAACGGAGGATGTAATGGGTGTATATGGACATGACATAGTGTGACATACCTTCATATACACATTATCAGACACATAACAGGCAGACACACATCCAAGAGACCTGGGCCTATCGCTGCTAACTAACTTGACCATGTGTCCAATGTGTTACAGGTAGGCTGCACACAGCACAAGCATAAATGGCCTGCATTATGGTATTAGTTACCTCTATGGTTGATGGTGACAGTGGTAACCATAACGTGGTACATGGGACATATACTGGGTGTACCTTGGTGCAATGACAGTGTACACAGCACCCACATCCCCCAGTGGATATTGTACTCCCTGAAACCCACGATGACACTCTGACATACCCACCATCACACATTGGCCATGACTGTGATACAACCCATTGTATATCCCAACAGTGGTACTACAGGGATATGCATCTAATGCACATGCCACACGTATAGTAGGGTGTTGCATTGTCATGTCTCACCTATGGGCAGCAGCAACACTATCTGTACTACTGTGTGGTGATGGGTATTGTAATAGGAGTATGTAGCCTTGGAATGCTGTACCCTACAGATATACGGACATGCACACATACACACACTTGCCAGAACACATTAGGTATCCCGTGCTTATAAACCCATTTGTACAACACTGTTGTGCTGGTACTGCAAAGCTCGTGTAGCCAGTATGGAGAGGAGCTTAACAGGATACATGTAATGTCCCATACAGCAGCAGCCACAACTGACTATGGCAATGGGTGTCGCGGTGGTTGTGAAGACCCTCATGGAATTCCCAAGTACAGGTGTGCTAATACACAGACACTGTTATACTCAGTCATGCACATGTACACATGTGTCAGTACTGGGGTGCATCACTGCAGGTGGTCATAGCTGTGTACCTAGCTATTGTCCAAGGAGAAATGGGTTGTGTAGGGGTTGTGTGTAATGTGGTATCCTGCCAACTGCCATGTGGCAGCAGGCAATCTATCAATAGACACTACTTTGGTGACCCTCAGGGTGAGAGTGAAATGCATCAGCCAATCCTCCAGGTGCCTCCTGCATATGGCCAGTGAGGTGATCAAGTTGACATGTATGCAACATGCATTACAACACATGGTTAGTGTCTGTGATGGAGACCTGTACCCAAGCATGTTCTGTTGACTGTGGTAGTGTAGGGGAGGTAGCCGTGGCATAAGGTGCGTGCAGGGTGCTATCCTCTATATGTGCCAGTTCTTACACAGCTGTGCAGACATGTAAGTGTCAATCAAGCTTAGGTTGCCTGTACATATCCCAGCTGGATACCTGCTATTTGCACATCTGTAGAGGGACTGACAGTCATCAGCTTGGCAAGTAGCTATGTAGTAGGATGAATGTGTTGACAGACAGACATTTGACAACAATATGTATGCCATAACTACATGTCAGAAGCCCTCACTAACATGTGATGCACAGATGGTAGTCTACAGTTACATTCCACATGTTGGATCATTACCCAGTAGGAGTTATATACTGTGACACAGCTCACACACCCGGGATACAAAAGGGAGACCTGAGAGTCCAGTTATGCCTGCAGGTGTGCCTGTTGTCAGTACTACATTTAGCACTCTACTCTTGCCTGGGTAAGCACTTTCAACAGTAGCACCACCATGATACACTAGATGCCAGTGTGACAGCACATAGCCTGGGCTACTACCCTGTATGTAACACATTCATATGGATAATAGTGCTGTACAGGCCTCGTATACATCTGTGTCCCACACATGACACTCACACCCCTTGCTACTGTAATGACAGCACATAGGCACATGTATTGTACATGGCATTACATACACTTATTACAGATGTAATTACCTTGCTATGTTACCAGACTGGGTGGTGTGAACTGGTTACCAGTGCTAAGCCATGCTTAGCAGGTATCAACATTGCTGCAATATAACAGCTAAGCTGATGTGTGCACTGGTAAAATAAGCCTACACTGTGTAAGCACCCGTATATTTACCCATATCTTAGCACTCCTTAGCTTCGCGCAAACCCACGCAAATGCGCATAAAGCTGCTCAAAACTACCTTAACCACTTTGTATCTGACAGCCTTTGTTCTGCCCAGAAGCAAAATTAACAGCCATTTCCAGTCTTGAGCCCAGGACCCTGTACACTATAGTCACAACACTTAAACACTATGCCATGACCACTGTGAAGACAGCTGTTGTTTTCCAATATATCTGTCAATACACATATTGATTAGTCTTGAACAATTGCCTTTACTTCCACAATTGTGTAGTACTTGTTATTAATATGACTGTTGCATCACATATGTCGTTTTACCATAATGTACACATAGCAGATACATACGGTGAGATATATCTGGGAGGGTATACACAACCATGAGGTTTACACATAACAGGAATACGGATATATTCATATAATAAGTTGATAAATGTCTACATGTACATACACATGTATATTCATACATATGTCTGTATACACATCTGTATAGTGCAACATATATATGGCCATGTGTACATCTCTTCGTATGTACATATATATATATATATATATATATATATATATATATATATATATATATATATATATATATGTGTGTGTGTGTGTGTGTGTATTGCTATATATGTTTGCACAGCCTATGTGTACAGATATGCCTATTTATGTAGATATATATGTAGATATCCATAAGTATATGTGCATATTTATCTCTATCTGTATATGTGTAGAGATATACTGCTATGTATATGTATATATCTGAGTGTTTATATGTATATATATATATGTGCATATACACATCCATCTATGTATGTCGATATGTATATGTGAATATATCTATGTAGATATATGGATAATTACATATACATATATGTTCACCATATGTCCTGAACATGGAGTGGATCCCTACCTCAGCCTCAATAGTCCCAACCTCTTAGTGCAAGGGGATGTCAGGTATGTATTGCAGTTATATATGTAGACTATTGCTACTGTGATAGGGGTTGTCTTCACAGACATGTTGTGTGTGGGAGGTCACATCTGTTTTTAACTTGTGCGCCATCGGCTACTGACAGACATCCTAAGGACAACATAGTACAGTACCACTGCTAGCACAGTAATTATCCTATGGACTACAACTGAGATATGGTCAATAAATGTGGACAGTCTGACACACTCTGGTCAGTCCAGAGGTATACACAGAACCCCTTAGTGCAAGACATGTGGAGCAAGCCTGATAATGTGGATGTTAACAGCCATGTAGATGGGTATATCACATAAATACTGGTATACATTTGCCTCCATAGGTTATGCATTCACACACCCCTGTCTGTCTTGACACATAATAACCACTGGTACAGAGGTGTCATGGCCACATACTACCCACTAGTTAGTGACATACATCTGTACAGTATCCCACTGCTTTGTCTGACATACATGACTGTTATGGTGGCCTGGCAGCAGTACATCTGGCAAGTATCTGGACATAACATCACACTGGGTAAGAAAACTAAGCAGCTAGGCATGTAACAAAGCACTGTGCAGGCTACAGGCAGACTGCCACAACACTAACTTACATTTCTTATGGGGGAATGCACATGTACCTGCATATATAGCAGGCTGTAGAGGCATGTCACAGTACAGAGTAATATACACATGTGTGAAAGTGCATAATCACAACCAATGTGAACACAGCCACAGCCACATATGGTAAGCTAGCGTAATATTACAGCATATGGATTATCTGATCAACACCATCCTCATATGTGCCACTCACACACTAACCCTACATATACTGAGCAACCAAACAGTGTGGTCCGATGCCTGACTGTGGTATGGGACATATGTGTTTAGCCCTACAAACATGTAAGCCAATAGGGTAACATCCCATGGAGCAGCATGTTACATCAGAACAGGACAAAGAACAATGATATCTACCACAGTCTGTACACAGGCCAAGGTACATATTCACAATACACACACTGTCAACAATCACCATATGTACACAGACCTCAGTACTGTATACACAACCACAGAATGCCCAGGTTATGTCCTCAAATATAACCCCTACTATGCATAACATAGGTTCATAGGTTCATAGGTTCATACTAGGCTATCTGCCCTAGGGCATTTATAAGCCTAGCCAGAGTGTGTTTGGCTTTCGCCACCCATTTTAAATTAATTTTGCTATGCCCTTTTTCGAGGTTAGTATACTGTGCCTCTGTCTAACAGTGACACAGAAGTAATAACCGGGGTAAACCTAAGATCTCCTATCCACTCATCAAGATTCCTCTTGAAGAGAGTCAATGAGGGACTCTGCCTAACCTGGACTGGGATTTTATTCCAGAGTGAAGGGAGCCTCTGGGTTATGAATCTGTCCCTCCAGCATGTCCTATTTATTTCAGTGCTGAGGTTCAAGTCTCTCGAGCGTAGCTCGATGATGGGATTTGGATTTTCTGAGGTGCAACATGTCCAATAATCGGCGGTTGGGCATGGCTTTATACGTCAGGCACAGATCGCCTCTGAGCAGGCGGTATGCCACTGAGTAGAGCTGGAGTTTCTTTAACCGGGCAGCATATGGCATCTGTTTGAGCCTTGATCCTCTTGGTGAGGTACTTTTGGGGTCTTTCCGGTTGCTGCAGGTGTCTGGTAAGGTAAATCCCAAAAGAGGCATTGTACTCAATTATGGGCCTGATGAGGGATGAGTAAAGACGCACAATGACCTCCCCTGATCTAGATGTGAATCCCTTCATGATTAGGTGAGCTATATAAAATGTTCTTCTAACCACTTTGGCCATGTGGTTGTCAAATGAGAGATTTCTATCAACTTGGGTCCCCAGGTCCCTAATTACTTCTTCTGTACTTAATGGATTACCACCTATGTGGTAATTTTGTTTTTGCCAAAGGGATCACTATACACTTTTTGGCATTTAGCTTGAGGCCATGGCTCTGGCACCAGTTGTCTGTTTCTTTGAGGCCCTTTTGGAGGATGCTTGTGTCGGCTGGAGAGTCAATTATGGTGCCCAGTTTGCAGTCATCTGTGAACTTGGTCAGCCACAGTCCTTCCGTGTTGGCCTGTACCTCAGAAATATATACTGAACAAGAGAGGTCCCAGGACTGAGCCTTGTGGGACGCCACTTGTAACTGGTTTGGAGTCTGACATGGCTCCAGCAATTCTAACCATGTGGGTTCTGTCCTTGAGCCAGTTTGCAGCCCATCTAGTGACATAGGGGTTTATATTTAAGCTGGTGAGCTTATCTATAATGCCCGAGTGGGGTATTGTATCGAAGGCTTTTGCTAGGTCCAGATAGGCTGTGTGGTCCACCTTCCCCTCGTCAATGGCCTTGGTGACTGTTTCAAAGAAATTGACCAGGTTTAAGAGGCAGGATCTGCCCTTAACAAAGCCAAACTGGGTAGGATCCAGTGTCTGTAAGTCCCCAATATCTTTATTTATGAGGTCCATGATGATCCTTTCCATAGCTTTGCAGACCAAGCTAGTCAGGCTTATGGGGCGATAGTCTCCAGGATCCATTGAGGCACCACCTTTGTGGAGAGGGACCACTGTTGCTGTACACCACTCTTTGGGTACATATCCTGTAGTAAGGCTGAGATTGAACAGTAGTTTTATGTTTGGGTTTAGCTCTTATTGGAGTTCATGTAGGACGCAGCCCAGGACACCTGGTCCCATTGATGCTGTGTTTTTGCTTTGGAGAGGGCTCTTACCTGAGCCTCCGAGATGTCAGGGGCAGCACTCTGCTGGGATAGATATTTGCCCTTTGGTGGGATGGGGAGAAGTTTGCGCTGAACCTGTCAGCTAGGATGTTGGCAATGTCTGTGGGTTCGGTGTATTTTTTGTCATTTTGGACTAATTCTGAGCATATCTGGGAATTCCCACCCAGCTTCCTAACATAACTAAAGAAAGCCTTGTGATTATCCTTAGTGTCCTGTGCAATTTTTCTCTCGAAGCTGGCCTTAGACGATTTTATGAGTGCCTGTAGTTTTTTGCTAATACTGATCAGAGATGCCTTCCCTTTTTGGGATTTTGCTCTACATGTGTAGTAGTCTGATATCTCACTGGCTTGTTATCAGATACAATGTCAATAAATTATGGTGTACAGAACATATGCACCTCTTACTGCATGACATATGTACAACGGTTGACAGAGTTGTGGCTGGAGGCACAAAGACAGGGCCAATATTGACATGTTGCTGTGATAAAAACATACATTTACTTTTGTAACAGGGTTTGTTGTGACATATGTCCTTTGAGGGATATGAAGTCAGTAACTCTCAGGGCTGTCACCATGTACTGACTGCAATCCTCACACTATGTTTCTGCAGTTCACAGATAGGTGCTCTGTGAGTAACACAAGAAACAAAATGCACCACACACTGCCCACTCTGCAGATGACCCTACAGATGGGGGTTTCCTCAGAAACATAGTACTGTCATGACAGGTATTAAAATATGTAGACTAGCCATATTCGCATGGGTCTAGGACTCTTGCACAAAGGCACTTTTTACCAAATCGCAAATGGGCAGGCATACTTACACGAAAATGCTTTTCACCAAAGCAGTATTTTTGCATAAGTATGCCTGTTGTACCGGTCATACCACGGTGCGGATAAGGAAAAATTCCCTTTTCCCCACTGTAGTGCGATCTCGGACTGAGAGTATTAAATTGGGGGGGGTGCAGTGGGGCTTGCTCCTCTGCATAAAAGTAGATTTAATGTTTTTTTTGTTTTTTTTTTAACATACTTTAGCGAAAGCACTTTTTCGGTGAAAGCACTTTCGTTAAAGTGTGTTCGTTGATAGTAGATTTGGACTGTTGAACTTTCTTTCAACAGTCCTAGATCCATCCACACACACCCAGTTAAACCAACCTTACTCCAAATGCAGAATAGCAACACTTACAGTCTGTAGTCATATCAGGCACATCCCCTTCCTGTGTGTTGCCCTGTTTCCACAGTGTATGTTGTTAGAGGTGAATCCCCAATCCATCTGTGATGCTGTTTGCCAAACACCAGATCTAGGTCCTGCTCAAAGTGAATGAAAAGGCCCAATACCAACATGATGTTCCTAGATATTGGAGTGTGTTTCCATGCAATTGGCTATGGGAATGTTACCACAGCTGTTACACATGCAATCAGCTAGAGGAGGGCTGTGATTCGTTCAGTGGCCTTCAGCTGATCATGAGCATCACTTACAAAACCCATGCTGCTGTCTACGCAAAGCAGGTGTAGTTCTCCACATCCACTAGAGAGGGAGTGAGAGAGGCAGAGTCAAAGATAAGTCAGAGAGGGGGTGGGAGAGTAAAACCTAAGCATGTTTGTGTCACACACCTACCAATACAGTGTATCAAACCCCTGACTGACTATGTATTGCTATCACATGTCTATACAGTTATTGGATGTGCCAGATAGCTTACATGTGGAGGAACTCTCCAAACGTATATGTGATGGTGAGTGACATCTGCAACAGTGATATGGTAGCGATACGGTAGGTGTAGTACACATGCCTTTCCACATGGACAGGTGTCAGCATCAACACAGCCACACTCTCTCAGAGAATCACCACTTTGACACACTTGGCAGGGTCAGGAATACACCTCCTGACTCGTTAGTTTGCTACAATACAGTACTGTTCAGGTGTCACATGCACCGCAGGGGTTATCCAGAGGTTATATGGGCAAAGGGTATATGGAGTTGTCTGACATCAGACAGCATGCTTCAGTATGCCAACGGGGGTTGTAGTGAGTGTGAATGTGGTCAAAGGCATCATACACCACACACACAGACCCAGGGTGCCAGTACTGACATGTATGCATGCATTGCTTCACGTGTGCGCAGTGGTTGACTGTGCCAGAAGGCTATACAAGGTGAGGTAAAGGGTATACCTTGGCATCAGGCCACATGAACAATGGTCTGCAGTTTGGCTCAGGGGTGTAGTGTCTGGATTGTCCCACATAGGTGGGTACTGTATTCACCATCCAGTCAACTGGATAACAATTGTGAGTGGCCATTGCTGTTTGATGCTTGCCATGTATGTGTGCTTTAGTCAATGACATGGACGCTGTCTAGGATGTGCACATGTCCCACATGCATGTACAGTGACATGTGGAACTGTACCTGGGGTATCTGGCCCATGTTGTGTACACAAATGGACAGCAGGTTGACCCTGCACCTATATTGATAGCGTGATACAGGTATTCCATGGTGTCAATGGCATCTGTCCATACAGGGCATGTGTATAAGGCATGATATGTCCTTTGTGGGTCACATTTGATAGCACCACAGGTGTTGCAGGTGTTCAGTGGGGAGCATAGTGAAGGCACTGCATAGTGAAGGTCTGCATGTACGTGCATATTTTACTGATGGACAGGGTGCATTGCCCTCTGTCATCCACTGAAATAACACCATGGTTACTATCTGTGAGCAATATGCAGGGTACTACCAACATAGCAAGTGTTGCCTAGGCAAGTATGTTTGTGTATGAGACATGGGTTGAGAGTGTTCTCTGTTTAATACAAGGGTTGCTAACATTGTTCGCCAGGCCTTGATGTCACATGTAGGGGTATGGATTGCCACCCTATCTCCTCGGCTATTTCACATCTGTTATCCCTGTAAGGTGGACATTGTGACATATAATAGTGCCAACATATAAGAAATTTGCAAAACCCGCTCCACAATTAGTCCAGTTGTTATACGCTCACAGCCACTCCACACAGGATACGAATGAAAAACACAGACACACACACCTGCCAAGTCTGGGATTAGAACTTCTACCTAAATTGATTATTACACTACAGCATTATGCAGTTATAGGACACGCCACTGAGATTACTGGTCTGCACCTTTCCCAAAGGTGTATTTCACAGTGAATGACATCAGCAGCCTTGCCACAGTAGGGCATTTGAATTGTAGTGAGTGTGACTAGCCTAAAAAGCATTGCTCCTTACACAGACAGAGACACACAAACACACACAGTTGCCATGTCTGGGATTAGAACTCCTACCTAACTAGATCACCACATTACAGCATTACGCAGTTTTAGGACATGACACAGAGATTACTAGGACATTTTATTCCCAAAGGTGCATTTCAAAGTGGATGACATCAGCAGGCTTGTCATAGTACGGTTATGGGGAGGGCAGGGTGCGTGCATGGGCCATAACCCATTCATCTAGAGGTTGACACACCACATTCAGGCACACGCAGGGTTATATTCCGCAGGTACGTATATACAGCTGCTATATGACTACTGCATTGTACAGTCATGTTGCACAGCTAGCACTTCCACCACATAGTCTGTAATGCTGATGGATACCAGTGGCTAATTTCTACAGTGAATGAAATTTACACATCATGTTGTTGTGGCCATTTGGCTGTGTGCTGGGTGGGACAGGCCTCATGATGGATGGCTCTTTTTCAAAGTCACTCTCTTCCACACATCTCTGTATGTCTACATTTGGCATATTATAGTGTGTTGTCCTTGGATATATGTGTGTATTCCTATCCAATGTGTGTGCAAAGCATGACTGGTGCATACTGAGGAGTGTATGCACTAACATCTGTAACTGTCAGATATGTATGGTCCACTGTTGTTTGCAGACATGGGCTTCATTTATTTAAGTGTGCGAGCATGCCCAGTATGACCTTTCAGTATGTTGTCATCTGACATTGCCTTCATTTCTCTAAGTGTGTGAGCATGCCCAGTATGCCCTTCTGTAATGAATGTCTGAATCCATTCCAGGTAGTTTGTACTCCAGTGCAGACCTTTGTGCTGTACACCTACAGGTAGCAAACTGTTTCTGCAGGGTATCCATAGATCATTTGGCAATATGGGGTCAAACTTTGCAAGGGATAGTATGTACTGTAGGTGATTGTGTCTGTGCTGCTTCTGCTACATTATACTGGTGTTAGCAGAGATATTCAGACATGTGCACTGTTATACACTTTGATGTTTTATGTCCTCAAGTACTGTCAGGTGGGCATTCTTGCTCACAGTGATGTCATAGGGAACAAGGGTGAATGCAGCTGTGTCTGGTATTGTGGGCAACTGCCTCCATATTCATGGAAAGTTATGCCATTCTGGAGGGGGAGCTGCAGACACTTGCTGCTGGGTCTGTGTATTTGGTTCAGCACCTTGGTACAGTGCTGGCAGAGGATCCCATACTTGTACATCCATCACCGTGACAGTATGGCCTTATCTTGCTGTGGCAATACCTCACAGCTGTACAGATTCACACAGGTTACACAGAGGCAGGGGTCATAAGTCAGGACATTACCCCTATTGTGGTGTACGGGCAGATTTGTAGCCACCCATTTATGTGTTTGCAGCCAGGGATAGTGTGTGCACATGGCTGTGTGTCAGACCTTGCACATTCCATGCTGCCCATGCTCCCAACCCCCTCTATTATTCTATCCTCTTCCATACATTATGCATACATTCTCTGATACTTTCCCTAAGCTTATCACCTCATTGCAGCTGTGTTTTGGTGTTGGTCCACAGTTCATGCAGTGGGACATGGTAGACATATCACTGTGGTTTGTCCACATGGCCTTGCATATGGCTTATCTGGAGTGTGTTATATTATTTGGGTGTCCATGACATAACATGCATTGGCAGTACATGTGAGACACAGGCCTTTGGCAGATGCCTGTAGGCCATTTGGTGGTGATGCAGGCAAGCTGTGGCAGGCCATTACATTCTGTCATTCCTACAGTCCCAGACCACCATACAGTATATTCCCCTGGGGTGACAGGGTAGGTGTGCTAGGTGTTCATGTCATATAATTTCGATCAGCATTGATTAGGTGGTGTGGATGCTGGCAGGGTGCTACCTACAGCTAGGGACACACCTGCATGGGACACCTACACTGCATGCTACATTCTTTCGCTATTGCCTTATTCAGGTGGGGGTCATATTGTGCCCATTCCCAACAGCAGGGATATGACCAGAGAGGTACCTGTGGTTGGCGTTTGGGTGAGCTGGGTGCATGTGTGCTATGGACACTACTCACATCTGATGCACAGATATGCATGGGACATTCCAGTTATGCTGGCATGTGCAGGTACATCAGCTGTTTCCCAATACATCAGTCTTATCACCTTTGTGATCTGCAAGTGTTTGGCCAGACTACACCAGTATTCCCTACTACAGGCCCAGATAATGTGATGCATACCTGTATGTACAATTCCAAGGTTGTGTCTATTTCACAGTTACACATTATATACTGTATGTCTGGGGTACTTTCTCCTGTGTACTGCTTGTATATCTAGCCCAACAGCCATGCCATGTCAATCTTTCAGATGGTGACACATATTAACACCATACATTTACAATGGCTTATTGCTAGCATGTGTTATACTGGTGGGAATTGTCTTTGGCACTGTAGTTGTGAGGACTTGGCCCTGTCATCAGTAGTAGTGGGCAATGGCCACCAGGTCATACCTCAACATGCATACATACTGACCACTCTCACGCAATATGAAACACACACCAGCCTAACACACACATACCTGCATTTTGTACAAATGCTACAATCAATCCTGCTACCTTGGCCACCTCTGGGCATCTGTGGTCAACTGGTATTATACCTACACATACATGTTACTACATTTCTACATAGAATTGGGAGGGCACACCTGATTGTTACTACATGTCTGCATAGGATTGGGGGGCACACCTGACTGTTGCTACATTTCTACATAGGATTGGAGGGCATACCTGACATTTAGTACTGCCTACATAGGTATGGGGGGCACACCTGACTGTTTCTACATTGCTACACAGGATTGGGGGTCACACCTGTTACTACATGTCTACATAGGATTGGGGGGCACAACTGACTGTTACTACATTTTCACATAGGATGGGGGGCACACCTGACTGTTATTACATGTCTATATAGGCTATGGGGGGCACACCTGACTGTTTCTACATTGCTACACAGGATTGGGGGCACACCTGACTGTTACTACATGTCTACATAGGATTGGGGGACAGACCTGACTGTTGCTACATTTATACATAGGATTGTTGGGGGCACACCTGACTGTTACTACATGTCTACATGGGCTATGGGAGGCACACATGACTGTTACTACATGTCTACATAGGATTGGGGGGCACACCTGGCTGTTACTATATGTCTACATAGGATTGGGAGGGCACACCTGACTGTTACTACATGTCTACATAGGATATGGGGGGCACACTTGACTACTTCTGCTTTGCTACACAGGATTGGGGGGGCACACCTGACACTTGTACAAATTTGCTAAGACTGTACTGGTATGTCAGGTACTCAATTTCATTCTGTTTTCTAACCTATCATGCTGACTAGAGGCATAGCAGTGTGCTATTGGTCTTAGGTTTGATTGACCTACATATCAGTTTCTGACTTCCTACCCTTCAAACTAATATCTCACTGCCTGACCTGATGTATTCTGTCTGTGTAGGCCTGGGGGGGGTTACCCGTAGGCATCATTCAGAGGTCTCAGCACAGACTTTGTTTGTCTACACCTGTCCTGCTGGCTGAGACTGTTGTTGGGTATGTGAACCTCCCTGACTGAAATGTGTGTGTCATATGGACACACATGTGGCCCAGCACATTTCCTCCAGTGGGTTTTGTCACCAGGTGTAGTACTGGCTAATATGGTGACACCAGTATTTGTTACAGATCTCATGCTGCCACTATAGGTGTCTACTATCTGCTGGCATCCCATTCAGCCACCCGATTCCCTTGCATGCTCACATCCATACCATAGATACACGTAACAACACATACTAATCCAATCAGCAATTGGCAAGGAGAGTGACTTACCTTATGTGTGTGCCAGTATTGAGGATGGTGCTGGGGGCTGCCTATGTTAGATGCACATAGTATACTCCCTATATATGGTTGAGCACAGGTAGCGTCATGTTTGGCATCCCTTTTACTGTTTGTGGAAGTCAGAGAAAGATGTTATTCCCTGGGTCCCTACTGTGTCAGTGTACGTGCTATGCGTTGACTCTTTGCCAAGGCCTGGGCATACTGGGCACACCTCCATCTGCCTACTGGGGCAGGTTCAGGTTGTTCTTCCTCTGAGTCACTCTGTGCCTGTGCAGGCCTTGGCATTGGTGGGGGGCTGTGTGGCCCTGCCCCGTGCTGTTCCTGCTGCAGCTGTTGCCACAGGATCATATTGTGTAGCATGGCACATATGATAACAATTTGGGTGTATGTAGCTGGTGAGTACTGCAAGGCTCCACCAGATGTGCCCAGACACCAGAACCATGACTTGAGCATCCCAAACACATGCTCTGTTATGATTCTGGTCTGTGCATGTGCCACATTATGGAGCTCTTATTCGTGTTTGTGTGGATTTCTGATGGGTGTCATCAGCCATAGCTCCAGTGTGTAACCAGCATCCCCCACTAAGTGAATGTAAGGGATGTTCCCATTGGCAAATCTCTGGTACAGCTGTGTCAGATGCCAAATGTGGGAATCATGATTGCTTCCAGAGCAGCCAGCACACACATTCATTATAATGCCTTGGGCATCACACGACGTGGCAGTTGATGGAGGGGAAGCCCTTGCGGTTGATGTAGACTCTACCTCGCTCACTGGGTGGTGCTTTGATGCATATGTGTGTGCAATCTATAGCACCCACCACCTCAGGGTATTCTGTAATTTGGTAGAAGAGACGTATATTGCTGGCCAACACCTCACGGGTGTTGAAGAAATATACGTGCTCACGGGTATGTGCTGACATGGCGTCCAGGAACTGGTGGAATACCCTGGATGCTGATGCCTGTGAGTTCCTCATGATATCCCCAGTTAGGCTTTGGGAGGTACCTGTGGCTATTAGTCCTAGGCCTACACATACCTTGGTATCCACCGGGATTTGTTCCCCTCTGTTAGTTTTGTGTGTCGGGCATGGCCAGCACAGCTCAACGATTTGCTGTAGGAGGTTCTTGTCCACCCTAGAGTGCTCCACTATCTCCAGCTCAAGTAGCCCCTGGTAGGTTACCCTGGGTCTGTACACCCTTCTCTGTCTCCTCACTGTGGGTTGGATGACAGCATTCTCATCCTCACTAACCTCAGCTTCTTCCACATGTTGATGTCTAATAGCTGTTGCAGACCCTATCATTTTCTTGTTTTTGTTTGTTAAAAGTGTCCCACTTGTATACACCAGTGGTGTAGAGTATGTGGGAAAAACCAGAGGGAAAGGTGTTTGCATAGTTTATAGTAGTGTTCTGGGCTGGGCTGATCTGCTGCCTGTGTAATTGGCTGATTCTGATACATTTCACCTGCCAGCTATGCTAGTTCTCCTAGATTACCTTCCTACTGCTGTTTTCCCTTCCCATTGCCTTCCTGTTTAAGCCCGGGTGCACGCTGTGTAAACACAGTGCTCAAATGTGCACAGAGCTGCTATTTCCTAGTTTACTTTTTTTCCCCTTTAAAACCCAGTGTGTGGCATGCACACCCGCTTAGGCAATGTAAACAGTGCTAGGCAGTCTCAGACACACTCCCTTGCTTAGCTCTACTAAGCTAAGGGCAAACCCAAGCCATACAGCTCCAATAAGCTTACAGTATGATTGACACACCCCCCATGATGTCAGCTAACTCCTAGGCTTGCACCAAGCTATTCCTGCTCTTACACTGTTGGGTGCTGACTAGCATGCAGGGGAAATCTGGGATTCAGTATCATTCCCCTCATTTGCATATGATCGCCTGCTAATTCATAGTTACAGGTCCAACACTGAGCCTCACCCCTTAGCAACCACTATTCACTAGTCATGTTGTCTTCTACCTGCTATTGAGTATAATGGCAAAATAGTAATTTTGGTTAGAATGCTTATTTTAGTTTTTTTCCTTAGTTTTCACCCAATCCAGTTTGCGCGCCGCTACCCTATGCTTAAACACCCGAGATCGGCTAAAAAAAAATAAAAGTTGATTTTCTTATTTTTGCAACTGTGTTTCATGCCAATGGCCTTATGCTTGGCCATTGGCATGCTTTCTACATAATATCCACCCTTTATTTGGAGCTGTCATGGCTCCGTTTTGTAGTTTGCAGAAATGTACTCCTTTACTGGCGGAGTACATTTCTGCAGATTACACTAGTCTTGCACAGCTGGTGTCCAGCTTCCTGGATCACAAATTCACCTCATTTGCATGGATTTCTCCTACAAATGGGGAAATTTGCATACAGGGGCTGAGTACGTGCAGGATTAGTGCAGGAGAGCTTGTGCACGTCCCTGCAGCTTATTCCTGGATCGCACAGCAGATGTTGCCTGCTGCAGCTCCTACACTACTCCTGCACACCATGCGGGGCTTGCTGAATCCGGGGGTTAGTATTTTCTTGTTCTTTTATTATTTATTATTAAATATATTTAAACCTTTTATTGTGGTTGATCTTTGTAGAGATATTTAAGTTTTGATAGTACTTGCATATTTATTTGGTGACACTGTGTAGGCCACTGCTAATAGCCTTGCTCTTGGTCAGATTAACATTTGTATTAATAATTTCACCCAGTATATTTGGAGCCCTTGTAAGGACCTTAAAGTAGCTGGTGTGGGGTTCTGGTGGCAGTGATAACTATCTTATTGTCTGGGCAAGAGGGGCATAGAAAGTAAACCTGTGCCAGCCTTTCCCAGGTGTGTGTGTGTGTGTGTGTGTGTGTGTGTGTGTGTGTGTGTGTGTGTGTGTGTGTGTGTGTGTGTGTGTGTGTGTGCAAATCAAATCTCAAAGTGTCTGTCTGTGTGTCAGCTACTTGGACAGGGACATGAAGCACTGGTTGGACAGACAGAACATTGGAGGACTTGGCTTGGAACCCTGGCTAAGGAATCAACTCTATAGCTGTGCCAGTTGAGAGTCTTATTGGGGAACTGGGGAAAGAGAGAGGAACCAGCCCCAGACTGACTGTGTTCCCTGTGTGCTCTTAAGGGACATTGTGCTTGATTGTGCTTGATGCAGAGAGCTGCATCTGGAGATACTCGGTGTGTACCTGTTATCCTTCCAGTGAATGTCCCCACTGGTGCCAGTGGTGAGGACCGAGGCTCCTCGATTACTGGCCCAGAGGTGGGGGGGTCATTACACATGTATTAAGATATGTATATGAAAAACACATTTTTTCAAGCTCTGTAATGTATTACCTGTTATGCAGTTTTGGCTGTAAATCTGCATGGATAAATGGAGGCATGCTACTACATTATTATTTAGCATTATTATTTCTTTTTACTACATCAGTTGATAATAGGATTAAGGACCATCATTGAAATGCCTTGTCATCTTGTGTAGAACTGGCAAAATGGTTAAGGTGCTTATCTGATAGACAGAGTACATAGTTTGATCCTTACATTTGGAAATCCGTTAGGCTTAAAATGGCCCACAATGGAAGCTAGCTTTGTAATTATCAATGAACCTATGAATACCTAATGGAGTTAAAAATGCTTTAAAACAAGAAGTCTTATTATTTATTTTAAGGCAACTAAAATAAATTTATATGCATTAAACTGGTTTGTGACATTGTGGGCACACGTCATAGAAGAAAATGGTGTAGGACAAATGTTGAGATCATGGTAGTTGGAACTGCATCACAGTGGTACTAAGGAGGAAAAGTGTTATAGTGATGTTACCTCTGTTTCAGAATGGTGAATGAAGTCAAAGCCATGCAGTACCACAAAAGGGGTAAGCAACTAAAGCATATTAAGCACTATGTAAAGATGCACTAATGTTCTGTATGTTTTCAGAGGGTAAGTTCATCAGCTTGACTGAAATGCAGGGTATGACATGAAGACATATACAAGACATACTGAAAGAAATGAACTGCAAGTTAATGTACTGATAGGATGGCAATAGCATGGTATCTAGTTATATACTTGTGCAGCCAAAATGTAAAGGCCCAGCATTAGCAGTACAGCTGACTGGTCAATTATTGCACAAATCAGGAGCAACTTGAAAATGTTGCTACTATTTTTTCATATTTACAGGATGAGATTATGACATTATATTGTGAGAGCACTACATATAAAGAACACCTGTATATACCCATGCAGTCATCTTTAAACCACTGTAATAAAAACAGAAGGCATAGTAGAGGGCACTGGACTGGCTATATGCACATTCATATGGTTTGTCAGGAAGAGGTTATAAGGACAGCCAATAAGAGAACATTATTAGTTTTCTAAACAAACTAAACCAGTATCACCTATCAAATTCCACTCTTACTTGGTTCCAAAGCTACTTAATTGACAGGTACCAAGCTGTGAAATGAAAAAAATCTCTCTCTCCTCAGCTGCACATAACTATAGGAGTCCCACAGGGTTCTATCTTAGGACCACTACTATTCACAATCTTCAAAAACGACCTCCATACCTCCACACAGCATGCATCTATCATTCAGTATGCAGATGTTACTACCTTAATCTGTGCTGCACAGAACATTCCCACCCTCCTGCAAACAACTCAACTAGCATTCTCTGATGTTGAAAACTACCTTACCAACACCCAACTTATCCTCAATCCAAAGAAAACTCAGCTTATGATTATAAAGAGTTCTAGCAAATACACTGATAACAGTCAATTCACTATCTACTCCACAAATGCTACTCCAATCGCTCCAGTGGCACATGCTAAGCTATTTGGAATAACCATAGACTCCCACCTAAAATTTGATAGCCATCTCAACTTAACTATTTAAAAAGTATTTAAAAAGTACATGCCAAAATGGGATCACACCATATTAAATCATTTCTTACCAACAACACAAGATCAGCCATTGCTCACTCCCAACTTCTATCCACCCAACTCTATGCATCTCCCATTTTGACTAATCTCAACAAAACTGAACTAAGCAAAATGGAAGCCTGCTATAACAGAATTGCCCACTTTGCTGCAAATTGCTCATATAGAACTCATCACTGTACTGCTTTGAGCCAGCTCCACTGGCTTGAACTGCCCAACCTCCTAACCTACAATCAGCTCTGCCTCTGTCAGTCTATCTATTACCTCCCCAATAAGTGTCCTACCCTCAAAAACCTAGTACAACATCACTCAGCCAAAAGGCCTCTTAGATCATCAAGCAAACTACTACTAGAAGTCACCAACAGCTACAATAGCTTTGGAGACACACTATATTAGTTCAGTGGCTAAAAAATGGAACTCTCTCCCCAATAGCATACAAAACACATCGTCCAAAGCCTCCTTTAAAAACCTAATTAGGCAACATCTCAAGCAAAGTTGGCAGTGCCATGACTGCTCTCCAGGCTAGTGAAAGCGGATAAGGTACACATACTAAACCTAGAGTACTTGATAATAGTTTTCACTCTTACTCACAAACACTGGCTAATGTACAATGTATGTACTGTACCTGTTTACTATGTATGTATTCTACCTATGTTCCAAATTTCAGCTGTACACCACAAATCTGTTAATTACCTTTATTTTTAAATTAATATTTTATTGTTTGTTCTCTCCACTGTAACAGTTGATATGCTACATATTAGTGTAAAAACATGTCTGTTGTAATTTGTGTGTATACTGATCATGTCTAAATATCTAAATGTAGCTGTAATTTTTCTATGTGGAGATTTTCTCCCTGGGCCTCTGCTGAAAAAGGGCCTTTCTGGCTCAGACACCACTGGTTAACAAATGTAAAATAAAATAAAAATAAATAAATAAACATTAAGCTAGCAAGTACACAATGAAGCATATTGTTCCTGAAGAAGAAAGAAGCGATAGATAAGCAAAAAAGTGCAGTTATGTTTAGTGCCGAGGCTTACGAGGAAATAACCAAGTGAATATCCTATCAAGCCAGTGATGGTAACACTGGGTGAAAGATATAGTGAAAAATGAAGGAACAGGATGGAAATGATCCATCTGTGAGAATTAGAACATACAATGGATCTGTGCACTACATCCTCAAACTGCACTGGTAACTTCAGCTTTGGCAGATGTTTTATAATCAAAACTGTACGAACCCCCACGTTACACCACAACATATAAAGGGCTTAATGTGGAGATGACATATACCATAATTTGTTTTGTTCATCACTTGGAAAGTGTGAGAGGACAATCTGCAAACAATGTTGATGACTGAAGTGGAGAATCTGAAGGGTATTCACTGCAGTGGCCTGTGAGTTTAATAGAACATATTCTATTCTTGTACCTTTTCTATTAGGCGTTTACCATACACAGCATGCATAATCTGTGTGGCCTCATCCTTCGGCTGTACATGGAAACCACATCTAGCTATATTGATAAGTTGCAGATATGTTTTGAGAAGTATGAACAATATACATTATAGCAGCAAGAATACGTGTTAAGGCTGTGAATAAAGATTCATCAGAGAAACCTCCAAAGTGATGGTATTTCTACCTATAATAGTCCCATCTGCAGGCATATACTGGCCTATTTAAACAGAATGGTATGGAGGCAGAAAGGACTTTGTCCCCACTGAAAAAAACAAAAGATGCTTTGAATCTGGCTTCAACCTTTTTTTTTTCTTCAGTTCAAACAAAATTTAAATTAGCATTGTTCGCTCAAGTGACAATGAACCAACTCTTAACATTAGTACTTTATCTGGATATACCTGCTCTCTGAAAGATTTATTTAGCATGACTTTACTTTGTGTTTCTATATTTGAAAAAAAAACACTACTTAACACATTTTATTTCACTAGCCAAAAAGTCTGATTTTAAAATACATTTTATTATTTTGAATCATTCTCAGTCTATTAAATCAGTACCAGCAATTCCACAATTCCCATGACCATACATGGTCAATACAATTCTCCTTCCATGTGCTTGTGTCCATTGTTTTTGTATCTTAGAGGAAACACAGCATTTATAATTTTGTTTTAGTATTATTCAAGTTTTATTTCCATATACAAATTTAATCTCAAACCATAAATGATTCATATCTTCCCCCACATGGTATAACCTTCCTTATTCCTTTTTACCAAGCATGATGCACAATGTTGGAACATGTATATGTCACTTTCTGCTTCGCATACCTATTTATTAATTAATCTGTTAATGAGGTGAAATGACTAGGCATATATTTCCCTTTTCTTGGGGGGGTCTGTTAAATAACTAGTTCTTGGTCACAGTTTTGCAAATACATGTTCAGGGAATCAAACTCAAAGACTAGCAGATGGAACTTGCTAGCAGCTTATAACTTTAACCATCTGAACAAAACTACAAGGCCATAATTTTATAATAGCTCATGGCTAGCAGATGCTTAATCTCAGAAAAAGCTGCATTGCACACAATATATTAATCCAAACATGCAAGATATAAATATATAAAATAATGTTGCAATCTACATGGTTTGGTGCTCAAACAAAGTTTTCTGTAATCCAAATCAATACCTTATTTATGATCTGAAATGCTCTGTCTCAGTATTTGTACAAAAAGCCTCTTTTTTTTTTTGTATTGAGTCATGTTCCTTCTTGTGAGGAGACATAAGATTGTTTTCTCAGACAGCTAGCACTCTAGTAGATCAACTCTAAACCTCCAAGGCACTAACCCCCCTACACGCACACTTTTAACTCACATTAGTAAGCATCCGGATCCACAAATTTGCACTACCCCATCTTTCTCTGCAGCCAGCTTGGTTGAAATGGGCAATCTCAGTCAGTATAGTAATTATCTCAGGTTTACAGACAACAACCTACTGCTTTAGCACAGTATGACAACATTACATTACACCAATCACACACACACTACCCCAACTATATGCAGCCCTACATATGCTAAAGCTCTTAAAAGTAACCTACTTACCTTACACACAAAGGCCTCTTAAATATAACCTAAGGAGAAAACAAGCATGTTCAGCAACCCTCTAAAACCCAAACACACAGCACAGACACTATCAACCATGAAACACATATCTAAGAGTAACATTGTTTCATTTCAAAAGCCAATAAGACAAATCTCCATGCAGCCCAATATCCAAGTCATGGTTGACTCTATAGTGAGACCATAACTCTTAACCTCTCAGTGCAAGAAAGCTGGGAAAAGCTAGAAATAATGGGGGACAAATGCTCAAAAATTGGGACAGATTTTAAATATTGCTCTTATAAATTTAGAAAGTTGCTAGAATGACAAATTTTGCATTGTTATATATTTTCTGAAATATATAAAGTCCAAAACTCATATGTCTGTCATTATTTAGTATTATTTAATTACTTAAATCCTCAGTGATTTGCCAGGAAACCACAGATTTTATGAGGAACATACCAAAAATAAGAGGGAAAAATCTGGACATTCTGCAAAAATCTGGACAGTTGAGAGGTAGATACTCCACAAACCAGGCTGTGCAAGGATAGTGTCATAGTTAGTTCACTGTTTGGTGCCAGCAGAAGTGTAGCTGGCTCAATCAATGCTCTCCCCAACACTTCGAGTGAAGAGTAAAGAAAAAAAAAACAGATGTTCCTTCTACTGGCACACCAGTCAGGTAGTCAGATGCATAACATGCCCCCCATGCCTCCTGCCTAGACATTCAGGTCCTATTTCTGTGTTTTGCCCCGACCCTCCTCTATTGCATTTGCAGTCAAACCTGAGCAATAGCAACTGCTTGCTACATTTGTTGCAACAATTGCTACAGTTTATATTGTGCCTGTTCTACAGTGCTCATGTTTTAGTTAAAAAAAAAATCTTTCTTATAAACTGTAGTAAACTGCTTGTTACAAATATAGGAAACAGTTGCTACAGTTTATACACTGTCTGCATGGATTCCTACAGCACTCAGGTTTTAGTTAAAATAAGAGATTTTTTTTAAATTTTAAACTACAGCAATCTGCTTGCTACAGTGTACAGTTTAGACCACACACAGAATCCTACAGCACTCAGGTTTGCCCACAAACACAATATCAGTTTTTAAAAGCTGGTATTGCATTACAGATCAGGACTAACTGATTGTGCCTGAGTCATTTGCTCTCCCCCTCCACCCACCCTAGCTATGCAGCTGAGTGCCAGGATTTACCACATCTTACATGCACTCATGTCCCTGCATTGCAAGTAGGTGGAATACCACCGTTGCAGGTCACCGCACCTCCGAAAGACTCCTGGTAATCCAAAAAATTATCAAGACTCCTGGTCAAACTCTGTATATGTGAGAACGCCAATAAATGAAATCGCCAACTTGAAAAATTTTATTAAGCTTAAAACCAAGCTTTTCGTCGGCACTCTGCACCAACTTCTTCAGAAAGCAGTCTTACACACAATACATTTGTCCCTTTATATAAGCATCATAACCCCACTCAAAACATGCCCCCTTGAAAAGCTCACATCAATGCGCTAGAAAAATTGACCGCAATGGAAACAATACATCACAAACAAAAATCTACTCGCCATAGCCAGCCTTAACTACTAGTTGTCATGCTGGTGTGTTAAATAATACCATCATTGTAAATAAAAGCTATCATCAGTCCCTAATGAACCCTTTATCAAACACAAATAACATGCAAAAGACATGTATGTAGCGCCAGTATAAAAAAAAACTAAAAAAAAACTTTATAAGTCTGCATAAGAGCACCGTTCAATAATACTGTGATCAAATAAAAAACTAACCACAGAATATTAAATATTAAGTGTATCCTATACATCTATAAATCTACTTAAAAAATCTAAAATTTTTAAAAAATATATATGAACTAATTTACTATAGTTTGTTGTTATATTTCCCATCTAATGGTACTACTGTTCACATACACATGACTAAAAAACTATAGGCACAGATTACTTAGTATTTAGATTATATAAATCTAAAAATTAAATGTCAAATATATTTTATATTATATGTCATATAATATATATATTAAAAAGCTTTCAATGACTAATGGACAATGTTATTAAATAGATGATGTTTCAACAGTTAATCAGACTACACATCCTATATCCAGATGGGAAAGATAACAACACACTATAGTAAATTAGTTCATATGTATTTTTAAAAAATTTTAGATTTTTTAAGTAGATTTATAGATGTACAGGATACATTTAATATTTAATATTCTGTGGTTAGTTTTTTATTTGATCACAGTATTATTGAGCGGTGCTCTTATGCAGACTCATAAAGTTTTTTTTTTTTTTTTTTTTTTTATACTGGCGCTACATACATATGGATTTTTTCGCATGTCTTTTGCATGTTATTTGTGTTTGATAAAGGGTTCATTAGGGACCAATGATAGCTTTTATTTACAATTATGGTATTATTTAACACACCAGCGTGACAACTAGTAGTTAAGGCTGGCTATGGTGAGTAGATTTTTGTTCATGATGTATTGTTTCCATTGCGGTCAATTTTTCTAGCGCATTGATGTGAGCTTTTCAAGGGGGCATGTTTTGAGTGGGTTATGATGCTTATATAAAGGGACAAATGTATTGTGTGTAAGTCTGCTTTCTGAAGAAGTTACTGCAGAGCGCCGACAAAAAGCTTGGTTTTAAGCTTAATAAAATTTTTCAAGTTGGCAATTTTGTTTATTGGCGTTCTCACATATACAGAGTTTGACCAGGAATCTTGATCATTTTTTGGATTACCGGGAGTCTTTCGGAGGTGCAGCGAACTGCAACGGTGGTATTCCACCAGTTTGTTTTTTGTTTTTGAGTCGTGCAACCTGCATTGCAAGTACACATATGACATAGTATAGGGCACATTGGTATAAATGGCTTGAGATGTACTGCCCTGAAACATTTGATAAGAAACATGATATAGCTCTCAGAATAGGTGCCTGAGGCAGGAATGAACTTAGCCTTGAGCAGCATTCTACCATCATTATGAATGATGCTGCAATATCAATAAAAGATTGGTTTCATCAACTGGCTTAGCTTATAGTATCATTCAAGGGGAGTACAGTATATACATATGTATGTATATATAGTTTTGGACATCTAATCAAATGGATACAATGCCAACACCCAGGAGATTGATGTCAAAATGTCAAGATAAACAAAAAACACATTCTGTGCATGCTTTGAGAATTACCCTGGAGAAGCCTAAACCAATGTCACTCCCCACACCCCCTGCTAATTACATATACTAACTCAGAGATCACACAATCCCCGGGAAAATGGAATATTCCCCTTCCAGAGCACTGTCAAGCTCACGCATGCCTGTCTACCATCTGTCTACATTGAATAAATGGTGTTGGCATTGTGTCTATTTAACTGGTTGTCCAACACCCATATATCTCCCTTGGAGGAGATGATAGACAGTCCTAACTGCTGTGCCAGAGATGACTTGCACCTACCCCCACACCACAGGCTTTTATATACTGGATAAATGCTTGTATACTACCATAGTAAATTTTTTAGGCGATATTAGTCTTCTGAAGCTTCTGACATAACAAATCCCGATAACAAGAGATATTGTTGCTCAATGTTAGGATCCTAAACAGAAATCTATAATATCTGCAAGCATTCTTTATTCTGGAAAGGATTAATATATGTATTGTCATGGAGAACTGCTTGAATATCATTTAGTGCACCTCTCCTTTGCAGGGTTTCAATGCTTACCACATGTTCATGTTGAATGCACTAGATGAAAGTACTAATGATGGCTGGTGCTGGCTCCATATTCTTAAAATAAATTTTACCTTCAGGCTCATTAAACAAGATAATGGCCTAAAACTCCTCCATGCCCAAAGTACTCGTAATAAAACCTCTTATTATATCTAACTACAAGATTCTGTTTATATCTCCATCAAACGATACCCTCCTCACTATGGAATTCCTGTGCATTAAGCCAAACATCATTCTCCAAGGAGACCTCAGTTAACCTTCCATCATCTTTGAGACTTATATATTCTCAAATATGTATTTCCAGAAATTTCTGGACTTTATTAACACAAACTCTCTGGGCCAGTTACTTTGCACTCCAAACAAGGGCAATAAAATACTGGATTTGCTCCCCCTCCAAATGTTACTTTCTCCATGGTCAAATCAGACTACAAACCTGTCATATTCACTATAAGGCTGTAGCAGGAAGCATCTTCCACCATCTCTGTATTTAGAGATTATGCTAAGGCTAATCTACTAAAATATGGTTATGACCTGACCCAATTTAAAATACCCCTCAAATATGATGAACTCACTAAATATGCAGAAACCTTTACCAATATGTAAAATGCTGCATATATGCATCTGTCCCTCTTTGAAGTAAATACAATGCAACATTTACAAATAAACCCTTTTGGTGGAGCCCAAATAGAAAACAAATTCCATAATAAAAGAAAAAACTCTCAGGATGCTAAGAACACTCTTATTAAACTAATAGGTGAACTCTGAAACACAATGAAATTGGCCAAGGCCAGATATGAGGTAAAATAGCCACATATGTGAAGGATAACCACAAAGTCTTCTTTATATGTTAAAAACTTCAAACATAATGCCAAGCACTGTGCAGAACTAATAGTGAATGACATCACATTCTTGGACACTGAGGAAAAAGCTATGTTTGTCCACTAGTACATTAACTAACTTCACACCCCATCCAATCCTATTTTCCCATATTGGATACCTGCATCTACACTCCTGATGAAATTCTCCAAGAACAAGTCCTAAAGGCATTATTCAAAGCCAAGAGCACTGCTTCCTTGGGGCCATACAACATAACAGGCTGTTTTGTAGTCAGACTGAAATAGGACTTTTCAGACCCCTTATGGAAGCCATTTTATATCAGCCTCCAAACAGGCTTTGTGCCCATTGAATGGAAGAAAGAGCAGTCATCCCCTTGCACAAAGCTGGGGCATCAATTGACCACAGTAATTATAGATAAGTATAGATTATAGGTAACTCATTGGATTACAAACTGGCTCACAAACTTAATTGTGGAAATTAGAGTGGGTGACTTTACCTCCTCCAAAAGTATATACTAAGGCTCAGTCCTTGGACCACTCCTGTTTGGCATTCACTTCTCTGAGATCAAAGCAAATAAGGTTTATGGCTAAGATTGCAAATGACTGTAAAGTATGTGCCATCATAAATTCCCCAGTGGACACCAACATCATCCAAGACAGCCTTTCCAAAACAAATGGCTGGTGTCAAGACCATGGACTTAAACTCAATGCTAAGAAATGTATAATAGCATTTTTCAACAGGCATATGCTCCCTTGCAACTATCACATTGACAGCACCTCCCTGAAAACTGATCAGTTACAAAGTCAGGGAAATGGGAAGCTATGTCAACAATGAATTGCCCTTTAATCACAGTGTATCCACTATTGTAATGAGGTCTGTCATTGCAGAGCTTATATCTAAAGGTATGCCATTCAGGTCCAGAGATATAGTCTCGCTCTGTACTCAGCACTCATTAGGCCAGTCATGAATACAGTGCCCCTTTCAGTATGTATATGTTCCAAACACTTTTTACAACTGAATAACCACAATGCCTTCTCAGAAAGAAATCTGTTCACTATCCCTTATTGAAGTGGATTTGGTCAAATTATCATATCATTGAATCACATCAGCGAAAAGTCATATAGCCAAATTCCGATATAGCCAAAATACATTCCGAATTTGACCTAGGAACAAGTGTTAACATGAGTCAAGATAGGGGTGAGATTTGTATTTAGGAAATATCAGAGTCTGACATTTTCAAAGGTCGAGTTTCAGACTTAGCACAATATGGATTCAACTGAGTCCACTTCAGTAAAATGATAGTAAACCCCAAAAAATCATGTGACTAAATCAAAAAACATGGCAGACCATCTCAAAGCCTTTTCCCTCGTCTTAGTGTCATACATACTACTAAGAGATTACCTCTGCTTCGCATAAAGACATACCTCCATACCTCTCAACCTCTTAGAGCAAGAAATCTGTACAAAGCCACAAATAATGGGGTGGGGGGCAAAGGCCCCAAAATAGGGGCACATTTTAAATATTGCTCTTAGAAACTTAGAAAGTTGATAGAATAACAGGTTTAGCATTAGCATTAATTTTCTGAAATATATGAAGTCTGAAAATGAAATGTCTGCCATTATTTTCTGATTTCAGTTCTCAATGATTTCCCAGGGAACTACAATTTTATGAGAAATGGATCAAAATATGGGTCAAAAATCTGAACAGCTGAGAGTTATGCATACAGGCCCTCATCTGATCCCATCCTTTCAGATCTACTAGACATTCATAAGACTGTTAGTAGTATAAACACCTGCTCAGTGTATATCAATCTCTACTGTAAAGTTAATAGGACATGCAGGAAGGAAAAGCATATATCACAGACAATACTGTTTCTATGGAACCATTTCCACTGCGTATAAAGTAAATCATTTCTCTTACTCTGTTCAAAAGTAATTTGGATGAGTGGATGGACAACTAAGTTTAGGCCTTTTAATATTATCCCATTTCAATAGTCTAGTAAGTACATATGAACAAACCTATGAACTTCACTTCTTCCATTAAACTCTTCAGTAATACATTCCATTGGTATGACAGACATCTTTCACTGCAGTCAGATGTCATATTTATTTGCATAAAAAACTTGTCTGAATATTTTAAACACAGGCAGCCATTTTGTCAGGGATGTAGTAAGCAAACAGTGCACATTTTCATAAGGACATATGATTAAATATTACATATCCTAGTTCATTATGTAAATTTTTTTTTTATTTGTTGGCTTAAGAAATGCCTTTAAGCTGCTATAAAAACACATTAAAGCTAAACATTATTTGGTGGGTCCAGGTTTCTTTTCTTGCCAGGGGGTATAATATGGCCAGAGACTGTTGAGCTGCTGGAAACATGGAGAAAATGAAAAATAAAATAAAATAATAATAATTATTATGCATAGAATACATGGCAACAGTTCACAGCAATCTATTGTTAAAAATGAAAGACCATTTTAAATCTTTCAGTGAATCAATAACTGCCACAGTCTAAAACACTTGCATATATTTTACAAACTCTGACAAAATGCACTATGTACAACACAGAACTATTAATTTGTCATGCTGAAAGATTATGGTTTAGGTGAATTATTTATATGTTACAGTATAAAGGATCAAAGGAGTAGATAGGAGAATGGCATGAATTCATTGGTGCATTGGTAATAAAAAAAATCTCATAATGAATTCAAGAACAGAAAGATGAACCTGTAGTGCATTATAAGAAAAGAGATGCGGGACAAAAAATATGAAATACTTCTTAACAAGTACAACACATTTCAACAGCATTCAAGACAAGAAAGACATATTCCCATTGCAGATACCTGTGAATAGCAAAGGTAGATTATGTAGTTAAAATACTTTGAAAGCAAAGAAAGAGTGGTAAGTTAAAGCTCCTGCATTACAGTGATAAATCTGATACCCCAGGAAGGGTGCAAGGAAGGATCTATCAGTGTACCTCTCAACCTGTTAGTACAAGAAATCTAGACAAAGACAAAAATAATGGTGGGACAAAGGCCCAAAATTAGGAACTGATTTTAAATATTACTTTTACAAACTTTGAAAGTTAGTACAAGGACAGATTTTCCATTTGCATGTATTTTCTTAAGGATATGAAGTTTGAAACTCAAATGTCCATCATTATTTATTAACTTCAATCCTAAATGATTTGCCAGAAAACCACATTTTTTATGAGAAATATATCAAGAATGAAACTTAGATATTCTGTGAAACTCTAGACAGTTGAGATGTAAGTCTATCAGTACTTAAATTATAAATTACCAGCCTTGTAGTTCAGATACTTTATTTGGTTGAAGATATACAACTCCTTAGATGTAAGAACAGCTCTAATACAAAGAGCAATTCTGGTAAAAAGTGGGAAAAATAAAGTACCAGAAGCTGTGCAAGATAGCTGTTACTTGCACTACTATCATTCTATTAACATGGCAGCTCTTTCCTTATACCTAGCATGACTCAAAGGGGGCATAAAATGGAGTCTGGAAAAAGGCTTCCAAGATCACATTAACAGGGCAGACTTCATTATAATAAGCTCAAACTGATTTGTATGCATTATAATAATTTAGAAACCATCAAAAAAGCTCAGAGTACAAATTTACACTAAAGGAATTGCTCAGAATACATTAAAGTAGCTCAAAATACAAAAACACAATAAAAGAACACAAGATACATTGGCTGATGTAAATGATCACATGATGTTATGGTTTTCCAGGTCTCCCAAAAAGAAAAGCCAGCACTGAGAAAGAAAAGAACTGTATCAAACAAATGCAGCAACACAAGATACTGAGTACTACAATAACAACTAAAAAGAAAGTACAATGTTTATTTATAATACAAAGGAAATATCTAATCACAATAACACACTGCATGGATTGAAAACTTTTTTTTTTGGTGGTGGGAATTTTAAATTATGAAATTAACATTTTCTGATAACTGACTGAGCACACTAGTAGAAAATTTTAAGCAGTTTTGTATACTGAGATAATTAAAACTACAATGGCTTATTACATTCTGCTGAAACATGTTCATATTCAGACAGATCAGTGTGTTCTTTTTATTTTATTACCAAACTATCCATAACAAGAATGATCAAAATAAGTGAAAGAATTAAGCTACCACCATAGTCAACATTCAGTTTTCAAAATGTGCAACACTACACTAACTCTCATAATTGGAAAAACAGGCAAAATACAGAAAATGAGCAATTTGGAGGAAAGCTCACAACATACCTAAAATGCACACTTCGTACCTTATATAAAGTTCTGATCTACAGTTTTCTGACTTTCCTTGCAGGAACAGTCACTTGGTTGCAACATATTATTTACCATTTAAATTATTTGTAAGGCTGCAAAAAAGTTATCCAGCAGCTCTAATATAAAAGTTGGGACATCATGTTTTATCACACACCCAGTTCTTAAAACATTAAACGTCAATAAGGACCTGAAGCCAAAAAAGACAGTGAAACCAGTAATGCAAGCCAAGCAACAACCTGATCCCCAAAACAAATCCATTCAACATCAAGCAATGCAGTCATTAATACTATACTATGCATAGCACCACCAAGTAAAACAGCAAACGGTCCTGGTAAAATCATAAAAGCAATCACTGCATATGTCATGAGAACATAATGACTAGATAAAAAATGCCGGTTCCAGGCTGCATATGTTCTAATGAGTTGATTAATTTATCCTATTAACTGTAAATTAGGAAATCAAACACAACTGGCCTTGTGCTTAAAATCCTAAGAGTGTGTAAAATTGTGCAAGGAAAACAACTGACCTATACAGTCCAGGTTTTAACCCTATATTTAAGTTTAAGTTAATATTTTTGGGCACCCCACTGAGCTACACATTGGAAATCTATAGCAAGAACTGTGGTGACTTAACTCACAGATACCCACACCACAACTTTCCTAATTCATCATCCCTTACTGACCCATAACACCACCTTTCTAATCCATCATCCCTTGCTCACCCACAACCTTCCTAATCCATCATCCCTTTTCATCCACACCACCACCTTCCTAATCCGTCATCCCTTACTTACCCACAACACCACATTCCTAATCCTTCATCTCTTATTCACCCACAACACCACCTTCCTAATCTGTCATCTGTTACTCACCCACAGACCACCTTCCTAATCCATCATCCCTTACTCACCCACCCACACCACCACCTTCCTAATCCATCATCCCTTATTCACCCGCAACACCTCCTTTCTAATCTGTCATCCCTTATTCACCCGCAACACCTCCTTTCTAATCTGTCATCCTGTACTTGCACTCCTTTCCACCAACAGTTTTGCTTAGTTAAAGCTGAAAAATAAAACTATCATGCACAGTCTGTTTGAATAGTAGTACTGCTAGGGGAAATGATGTTTATAACACTTATGTGTATATTAAGTGTTAGGAGGGTTATGGTTAGCAAATGAGTAAGGTGGGCTGGAGGGCAAACAATTGCATGCACACACACTTACCTGAAACACAACATATGTCTTTTCCTTTCCTTAACCAATATTCTATCCTTAACACACACAAGCACTTGCATAAACACACACACACACACACAACTCCAATGCCAAAACATCATTCAAAACAGTTTCTCACTTTACATTCAGTAATCCAGAATATGAGTACTTTACGGTTCAGCAAATGAGACCATTCAACCAAATTTACCAAAACACTTTGAGAAAAAAAAACTGTATCCAAATGTTACATACCTTATTCAGTGTAAGCAGACACATCACATATTAAATATTCACAAGCTACAGATACTCTGGATGAACATATCTATATCAGCTTTAGATAAAATTATTCAACAACTGGTATGCATTTCATTAGAAGACCCACAAAATATCTCCCCATCATAAGTCAAAGTATAATTTAACTTGAGAGCACAAAGAGTGCAACTAAAAGCTGCCTGTGTCAGTACAGAACAAAACTATTCAAATATTACATATTTCAATATTATCTTAATTATTTTTAAAGGCAATGCATTACATCGGCACTGCAGTGGTGGGCCAGATTTCTTTTCTTGACAAGACAGAACTGGGGTTCTGCAGCTAGCTGGTGGGGCATTTCTAGACATATAACATCAATACCAAAAAGTCTGACTGTCCAAGCTCAAAACTTAACAAAATGTGTAGAAGTTGTGGATAGCAATTAATAAAGCACTAAAGAATTTTATCTGGGAGGAGAAGACAACAAGAGTCAAGTGGGATATGCTGATTCTTCCAAAAGAACAAGGTGGTTTGGGATTGCTTGATTTAAAGGGTATTTCAGAGTCACTGAGTTAAGGCTCCTATACATAGCACACACAGAAACAATAATTCAAAATGGAAAGGGATGATGACAAAACAAGGGGGAAGCTCAAGAAACAACGAGACACTGTGATTTTGGATGCAGGTCCTTAATGAGAATTAAAATAACCCTACAGAATATTATTTTCATAAAGTAGTAGAAAGTATTCTATAAACTAAGCCAACACAGGAATGGAGTAAGAAGATTTTGCCGATAGGGATGACTGCAATTAGGGATACAAGACAACAGGCAAGAGGGGGCTGGAATTTACTGGATAAAATTGGCAAAGGATCCAAGGTATTGGTAGCAAATAATTAGAGAAGGAAAGGTAATAGAATGGGAATAGGCCAATAATTTATTTGGACTGCAGGCTAGAGATTGCCTTCCTTGTCAAGGATTGATATCAGAGTATAGGCAAAGAGAAAGAAATAGGGGGATCCTAAGTGAAAGACCAGCACTGGCAGAGTTTTTAGTAGACTCTAGAAAAGAAGCTGCTGTTAAAAAAGGGGTAATTAGTCGAGCTGTAGAGTTCAACTATAAGAGAAAGTTAGAAAGGATTGGGAAGAAAGATTGGCTAAGCAATTCATACAGAAACAATGGGGGGTATATGAATGTCTCCCAAATATGCAACAAAGTCTAGCAGATTAAGGATCTTTGCTTGTAAATGTGTACATATAGCATTTTTATACCCTAAGTAGACTTCAAATTGTTTTCCTCGGGTAGATAGCAAATGTTGGAGGTGTGATAGGGAAGAAAGATATAATTGAGAACATATAGGACTGAGTTGGCAGACTTTAAAAAATCCCTGCAGACAACTCTATCACTAATACTGGGTTAGCAAATTAGTATAGCTAAGGAAATGATTTCTTAAGATGTGATACAGAATCAGAATTGCCTAGACATATTAAGGCAGTACTGAGTCTAATTATAGTGGCTGCCAAAAAAAGCAATTACTAGAAAATGGAAATCAAAGACTAAACCAACTGTAGTAGAGGTAGTGAAAATTTTAACAGAAGTAAAATAACTGGAAATGGGATCTCTAGAAAAGGGTAGGAGCAAATTACATAAAAAATAGGAATTGTGGGAATTGTGGGAAAAATGCATGCAAAATAACATTTTCGAGGAGGAATAAGGTTTAAAAGAAGGCAGGAATTGAATGAACTATGTAATGTTTGACTCACAATGACTGTATAGATAAGTCATGTATAATGTTTGCAACTAAAAATATGTCAATATGGTTTGTTTTCAATGTATGATTGCCTATGCCATAACTGATAATTTAATAAAAAATGTATTTATTTTATTTTATTTTGCATTTGTTAACCGGGTTGGTCCAGCTGGGTAAGAATTTACCCTTTTCAGTGGAGTCCCAAGGGGAAAAGCCCCAAACAGACATACAAGTAGAGACAAGTTTACAATAATACAGAGCAAAACAATGTCATGAATACAATGGATAAGAAAAAAATAATGTACTCCATGGAATTAAACATAGCTATATACAAAAGTATAATAATAAGGTTGTAAAAACAACGATAAATGTTTCTTGCTTTAAAAAAACTTCACAAAATGAAGCTGATAAAGCACTGAAAAAAAATGCCTGGGTAAACCAATATTGTTTATTAAAACACATTATAAAAACAAGCAACTCACAACACCAACTGCAAACAAAACAAATAAAGTACATCGAAGCCAACCTTCCATCTTGTAAATGTGGAACACTATCATACCTCTCAACCTCATAGAGCAAGAAATCTGGACAAAGCTACAAATAAAAGTAGGACAAAGGCCCCAAAATAGGGAACATGTTTAAATATTGCTCTTACAAACTTAGAAAGTTGATAGAATAACAGGTTTTGCATTAGTATGAATTTTCTGAAGGATACAAAGTCTGGAACTCAAATGTCTGTCATTACTTTCTAACAGCAGTCTATAATGATTTACCATTAATTTGCAAGAAAAAAGCATAAGTATATGAAAATCAGAGCAAAAATATAAGGCCAAAATCTGGACATTCTGCGAAAATCTGTACATTTGAGAGATACTACACTACAAAATGTGGAACATCTACCACCTAGAAAGGAAGCTCAAAGCTCAGTGTATACTGGATTTTTTTTCTATGCACAATCACCTCCTTTGCTTGCCAAGAATGGTCACTTTGTTGCAATTTAACATTTTCCCCTTGCATATGTTAACGTATATATATATATATATATATATATATATATATATATATATTTATATGTATATATATATATATATGTATATATATATATATATATATATATATATATATATATATATATATATATAGAGAGAGAGAGAGAGAGAGAGATCCAGCAGTTATAATTTAAGAAGGTGAGAGTAGTATGCTTTATCACACACCAAAGTCAAGTTTGAGTAAAACAACTGAATTTAATAAGTCAAAGCTCCCAGTTGGGCAAGGCATGCAACCTACCACCCCCCAAAAAACAAGAGAAACCAAAAAACAGCTTCAGTCAGCATCAAGTAATACAGGCAGGAATAGGCTAGAAACATCTGGAATTTGACCCATACCACTAGTAACAGCAAGCACCACAATTAAAGAAACCACAGTTTAATCTTATCTTCAAAATGCAAAATACTACTCTCTCACTCATAATGTGGAACAAACGGGCAAATGTGGAGCACTAACTAATAAGGAAAAAAGCTCACAGCATGATTAAAATGCATAGTCAGTATTTATAAAAAGGTTTTGGTGTCCAGTCATTTCCCTTTGTTTGCCAGACAAGTCAGTTGATTACGATATAGAATTTTCCTTTTATACTATTTTTGTGTTAAGGTAAAAAAAGGTTATTCACCCATTATAATGTGTTTACCACATAACCAATCCCTCAAGTATAAAAACTCAAGAGTAAGTTTCAAGAGTCCAGGTCCCTAAGAGGGTGAACCAAGCAACTATCTTCTCCCGCCTGTCCCAACAAAGAATAGTCCAGCACCAAGCAACGTAGCCAGAAGTAGGCTAGATTGATTATTGTGTACCTATTTGAATTTTGGAACCTGAAATAAACCTTGAGTTGTTTTGCGCAATCAGTGAACACACATACATGCATGCAAACACACACACACACACACAAACACACACACACACACACACACACACACACACACACACACACACACACACACACACACACACACACACACTCACAGCTTCTCCCCATCTTTCAGCAGGCAGAGTAGGTTGAATATGTCTGTACACCTTGGGTTTTCTAAGTTCTGTTCATTCCAAGCTGATACTACCATTTATACTTTCTTAACAGTTACAGGCCTTTTTTCTTCTATTTTTTGGTCATAACTTACCATTACCAATCTTGCCTCATATTTTTAGTTTGCTATTCATAAAATTTCTTACTTGCAAATCATTGAAGATAGCAGATAAATATTAATAATGATAGATTTACGAGTTTCAGAATTAAAAGACATGCTAGTAAAAACAGGATTTAAGAAAGATAAATAAATATAAAAAAATAAATAAAAAATAACATGTCAAGGACCTGGTCACATTTTTTAATCTAGGGTTGTGGGATGGCATAATGGTTAAGATATTTACCACACAGATACAAAGTACAGAGTTGGATTTCCACCTTTGATGGAAATTGTCTACCCTTAAAATAGCCTGTAAAGGCAGCTTGTCTACTACTTACCTTTGACAAAAGTAGGCTTGCAATCATACTTAAATTTAATTATTACAGTTAATTTTATCTGATTGGTTTTCTTGAATAAATATCCAGTCAAGCAACAAACAATACTGCCTGCTGTAATCAGTCTGCTTGCTTTTTTTCTCTTTATTTCCATTTCCATTGCAGCCAAGTAACCAGTAACCATCTACTCCTTCCAGTAAATGCCACTTACCACAACCCTCAGAAAGTGGCATGTGGCTGCTAATATTTATGAGTTGTTTTGCATTCCTAACATAGGTAAACACACTGCATTGTCTGCTACACCCCCACTGCTAAGACTTCAGGAAGTCCCCCCCACCACACTGCTAAGACTTCAGGGGTTGATAGCAGGAGGACTTCAGGTTCCACAATGATTAGATTTTGCCTCACACTTTACCCTGTTACCTCTTGTAAAAATATTTGATTTTCTGGTAAATCACTTGAAAATTACAGCCAGTTAGTAACAGCAAACATTAATTGTCATGCTGGTTATTTATTTAGAAAATGCATGTTGATGTAACTCCTGTTGTTTTATTAGCTTTTAAGTGAAATTAGACATTGGGCCCCCCACATCCATTATTTTTGGATTTGTGACAAATTCTTGAGCAATTCTTTCAACTTCTTGTATTAGAGGCACATGGGATATATATATGCAAATGACCCCTTAAGGACATCAGGTGTTTCAGCTATATGAGTTGAGCTAAAACACCTGATGTCCTTAAAGGGTCATTTGCATATATCCCATATGCCTCTAATACAAGAGGTTGATGGAATCACACAGTGGAATCTCTAGCTTGGTTAGATTTTTCTTGTTCTTTTTGCTGACTGGTTTGTCTGTGTGACATTTTTACTTATTGTTTTAGAGTTCTTGAGCAAAGAATCTGAGAGCTGAAGCAAACTACTTATGTCACAGTATATTAAATGTGGATTTTTACATATAATGCTACCTATTCTTTTACATTAAAGTTTTAAATTAGGTAAGTGACTTTCTTCAGAAAGATGAGGTCTGTTCACACTTTTACTTCTTTTATTAATTAAAATATAGTATAATTGTATTGTAAATGTGTCCACATTTAACTTAGAATGCAGTTTCCTTTGGCCCTGTAGCCTACACCAATTCAGTGATTTGTGAGTTGTAGCAATTGTGAAGATCCTGACCTGTTGCTAAAGTTTGGGTGAGGAAACTGTTTTCTTTGCTTGCTTTGTTTTTTATTAACACCAACAAAAAACCCTTTCACGGTTTCAGTTTTGGAGAAGCCATGGTCTGAGTTAGTACTCATGAGTATTGCACATTTAGTACAACTAATTTTTACCCTGATATTCTCAGCTCTCACTCAGTAGGGCACTAAGGTAAGAAGATGACAATAATCCATGTAATATTTTTATGGTGCTGGGGATTCACAGTCACACTGGACTGCAGCTGATTCTAATGATGAAATCAGATTTATTTAAAAAAAATTCTTATACTCCTCAGGGACTGGGGCACTCACTGGGACATGCAGTCTCTAAGATGGGACATGTGCCTTTGTGTTCTTCAGTGTAGCACTATACCTGTTACAAAAATGCCTCACTTACTTCTTCACTTAGCAAAACCAGATGAGTAGTCCAGGAAAAAAAGTCAAAAGTAGCATTGATCATTGAAATTGCTGCACCCAGAGAGTAGATTGTTTTATGGTCAGAATGACTCAAAGTCATAAAATACCAGGACTTGCAGGAAGAAACAAGAGCAATGTTGAAGAAAGATCAAACAGTTCCAACAGTTGTAGGAGCAATGGGTCTAATAAAAAAGAATATGCAGTCTTGTTTAGATATGCTACCAATATGTGTAATTCCAAATAAATTGCAGAAGGGGTCATTTCTGGACACATTGCAGGTGCTCTGAAGAGCACTTCTGGCTAACATCAAAGACTAAAACAATATCAGTTTCATGAACTTTAATCATACCCTGACTCAGGAGTGGGGTCCATTCCGGTCATAGTGTTAGAAACTCACAAGACCTGGAAAAATTAAACCAGACAAAACCTGCCTATAAATATCACCAAGTGCACATCACTTTCTAAGGATTGTAGAAAGTAGCATTTACTGGTGAGAAACAAGGGTAAATTGGCTGGAGTGGAGAAAGAAGCACAAACAAGCAAGCAAAGCAGAAAAGAAATCAGACTGACTACAACAGTAAATTTCAACTTTATTCTAGCAAGCCAAAATTAGCAATTAACTAACTGTTTTGAGCAATTGATGAGTATGTAAAAGGATTATCTCTACAGCTTTGGAAACCACTAGCAGAATTTAAAGCCATGGGTCCCTTCCCCAGATAATGGAATCAGCATAAATGCAATAGGATTAAAGTGATCAATCACCTCTCCCCAGAATTTAAAGATCCATGAGCACTGACAAAATTAACAAAATCAGAGAGCTCCAAGCAATTTAAAAGCAAGTGAGGAGATTGCTCTGAAATATGACTAATACCTCGACCTGGCCAAAATTTGTGACATAGTCCCCCACTCAGGCATAGTTGAAAAGCTAAATAAACCAGGAATAAACCCCTATGTCAGCTGCTAGATTGTAAACCAGCTCACAGATAGGACACAGGAAATCAAAATAGGAGTAATTACCTCCACTAAGAGACCATCCAACAGTGGAGTCCACCAGGGTTCTGTGCTGGGGCCTCACATGTTTGCATCTACCTCTCTGAAATAAAAACCTATACCAAAGGGTTCTAACAGACTAAGTATGCATATGACTGCAAGCTAGGAGCAGTCATTGAATCCTCAAATGATTTAGCCATCCTGCAGGAAGGTTTTTCCCAAATAAATAACTGGAGCTAAAATCATGGACTGAAACTAAATGCCCAAAAATGTATTATTGTCTCCTTTGGGAAGTCATTCTCCTTGAGGAACTACCAGATTGTCAGTATGTCACTAACAGCTGACCAAGTTGTTTGAGATTTATATGGAAAATGATCTAACATTTAACCAACGTGTCCATTGTCATAAGAAAGTTCTTCCATATTGCACACCTTATAAACGGAGGGATTGTGTCTAGATCTAGGAATGCCATTGTCCCCCTTTACTCTGCTGTCATTAGACCAATCATTGAGTATAATGCCATCTTTGGCATGTATTGGTTCAGAAGTATACAGCAACTGGATTGCCCACAGAGATACCTTAATGAAAGGATACAAGGTCAAAACAATACATTCGATACAGACTGACTCAAAGCCCTGTTGCTATACTTGGTATCCTCCAGACTGTTAAGAGGTGATCTTTGTCTGGTACATAAGGGATCCCAAGATCCAGTACTGATGGATTTACTGCACATCAGCAAGCCAAATGCCATAGAAATATGCACATCTAGGGATCTAAGCCTCTTCTGCAACATCAACAGAAAGGCAGCAGTGCAGATAGGGCACAGTGAGAAGGGCAACCAGTCCAGGGGCAAAATGCTGGGGGATAGGATCAGCTGATCCCAATCTCTCATTAATGCAGTACCATCTTTTAAAAGCTGGTATTGCATTTGCTATTAAACCTGAGTGGTATAGAAGTCCGTGTGTGGTCTAATCTGTAGCAACTCCTTGCTAAATTGTAGCAAGCAATTTGGGGTCTATATTATAAAGACAAACATTTACTTCATCGAATACCTAAACGTCGACCCATCTTCACTGAACCATATATACACTGAATGCCCTAAAACGTGAAATTCAAAAAGTCGAATAGTCATACTTGTCCCACCGCCCGCTACATACTGCCCACGCAAACAAACTAAATAAACCACATACATACACTAACCAAATGCCTACTTCTAACCCTAAACTAAACCCTACTTTTAACCTTACACTAAATCTTACATATACCACCATGTATGCACTTAACCCGCACCCTAACCCTAAGGTCCGTAACTATCGCACACTTACCTTATGGAGCTATACCGCAGAAGGCCAACCATGACGATTCGATGTTTACACTTTTGATCTTCTGGACGATCAATGTTTCTGTGGTTCGATGAAGACGGGTCGATGTTTAGGCATTCGGGTAAGTAAACGTTCATCTTTTTAATATAGACCCAGCAATTTGCTACACTTTAAAAGTAAAAAAAAAAAAAAAAAAACTTTTCTTAAAAATCTGAGCACTGTACCATGTCAAGAAAACAGGGTATAAACTGTAGCAACTATTTGCTACATTTGTAGTAAGGAGTTTGCTACAGTTTAAAATAAGAGTTTTTTTTAATAAACTATTTTGAAGGACTTTCAGGGCAGGGTACAGCAGAAACAAGATCTGAATGGCTGAGGAAGGAGAGGATTATATGTTATGCATTTGGCCACCTAGTTAGTGGGTGTGCCAGTAGATGGAATGGCCTTTTTTCTCGATCTTCAGTGGAAGACTGGGATGGGTGGGTATGGATCTAGCTGTAGTAAGCCGACTGGCTTAATACAATAAAGTGCGTTTTTGTTATGTTTTGTTTTTTGCTCTTCACTTGAAGAGCTGAGGGGGTTCATGGTGCCAACACTAGGAGGTGGTTAAGCCAGCTATGCTTCTGCAGAAAAGTATGGAGGGACAAGTTTATCTGATAGAGGAAACCACCACTTTTGAACAGACTCCTCAGTGACTCCCCAGCCATGTAAAACAAAGCTCCCCTCCTGTTGTCCATATTCAAGCACAACTTGGATCTATGGCTGGGAAATAGAAAACTTTCCCCAGAACTGCCTTTTGTGTTACTAATGGACAGAGGCAGCTTCTAAATGCTTTATCCTATGCATGGGTCCCCTCAAAGTGTCTTTGGTATGATCCTAGTTACTCTTACTAGGAATAATATATAATTATTGACCATGGAATGGGTAAGGTCAGTCAAACAACAAATAAGATATCTTAATTCAAGCACAAAAAGAGAAATACCATAAAGAGCCCATCTCTATACTGGAGAAATGCAAAGTTCCTGTAATCATGACTGCACAGGTAAAAAACCGCACTCTCCAAAGCCAAGAACACAGCATCCATGGGACCAGACAACATCCCAGGCTGTGTTCTACATGAACTACAGAATGAACTGGCACCCCACCTAAGTACCATGTTCAGTCATAGCCTCATCTCAGGCTTTGTGCCTGCTGAATGGTGCACAGCAATGGTTATCCCACTCCACAAGGGGGGAGCCACCACGGACCCCGGGAACTACTGCCCCATTAGCCTGACGAGCCTTATCTGCAAGGCCATGGAACGTATCATCATGGAACTTATAAACAAAGACACTGGTAATCTCCACACTCTGTTTCCCACCCAGTTTGGGTTTGTAAAAGGCAGATCATGTCTCCTAAACCTGATAGACTTCTTTGAAGCAGTCACCAAAGCCGTAGACAAGGATAAGGTGGTTCACACAGCCTATCTAGATCTTGCCAAGGCTTTTGACACCATCCCCCACTCTGGAATTATAGATAAACTCACTAAACTAGGTATAAATCCCTATGTCACAAGATGGGTTGCCAACTGGCTCACTGACAGAACCCACACTGTGAAAGTAGCAGACTCCAAATCCGACTTCAGACCAGTGACAAGTGGAGTACCACAGGGTTCAGTCCTGGGTCCTCTCCTGTTTGGTATCTACTTCTCTGAAGTACAGGCTAACACAGAAGGTCTTTGGCTAATGAGGTTCGCAGATGACTGCAAACTAGGAGCCATAATCGAAACTCCTAACGATGTGGACATCATATAAAAGGGCCTCACTGAGACAGATGCCTGGGGTCAAAGCCATGGCCTCAAGCTCAATGCCAAAAAGTGCATTGTCATCCCTTTTGGTAAAAACTCTGTACCCATGAACTACAACATAGGCGGTAGTATACTTAACACTGAAAGTGTGATAAGAGACCTTGGGACACAGGTGGACAGTAATCTCTCCTTTGATAATCACATCGCCACAGTAGTCAGGAAATCCTTCTACGTGGCACACCTCATCACAAAAGGTTTCTCATCCAGAAAAAAAGAGGTCGTTGTTCCCCTCTACTCATCACTCATTAGACCCATTATAGATTACAATGCCCCTTTTGGTATGTACCTCACAAGACATTTACAACAACTGGAAAGGCCGCAGAAATACCTCACAAAGAGGATTACCAGCCTCAAACAGATGCCCTACGCAGACCGTCTCAAAAAACTCCAGCTTTACTCCGTCGCATATCGCCTACTCAGAGGTGATCTCTGCCTAACATACAAAGCTATGTCAAACCCAGAGATATTAGACATGCTGCACTTAAAGAAATCCCAATCCCTCCGAGCTACACGCTCTAGGGACCTAAACATTGTCACCACAATAAACAGAACATGCCGGAGGGATAGATTCCTGTCCCAGAGACTTCCCATACTCTGGAATAAACTACCTATCTATACCAAACAAAGCTCCTCATTAGCACTCTTCAAGAAAAATCTTGATGATTGGATGGGAAATAGGAAATTCACCCCGGGGATCACCTCTGTGGCTCTGCTCGACAGTGGCACAGGAAAATAATTTTTTTGGGTGAAAAAAGCCAGGGTACCTTTTTGGCTGGGCTTGTATAGGCCCCAGGCTCGATAGCCTAGTACCTACCTATGAACCTATGAACTTATAGTCTAGGCTTAAAATGGCAAGGTCAGTTTGTCTTGTACTTACCTGTGAACCTAATAAGATTGCAAAGTCCAGACAGACTGGCAGCGTCAAGAAATCCAGACAAGAGTAATAAGAGCAGACTCTTTGTGGGATGAACTGAAACATGGAGGACCATCCAGATTAACAGTCAGGTGATCCCAGCATAATTGGTACAGGGGTCTCTCGGTAAGAATAAAGTAAAAAACAACTAGCAAGATTAAAAGCTAAGGCTGCTCAGCTAGAATGCCATAAGGTGTTAATAGAATTAATAGATTCAATGAGGCCTCAGTAGAATTAACAGTCAGAAATTTCAAAGCACAGTTAAGGAAAGCTTTGTGTCCATGTTTACTTGTAGCATACTGTCAAATATGTCTTGTATTCAAATGAGACACTGAGGCATTGTGATGGGTTCAAGTTGTTTATTGTACATAAACACATCAGGAGCTGTAACTGGAACATATATTTAAGCTGATTGATTGACTCATTACTTCAAACACACTCGCATGTGCATCTCCATTCATTCCTACATTCACTCTGACTGACTATACAAAATGGCACTGAACTTGCATGTGCTCAGTAACCTATATGCACGTGCTATCTGGCTAGGTACAATACACACAATGATCTACATCCTCCCTCTTTGATTTATTTGATATGCAATAGGAGAACAAGATATTTTACATGCTAGATATTACATCGACACATAACAACAAATGAATTCAAGTCCTAGTCGCTGTGTTATCTCAGAATGGGTCTGGAATTTCTACCCTATCTGGTCACATAAAAACTTTGACTGGGTTTATCAACAGAGACAGTCTCTGGGGATTCTTTTACAATTGGAACTTTAGGGATTAGATCAGGATTACTTTAAGAAAGTACACTGTCATCTGGAATTCAAACAAATGTAGAGTAACTCTGAGAAATAAAGTCTCTGGCACAGGCAATCTGCTGTGTCACTGGTTCGGAGACTGGTAATATGTGTCTTCGATTCCTCGTGAAATCCATTCCATCAGATTGCATGATGTAAGATCTCAGTTCTTCACAAATATTTTTGACAATTCCCACTCGATCATATCCTTTAGATGTTTGCATTCTCACGCTCTCACCCTGCCCTAATTATCTAAGAGGTTTGCTGGATTTATCATCATACAACTTTTGTGACTGGGATTTTTTTCAAACATTGAGTCTTGACCATTCTGTTGTTCGTTGCATTTGGAATCAATAATTGTTTACTGATTGGAAGAGTTGTTCTAGTGTGTCTGGACATCAATCTCTGAGCAGGTGAACCAAGCAAATTATCTCTAGGAATGTTTCTGAGATTAAGTAGGTTAAGAAAAACATTGGTACCATCTCTCCTGGATTTCTCCAACAAGTACTTTGCACTTTGAACTGCACAATCAGCTAACCCATTGGACTGTGGATACTCAGGACTACTAGTAACATGGACAAAGTCCCAAGACTTAGCAAAATTCCTGAACTGCAGACTTGTAAACTGTGCACCATTTTCAGATATGAGCTTGTGTGGACTACTGTTAACAGAAAAATGTCTCTTCAATTTCATGAGAGTGCTAGCTGTAAAGTTAGGAAGAAGGTCAATTTCAAAACAATTTGAATAAGAATCTACTAACACTAAGTAATGACCATTACATTCAAAAATATCAGTAGCAGCTGTCAACCATGGAAGTTTAGGAATCTGGTTTAGCTGAAGTGGTTCTTTATGTTGGTGTGATTTAGTACTGTTGCAAATGGAACCTGCTAGAGTTTCCTTCCCTATATCGTTTGACATAGAAGGCCAAAATACTATGCTTCTTACACTTCTTTTGGTTGAATCAGTACCCAGGTGACCAGAATGCAAAATGTTGATATATTCCTGTTGCAATGCTGTAGGAATTGCCACATTAAAACCTTCCATGAGGATTCGATTTACCATTATGAGCTCATCTCTGTAGGGAAAATACTTTTGTATGTCAAGTGGTAAACTAGTTTGTCATGCTGGCCATCCTTAACTGATGAAATGTTTCATCTTCTGGAGAACTGGGTCTGAAGCCATATGATTTCTGAGTTCATCAAGATGTGATGAGGAAAAATGTTTGACTTGCATAACTTCAAAGTCTGCTTTTTTATTATCATGCTGTTCTGTTGTTTGTCTGGATGCATTTGACAAAGCAAGGTATCTAAATTTGTCTTTTGTATAGACAGTATTGAAATTGTACTTTTGCAATTTTAACATCATGTGTTACAAAACCAGCCAGAATCCACTCGAGCAGCCAAATAAGAGCCGAAGTAGCACAAACACAATTTATTAAACAAATAAACGCTGCTAGTACACATATACATTTTTGTACTATCACTTCCTCAGATACTATTACAAAACATCAATTCCATTTATATACTATGACACAATTCAAAACCCAAATACTATTGGACGATCCACTCATTTGAATAGTATTAAATGAAAAAAAAAAACAAAATTACATGCTGTAATCGCATATATTTGCTAAAACTGAATAAAATGAATAAAAACAGTTGTTGTTAATAATTCCTATCCAGTAATACTATTAAAATCATTTAGGGACATGAGATGTGGTTAATAAATATTGTTAAAAGAAATATATATAGGTAAAAAATGTTATGATGGATTAATTCACAAATAAACCACTGCCCTCTAGTGGAACTATATAAAAAATGGCATCCAAAACTAGATTTTACAGCTTAGCTGATCTAAGTTTTAGAACTGATGTAATGGACAACATATCATTTAAACCGGGTTCCCAATAGTATTTGGGTTTTGAATTGTGTCATAGTATATAAATGGAACTGATGTTTTGTAGTAGTATCTGAGGAAGTGATAGTACGAAAACGTATACGTGTACTAGCAGCGTTCATTTGTTTAATAAATTGTGTTTGTGCTACTTCGGCTCTTATTTGGCTGCTCGAGTGGATTGTGGCTGGTTTTGGTTTTTATTTGTGGCCATCCTTTGTAGTTATTGGTTCTTTTGATGGCGGAGCAACCAGGATCAGAGTCTGAGGATGAGTTGCCCAGAAGTGGAAGGAGAGAACTGCGTAAAATGATCGGTCAGCTCTCCCAGCTGGTAGAGTTGCTTACATCAGCTTGCCAATCAATTGCTATTATTATGTCAGGTGTTCCAGACAATCAGGAAATGATGAAGAGATGTGGCAATAGGTTAGCGTCAACGGAGGTTACCAATTCGCAAGTATTGTTAACTCAAAACGTTTACGGAACAAAAGATTCTGTTGGAATACAGAACATTTTCATAAGAGATGAAGAAGGAACCTCCGTACAAACTAGACTGCAAATGGAGGGATCCAATTTTGGCGCCAACACTAACACTAAACAAGGTGACTTTAACTTAAAACTTGTTCCGAATGCAAGCGTATTGCATTTCAAGGACATAATATCTAGAAAATATGATTTAATTAACAATTGTGAACATGATCCTGTGGCCCAAAAAACCCCTACATATAGGAAGAATTTGGACCGCTTATATTTTTTAATGGATAAATACAAAAGTTTGGAATGTGACAATGTTTATTTGAATGAATGTTTGAAACATAAGATTGTACCCAAGGGTCTAAGAGTTTGCAAGTACCCTAATAGGGTCCAATTAGGGTCTAAATTTCATTCCAACATTATAAAGAGTTTTGATAATTGTGGGCTGGACATTGTGAAGGCCATTAGGGATGAGAATGAAAGAGAAAAAAAGGTTATTGTTGAAGGAAATGGAGGAAGTTAATGACAGTATTTTAAAAATTTACTTTTCACTGTGGAAGATGAGAAAGTAAAATATCATGACATATTCACACAAATAGATAAAAAATGTACTGTTAATATGAATAGGAAACAAGGTAAATTGCAAAGGGATCTTAAAGAATACAAGGATGGCATTGCCTATCTGACCCCTAAATCTTTTAGAAAATTCCCAGTACATGAAGGTGATATTTCAAACCAAGATGGTTGTGATGAGGGTTATAGAGCTATGGACAATAATTTTGGTCAGCCATTTAATCATGGGGAATTCCCTTTAGATCAGTCATACTCCACCACCCCCCCCCCCTATCAAGGAGGTCCAACAGAATACGGAACAAACCCAGGATATTTTAGAATTACAACAATTATTCCAACAAACAGGGAATGAACAGGGGATTTTAGAAGACTATCAGGAAGATTTGATATCAGTGTCTAATAATGTACATACCTATCATGGGTACAATATTTTTAATTACAGTCATGTTACTATAGATCAAGGGCATTTTGATTTATTTTCAAAGGGTTTTAAATACATTCCATCTAGGAAAGCCGATTTGGTAAAAACCATTGTTGATTTAAAGTTATTCATTAGAAAAAAGAATTTAGCCATATATTTTGGGAATTTTGGAACAAATATCATGACGGATCCCACTTTAAGGAGGAAAGGAGTTTTCAACTCCCCATTGCATCCACAATTAAAACATTTCGAAGTTATTTTGGAAAGGGAGATTAGAAAGTAAGTTCAAAATCACAGGATTTTCCCTAATGTATTGGTAAGAGAAAGACAGTATTTAGATGATTTGAATTCAGACCGTACCATTAGGATTATGCAACCAGATAAGGGGGGGGGTGGTACGGTCTTGATGGATAGTACTGAATATGAATCAAAAATGAAAAATGAATTACACAATTCCTCCAAATATAGTCTAGCCTCAGTCAATGAGGTCAATATAGCTAATTCAAAAATTCACTTGTTGCTGGATGATTTGTTATTGGAAGGTTCTAGTAGTTTTGAAATTCATAATTATTTCTATAATAAATTTCCAAGAGTCCCTTCAGTGTTTGGTATCCCCAAGGTCCATAAATGTACCCTTGATCCACCTTTAAGACTAGTTGCTCTTCAGAGGGTGCTATTACAGCACCTATTTCTCGTTTCTTAGATAACAAGCTGAAAAAGCTGGCATTCATGGGTACAGCGGTTTTAGGAGATTCTTGGGACCTTCTCAGACAATTGAAGCCTGAAGTGTATAGGGACTCATTGATTTTTATTGCATTATTAATTGTTGATTTGTTTGGGTGCATTCCCCATGAGACAGGTTTAAATTGGCTGGAAGAATATATGTTAACATTTGGACATTTCTCACAAAGTGATTTCAATAACATACTTCTTTTCATGGAAATTGTATTAAATAATAATTTTATGTACTTTGAGGGGGAATTTTATAAACAGAATCAAGGGGTGGCAATGGGGGCAAGTTGCGCCCCTACATATGCCAATATTATTCTTTCCTGGTGGGAACACAAATTTATTTTCAACAGTAAATTTACGGGATGTTGGTCATTGTACAAACGTTTTTTTAGATGACATCTGTATATTATGGACTGATACTGAGGAGAGGTTTTTGGAATTTTTAAACTATATAAAAGGTACCACTCACTTTTTGGATTTCACCTACTGTGTGGATCATGATACTCTCAATTTTTTAGACATCAGTATATCAAAAGAGGATGGTGTTTTTAGTTCCAAAATTTTTAGGAAGAAAATCTTTTCAAATTCATACCTTCACTTCAATAGTGGTCATCCCTATTTTCAGAAGAAAAATCTCATTAAGGGACAGTTAGTCCGGGTAAGCCGAATGATTTCAAAAGATGCAGAATACACTGTGGAATGTAAAAATGTTTGTGAAATGTTTAAAAATAGAGGTTACCCAATGGGATTAATACAGCAGACAATAGGGGAGGTTAGTGAAGGGAGAAGTGGTACTGTGGTGGTGGTGCTGCGGTAGTGTTGTCGCCTCGCAGTTAGATGTTGCCCGTTCGATTCTCAGAGCGTCTTCTGTGTGGTGACATGTGTGAATGGGCGTTCCTTCGTTGAAGGTTGTGTGTTAGGCCCGGCAAGCCAGCACGTAAAACTCTACTGCGAATCATTAGCGGACCGGAGTTCCGCTGTGGCGACCCCTAACCGGGAAAAGCCGAAAGACAAAGTGAAGGGAGAAGTGGTAGATTCGCACCCATTTTAGGTTAAGATCTAGAATGAATTTTGAGTCCAAGCAATGAGTCTAATGATAGGAAAGATTCATATATTTTGGACTACAATGGGGATTCAAATGCTATAAGAAGGGTGGTGAATCGTGAATGGGATAAATTTAAACAAATAATTGATATTGAACCAACAGTGGTGGGACATTTGCAGTTCACTTATAGACGGGATATGAATTTTAAGAATTTTTTTGAGTATGGGGGTTCCAAAGGGCACTTTGGTTCCCATTTGAGAAGTGGTACATATAAATGTGGGGCATGCTCCCAATGTAATCATATTGTCAATGCCCCTTCTATTGAGATTCCTAGTAGGAAAAGAGAAATTAAGAGTAAGGTTTATGCTAATTGTAATAGTAGTGGTCTGGTCTATTTAGCAACATGCAAAGAATGTGGTTCCTTTCACATCGGGAAAACGGAACATAAACTTAAGACCAGGATTTATGAACATCATTATGAGATCAGTAGAGCCAATTCAAGGAATGCATTATTTCATCATAAATTAACATGTTCACAAGCAAGTTATTTCTTTTTTGTCCTGGAAATTGTTCCGAAAGAAATTCGGGGGGGTATGTGGGAGGCAAAATTAGAGTACTAGGAACTGTATTGGCAAATAATTTTGAAAGCCACCAGGGAACCCGGTTTAAATGATATGTTGTCCATTACATCAGTTCTAAAACTTAGATCAGCTAAGCTGTAAAATCTAGTTTTGGATGCCATTTTTTATATAGTTCCACTAGAGGGCAGTGGTTTATTTGTGAATTAATCCATCATAACATTTTTTACCTATATATATTTCTTTTAACAATATTTATTAACCACATCTCATGTCCTTAAATGATTTTAATAGTATTACTGGATAGGAATTATTAACAACTGTTTTTATTCATTTTATTCAGTTTTAGCAAACATATGCGATTACAGCATGTCATTTTGTCCTTTTTCATTTAATACTATTCAAATGAGTGGATCACCCAATAGTATTTGGGTTTTGAATTGTGTCATAGTATATAAATGGAATTGATGTTTTGTAATAGTATCTGAGGAAGTGATAGTACGAAAACGTATACATGTACTAGCAGCGTTCATTTGTTTAATAAATTGTGTTTGTGCTACTTCGGCTCTTATTTGGCTGCTCGAGTGGATTGTGGCTGGTTTTGGTTTTTATTTGTGGCCATCCTTTGTAGTTATTGGTTCCTATCATGTGTTACAAGCATACTTGGGCTGAATGTATAGGCTTTTTCAGAACTGTCACCAGAGGTCAGTGATCAGTCTCTATTTCAATAGTTTGCTATAAATATAATCATTGAACTTTGAACATGTGAACACTACTGCCAAAAGCTCTTTTTCAATTTGTGCATACTGCATTTCGGTTTGGGTTAAAGTTCTAGATGCATAGGCTACTGGCATGCCTTCGTGAAGACATACTGCTCCAAGACCATACTTAGAAACATCACACAAAAAAATTACAGGTTTGTAAACATCATACTGTCTCAGTGTGGGAGGACTGGTGATTTTCTGTTTCAGAACATCAAATGCTTTTTGGTGTTGCTCCAACCAGAACCAGTTTACATTTTTGGGTGTCAACTCACTTAATGGTGCCCAAAGCTCACTAAGGTCTGGGATGAACATTCCTAAATAGTTGACCATACCAAGAAAATGTTGTAAAGATGTGACATTTTCTGGAACTGGCATCTCAAGAATTGCTACTTGTTTAGACAGATCTGGTTGTAAGCCAGAACTGGTAAACAAATGACCCACATAAATAACTTCTTTCAGTTTGAATTTACATTTCTAAGGATTCAGTTTAAGTTTTACTTCATGAGCATGGTCTGGAACTTTCTTGAGGTTTCTATCATGTTCAACTTTACCATTGCCCCCTACAATAACGTTGTCTACTACAACACTTCATGGATAACCTGAAAAAAATAGTTCCATCGCATGATGAAATATTTCACGGTCTGAATTTATCCAAAATGGCATTTTCAAAGATCTGTATCTACCAAATGGTGCACTGAAAGTAGTTAACAATGAAGATTTGTGATCTACCGAAATTTGCCAAAATGAACTTTTTGCATCTAAGACAGAAAAAAACAGTGGCATTTGTCATTTGTCATGAGAGCAGCTACTTTTTCTACTGTGTTCATTGGATGATGAGGAAGTTTAAACACTTTGTTTAAATCTCTCGGATCAATACATGTTCGAATATCATCTGAGCTTTACTTATGAGCTACAGCCATGGAGGATACCCATTCATTTGCTTCTTTGACTGGAGTAAGGACACCTAAATTCATGATTTTGTCAAGCTCTGCTTTTACTTTGCTTTGCATTGTTACCAGAACCTTCCTTGCTGGTCTGACAACTGGGCTTACTTTATGGTTTAACTTCATGGAATATGTGACTGGAAGTTTGCCAAGCTCATCTGGAAATTATGGGTCTATATTAGATCACAGGATGCTTAAAAAAGTGAACGGTGATTAATCGACCCTATGTAAGCGAAAGCTTACAATTTCGAACTGTCAGAACAGCGATTTTTTTTCCTAAGTTTCTCCGCTTTTTTTCCGCTGTTAAAACAAAAAAATATATAAATAAATAAAACACTTTAAACATTATATTAAGTGGGGGGCTTCATCCCCCACACCTCCCCTACTTAAAACTACAGTGCTGAAAACAGCCGCTCAATATTTTGCCATTTCGGGCTGCTTCGATATTTTGTCATTTCAGGCTTTTGAGTTCGACCAAGATGCATTCGAAAGAATGCGTCTTCGGTCTTCTAATAAGGAACCGGAAGTATTAGCATATTCACTAAAAATACTATGTGTAAAACTGTAATTGTTGTTCATATTTATATAGTGAACCTCTTTAGTAAATAAAATCAGTCCCATTCTCAGATTGTTTTGAGGCCTATCAGTGATTGCACATGTCTTTTGACTACGTAAAACTGCAAATCATAAGCTTCCAGCAGAATGACATGAAAGAACTACCGAGCCATCAGTTTGAATCTCTTCACCATCATAATCAACTAGTTTTGCACACTTTGCTGAATCAAGTTTTTCACCAGCTTTTACTTTGGCAAGCATTTGTGCTGATAGAACATTGCACATGGATCCAGTGTGTACTTCAAGTTCTACAGGTTTCCCACTAATCTGAACAGTAAAAAAATATTTCACTCTTTGCTGCCAGCTGATAATCTACTGTGTTAACAGTTTTATTAATTACAGAAATACAAGCAACATAGAAAGTTTGTAAACAGCTTTCTATCTGATCTATTTGCTTCTTTGGATTCTCTGTTTTTAATAAAAGTGTGTGCCACATTAAACTTGTAAAGCCTTTTGAAGTGATTCCACTTTTTACATTTGTGACATTGCTGACCAAAAGCTAGACACTTCTCTCATTTATGTTCATGACTGCCTCCACAGTTATGGCAGTTAACAATAAGGTTGGGAGGTGAGGACCCATTCAGTTTATATTTCTTCTTCATCTTATCTTTATGCTGTACACTGTCAACATTCGCACTGGCAGACAGGTCTATTTTACATCATCGAAGAGACACTTCGAATATGTAATCATCAACCCCTAAACACCGAAATGTGAAAATCGTGAACGGCCAAAGCCGTGAAAATTTACCTATGGAAAAAATTTGCGGGGCCATAGAAACAGGGCAAACACTTCAAATGTAATTTAAGTGGGGGGGTTTGCCCCCCACACTCCCTTAACTAAATATACCAACTCCGAGATCGCTCTACATTGGGGTAAAGGGTAAACTGTGAGAACGGCCAACTGAATTTTATTCCCTAGGAAAAAATTAGCGGTTTTGGCCATTCACAGTTTTTGCATTTCACTGTTTAGGGTCAAGAAGTGTCTCTTCGATTATGTAATATAGACCCTTGCAGATACTGCATGCATGTTTTTCTCATTCATAATATATTTGTATGCTTTTCTGTAAGCTCATATATTTGACAAATCTCAATGGCTTGTCTCAACATTAAAGCACTGTCTTGAAGCAAAATCTTTCTCACTGCATCATTATTAACACCACACACAAGCCTGTCTTTTATCAACTCATCTCTCAAATCACCATATCTGCACGTTTTAGCTTTATTTCTTAAGTCAGTAATATATGCTGCTATAGTTTCACAAGACCTTTGATTTCTTGTGTAAAACATGTGCCTTTCCATTGTAAGATTCATTTGAGGCTACACATTTCTCTGAATTTATGTTTTAAGTACTCAGGGTCTTCCTGCATTTCAGCCTGTATCACAATATGGTGGTTCTCCCCCTTCCCTGCATACAAAATTGAATGTTCCCTATCAATGGCTTCTGTGCCAGCTAAATTAAGAAGTATGAATGCCTTTGTATGTACATCTTTATCAGAAAATGCACCTGTATGAAAATATCATATTCTTGCTCAAACACTCGCCAAATTCTCAGCAAAATTATCATCAAACATCAGTGGTTCAAGTCTACAAAATCCCTTTGCCATAACAACAAAATACATTTAAATATAAGTGTAGACCTGGTACTTGTAATAATGCTCAAATGCACAACAATCTCTCTGAAAAGGCTTCAAACAATACGAACACTCCCGACACTTTGGACACTTTGAAAAGTTTTAGTTAATGTGAAAAAGTTGTTCATTGTGAAAAAATGCAGTCATTTTAGCCTTTTCATACATTTTAACACTTTGGACATTATTTCAAATGCTTTTGTATTTATTTTGAATACTTTTATCAGTATGTCACAATTTGGGACATTTTGTTTATCTCAGTAATTATGTTGAACATTTTGAATGCTTTGCCACTTTTTCAGTGACTGAAAAATGATTTAAATGAGTTGAAATACCTTTGCATAACCACTGACCTGTTTGCAAATTGGTTCCTGTATATTCCTCTGCTTCTACCAGTGTGGCTTATGGTTTGCGAGTTGCTTCAACTTTGGATCCCATTATGACACGTAGCATACCTCTTGTATTCAAATGAGACACTGAGGCACTGTGATTGGTTCAAGTTGTTTATTGTACATAAATACATCAGGAACTATAACTGGAGCATATATTTAAGCTAACTGACTAAATCATTACTTCAAACACACTTGCATGTGCATCTCCATTCATACCTGCAGTCACTCTGACTGACTATACATAATGGCACTGATCTTGCACGTGCTCAGTAATCAAGATAAAGAATGATGTGTTACGTCCGAGTTAAAATAGCAGGTATGCACATTGTAGTTAAGTAGATCACTTTACTATATTTTGAACTAAGTTTCTTGGGCTGCTTGCATTAGACTTTCAGGAATAGAGAAGAAGTTTTGGGTTAGGGGAAAAGATTTAGGGATCTCTTCCTCTCACCATATCCCCCGACTCCCCCTAGCAAGGGTCAAACAGAAAACTTCTCCAAAGCTGATTACAACCTCCTGAGGGAAGGTATAAACAGCTTCACAGCCCCCTCCTCCTCCACAGAAACTGCCACATATGTTCAAACTTACACCAAAGTACTAAATGAGCATTTATATAGCTGCATGGAAACAGGAATACCAGACAGGATGAAATCCTCCTCCTCAAGGAAGAGTAAACCTGTCTGGTGAACATCTACAATAAGAAATACAAAAACCAGACACTGCAAATAAACTTGGAAAGTCTTCAAAGCAGTAACCATGTAGAAAATATGCCGCCAACTCCGTTGGAAGGTTTAAATGTTTATTCCATCACAATTCCATCACAATTCGAATTGTGATGGAATAAAATTTTAAACCTTCCAACGGAGTTGGCGGCATATTTTCTGCGTGGTTACTGCTTTGAAGAACATCTACAATAAATAAACTCTATAATAAAAGGAAAAATTCCTGTCCAGGACCAAGAAGGAGCAGGTGCCTAATTGTAAGCAATCCCTCCTTAGCCTGAACAAGCAAATAAGAGCACTAGTGAAATCCTCCAAAGCAAACATCAAGTCCAAACTGGCCACATCTACTAAAGACAATCATAAAGCATTCTTCACATATGTCCATAATCTCAAGGGAAGCACCCATATCTGCTCAGAACTGGTGGTCAAGGATACTGCATACACAACCCTATAGATATAGCCAATCTGCTGGCAGACAGGTTCAGTGAAAACTTCATTCCTCGGTCCTCCCATCAGTAAAACAGGACATCCCCAGTACCTACCTCCTACCCTTATCTCTAGGGAGTACATCATCACTGCCCTCTCAAAGGCAAAAAAATACAGCCTCCATGGGACCCGATAACATCCCAGGCTGCATCCTACATGAACTCAGGCAGGAACTTGCAGCACCATTAGGTACCCTATTCAACCAAAGCCTGAGTATCAGTGTCATCCTTGCTGAGTGGAGGACAGCTACTGTCACCCCTTTGCACAAAGGTGGGGCATCCACCCATCCAGGAAATTATAGACCCATCAGCCTAACTAGCCTGATCCGCAAGGCCATGGAGCAGATTATCATGGAACTCATTAACAAGGACATTGACAACCTCTAGACACTTGATCTCACACAGTTTGGTTTTGTCAAGGAGAGGTCATGCCTGTTAAATTTGGTCGACTTCTTTGAGACAGTCGCCAAGGCCATAAACGAGGGGAAGATGGTGCACACTACCTACCTTGACCTGGCCAAGGCCTTTGATACTATTCCTCATTCAGGTATAATAGAAAATCTTTCTCAACTAGGCATCAATCCATATTTTACCAGATGGGTAGCAAACTGGCTCACTTATAGAGCCCACCTAGTCAAAATAGGGGAAGCCGCTTCAAGTAGTAGACCCGTAGCAAGTGGTGTACGCCAAGGATTGGTCTTGGGGCCTGCTGTTTGGGATATACTTCTCAGAGGTGCAGGCCAAATCTAGTGGGCTATGGCTGACCAAGTTTGCAGAAGGCTGCAAGCTGGATGCTGTCATCAATTCCCAAAGTGATGTGGACATCCTCCAAGAGGATCTCACCCAAACAAATTACTGGAGCCAGAAATATGATCTCAAACTGAATGCCAAAAAATGCATCATCATCCCTTTTGGTGAGAATGATGTCCCCACAAATTATCACAATTATAATAAGGCATTAAGTCTGCAGTCAGTCGTGAGGGACTTGGGAACCCAGGTAGATAGCAAACTGACTATTGACCACCATATTGCCTCCGTTGTATGGAAAGCTTTCTACATGGCCCATTTCAACAGTAAGGGTATCTCATCCAGGGGCAAGGTGGTCATAACTTCCCTGTATTCTTCCCTTATAAGACTGATTATTGAATACAATGCCCCTTTCGGCATGTACCTCACAAACCACATGCAGCAGCTGGAGAGACCACAGAGATTCTTCACCCGGAGAATCCAAGGCCTCAAACATCTACCTTACACAGATAGGCTAAATGCCCTGTCCCTCTACTCGGTCTCCTACAGACTCCTCAGAGGTGACCTCTGTCTGCCATACAAAGCAATCTCAAACCCCACCCTGATGGGACTGCTGCATATCTGCAAGTCAAGCTCCACTCGAGTAACCCACATGTGAGACCTCAACCTCGTCTGTGACATCAATAGGGCTTGTTGGTGGGATGGATTTGTGTCCCAGAGACTCCTCCTTTGGTGGAATAGACTCCCTCTCCACGTAAAGCAGAGTACCTAATTAAACATTTTTAAGCGCAACCTGGATAACTGGACGGGGAACAGAGAATACCCTCCTGGGATTCCACCTATGTCCCTGCTGGACAGTGGCATAGGGTGTTGACTTCTTGGAACATGGGCTAAATTGTTGGCTAGGCTTATAAGGGCCTCAGGGCCAATAGCCTAGTAATTTCCTATGATCCTATGATCCTTCCTATGATCTAACACTAACCCAAAACTCCCTCCATATTCCAGGAATTTAAACGCAAGTTATGCCAGCTTCTTATTGACAGGAAGCTGGCATAACTAGTGTATTCTTTCTGGGAAGTAAGATATGGTAACAAGTTACTCCCGTATGTTATAATAATTAGATCATTTAAGTCTGCATATCAGACTAATAGGTGACAATGCCTTCCCTGCAGGACTTTGTGAGTCAGTAACTCTATCTGAAAATGCTGAAGCCTTCTTCTCTACAGTCAGACATACAACTGAGTTTGTCCTGGAACTGTCAACATGATTTTTTTAGCAGATATAGGTGTATATTTGAAGTTTAAAGAGACACAAGAAGTGGTGCTAGTCCTTTGGATTCTTCATCCTAATACAATCTCTGTAATCCCATTTTATCTCTTCACTACAAAAAAAAACTGCAACACAAGGTTTACTGACTTGACAAATTGTTAACAAAAAAGTAAGATAACCTGATCTGTTTCTGCTCCATCTGAATAGAGGCTGACAAGTGATATAGTTTTTAAGGTGCCTTAAACTGGCTAAGGAAAGAAATCTTAAAATTGTCCCAGAAAAGTACCTGTCATACTGATTAACTAGTGAAAATCTTACTCCTGCATATGCAGGAAAGTCACATGTAGTAACATCTTTCCTTTACCTGCATATTGATAGTATTTTAGATGCTCTGACATAACTAAATATAAAGTATTTGTCGCTCGTCCGGTCAGGATAAAACAGACAAGTGGTTGTGGATTCAGTTCAAGCAGCTTTATTACACACAAACACATCAGGAATCAGGCTTTGTAACTTAAACTTAAATAAACTTATAAACTGATTACTACACTCATACATGTTAACTCTCTGGCTGTTCTCTCAAAATGGCACTGCTGCCTGCACGTGCTCACTTGTTATATGCACGTGCTTACATCTGGAAATGTTTCTTAAAGGTACATACCCACTCTCTGTTCTACATCCTCCCTCTTTGAGAAATAGATCATATACCAAATGACAGTATTCAATGACATTCAATTATACAGAAATGATCTTTTGACATGCAGTTATACAGAACTAATTCTTTGACATGCAATCATACAAAATCAGACACATATAAAACAATCATGCTCGGGTTGCTGTATATTTTACACTAGGTCTAGAAATATGACCTGACTGTGTCACATAAAAGTCAGAACTGGTTCTAGCAACAGGGACTGTCTTCAAGGAATGTTGAACTATGGGGACAATTGGGACATCATCAGGAAGGGGAATGGATACTGAGACATGTTCTTTGGTATGAACATTGTCAGGGTTGCTATGAGATCTAGAGTCTGTATCACACGTGTAATGCTGCCATATCATTTCTGATACAGGAAGAAGATGCCTGTGGTTTCTCCTGTATTCTATACCCTCAGATTCTACTAAGTAGGATCTTAGCTCAGCACATATATCTCTCACTTGACCAATTTGATCAAAGCCTTCCGCCATTTATATTTTCACTGTCTCTCCTTCTTTCAACAGATGAAAAAATCTGCTCATTTTATCATAGCTGGAGTTCTGAAAGGAACGCTTCTTAAAAAGTTTGTCTTTGATTGCTCTGCTGTTTTTAGCATTAGGCACCTACAAACTAGAACTAATAGGCACAGTTGTTCTGGTTTGCCTAGATAAAAGTCTCTGAGCAGGTGAGCCAAATAGGTTGCCATGAGGTATATTTCTGAGATTAAGTAAATTCAAGAAGATATCAGTATTGCCATGCTTTGACCTCTCTAGTAATTGCTTTGCACTCTGTACTGCACGTTCAGCAAGGCCATTTGACTGAGGGTATACTGGGCTACTAGTAACATGGATAAAGTCCCATGCTTTGACAAATCTCTGAAACAATTGACTGGTAAACTGGGTACCATTGTCAGAAATCACTTTGTGTGGACTGCCATTGACTGAGGAATGATGTTTCATCTTAGCAATAACAGCAATGGATGTTAGGTTAGGTAGGAAATTGATCTTAAACCAGTTCAAATAAGAGTCTGCCAACACTAAGTAATGCTGATTATTCCACTCAAATATGTCAGTGACTACTGTTGACCAAAGTGGTTCAAGAATTTGGCTTAGCTGAAGTGGCTCTTTTTGCAAATGCAGTTTAGTACTGTTGCATACTGAACAAGAAGAAATCACTTTATCAATGTCTTTTGATAGAGAAGGCCAAAATATTAGTCCTCTCACCCTTCTTTTGGTAGAATTGGAACCTGAGTGACTACAATGCAAATTCTAAATGGATTAATGTTGTAAGGAAGTAGGAACAATAACTTTTGGACATTTGAAAATGATACCATCTTCCATCAGCATCTCATCTCTGTATGGAAAGTAAGGTTGCACTTCTGGCGGTACACAGGATTGCTTTGACGGCCATGCTACATTGATGAAGTGGTTGAGCTTTTGCAAAATAGGATCAGTCCTTATATGATCTCTCATCAAGTCTCGTGGTAGAAAAATAACGCACTTCCCATCCTACCTAATCCTTCTAATACCATTTCCTACTCTCCTAAAACTAAATACACCATCACTGCCTCCTCTAATTCCACAGCTCTATTAAACTATTTGACCAACTACTTAACAGTTACCCTATGCTGCTACTTTTGTGTAAAAAAAAGTGTTTTTTTATTGCTGTTTTACAAACTATACTGATGTATTATATCATTGTTAACCTTTTTTTATTATATTTACTTTGTATTCCTATGAGATAATCTGTAATGTAAATGTGCAATATGTACTATGTATTTGTATTTTTCTGAAGCTTTTCTCCCCAGGACTCCATTGAAAACAGGTTCCTTGTGGCCCAATCGGACTATCCTGGCAAACAAACTGCAAATAATAAATAAATAAATAAATAACTTCCATAACATCAAAGTCAAAATTGTCTGCCCAAGCTGTTCTGTGCTATTTCTGTGTGATCTGGATAACGTATCAGCCAGATAAAGAAGTTTGCCTTTTGTATAGACCATTTTGAAATTGTATTTTTGTAATCTGAGCATCATTCTTTGTAGTCTTCCTGGAGCGGAATGCATAAGCTTCTTTAAAATAATGATGGAGGTCGATGGTCAGTTTTGATTTGGATAGCTTGGCCATAAATATAATCATGGAACTTTGAAAATGCGAACACAATTGCCAAAAGTTCCTTCTCAGTTTGAGCTTACTGCATTTCAGTTTGGGTAAGAGTTCTAGATGCATAAACAACTGGTCTGCCCTTTTGAAGAATAACTGCACCAAGACCAAACTTTGTAGCATCACAGGAAAGATCTACTGGTTTTTGTATATCATAGTATCTCAATGTAGGTGGGTTGGCAATTTGCTGTTTGAGGTTATCAAATGCTCTCTAGTGTTGTTCCAACCATGACCAGGCAACATTTCTGTTTGTCAGCTCTCTTAAAAGTGCTGATAACTCACTAAAGTCAGGGATAAATGTGTCCAAATAGTTAACCATACCAAGAAAACGCTGTAAAGCTTGGACATTTTCAGGGGCTGGAATCTCAACAATAGCTGCTTGTTTCGAAGGGTCTGATCATAAGTCTGTACTGATAAATAAATGACCTACATAAGTAACTTCTGGTAATCTGAATTTACACTTCAGAGGATTGAGCTTTAATTTCACTTCACGCACTCTGTCCAGAACTTTCCCCAGGTTTCTGTCATGCTATCCTTCACCATTGCCTATAACTAGTAAATCATTAACTATTATAGCACATGGATAGCCTGAAAAAATTTTCTCCATTGCATGCTGAAAGACTACTGGCAAATTTATTCCAAAAGGCATCCTGCAGAATCTGCATCTATCAAATGGGGTACTGAATGTAGTCAGTACTGAAGATTTGTGATCAAGCATTACTGCCAAAATGAACTCTTGCATCTAAGACATAAAAAAAAAAAAAACAGTGGCATTTGGCATGAGGACAGCAATCTCCTCAACTGTATGCACATGATGATGAGGTCTCTTTAATTCCTTGTTCAAGTCTCTTGAGTCAATGCATATTCTGATTTCATCTGATTTTTTCTTATGAGCAGCTACCACGGAAAACACCCACTCAGTTGGTTCTGTGACTGGACAAATCACACCTTGCTGCACCATTTTGTCTAACTGGATCTTGACTCTGTCCTGCATAGCTATTGGAACTCTCCTTGCTGACCTCTAGGTCTTCCTTCATGGAGTACACAACTGGAAGTTTGCCTAGCTTTTTGTCGAATACATCAGCATACCCTAAGAAAATAGCATCAGTAAAGCTGGAACTGGGACATGTGCTTACATGATGTACTTCTCTGGTAAAAGAAAGCACTTTCATACTCAAACTGTCTCTCAAACCTAATAATGACTTTACAGGTCTTCAGACTACATAAAATTGCAAGTTGTAACTGTTCCCAGCCAAATAGCATGAAAGCACCACTGAGCCTTTGGTTTGAATCTCTTCACCTCCATAAGCAAAAAGCTTTGCACAAGTGGCCAAATTAAGTTGCTCACCAGCTCTTACTCTAGCAAATGTTTCTGCTGACATTACATTAGACTTTGAACCAGTGTCTACTCTGAGCTTTGTGGGTTTACCATTGATCAGGACAGTACAAAATATTTCATTCTTTGCTAGCGAATCTACTGCAGTAACCTTTTCACCAACCACTGCCACACCATCTACATAGAAAGTAGGGTTCCAGCTTTCTACATGATCAACTTGCTTTCTTGAGTGACCTTACTTAGTAACTGAATGAGGCTTGCCTGATTTACAAAACTTTTGAATGTGGTTCCATTTTTTACACTTGTGGCATTGCTGACCAAATGCTAACTACTTTTCTCTTTTAGACTCATGGCTGGGTCTACAATTATGACAGTTAACATAAGAGTTGACTTGGATTTTGCTGACTCACCCTTGTACTGCACTGAGCATGCCCATTTTACTGAGCTAGTCTTTGAACTTGCTAGAAAGTTACGGCTCCTCCCAGGGGAGCCCACAGGCGTTGCAGCTGCCATATGCTTAGGCCTGTTTCTACTTTCCACATGCTGCCTACATTTGCTCTAGAGGCTAATGAAACCATGCTCTTATCACTTGCAAGCATACTGGTGTTCCTTTCTGTTAGCTCATGAATTTGACAAATCTCTATGGCTTTGCTTAACATTAAATCACTGTCACGAAGCAAAATCTTTCTCACTGCAGCACTATTAACACTGCACACAAGCCTGCCCTATTAACTCATCTTTTAATTCACCAACTCTACATGTTTAGCCTTATTTCTCAAGTCAATTGTAGAAAACGCCAAAACTGTAAAACAAACAAAATGCCCAGACGAAACCAAGGTTCAAAAAAAGTGTAACGCAATTTATTTAAAATAGATAAACAAGCGTTTTCGCTCCTGTTCAAACAGAAGCTTCTTCAGCATAAAGAGAGCGCAAGCTCACATTATTTAAAACTATTGGGTGACGAGTTGTTGATGTCACTCTAATTAAACATTTAAAATGCAAATGCACCAAAATAAGTCATTTAACTTCATGTTAAAAACTGTATGGGTGTACACCCATATGCATACCAATAATCACACATTCAAAAAATTAAGTGAAATAAAAATGGATAGCAAAGGAACACATCGGACTAGCTGGACAAATAAAATAAATAACCAGATAGAGAGTGCGCAAACAATATGGTTACAAACTCCCTGGCCAACCTAAAGATTTTACAAGTTTTGCACTTGTGTGAAAGAGATTAAATGAATAATAATAGGATGAATCCTGATATCATTACTAATCTACAAAAGAGGCATATGAACAACATATCCATGTGCAGGTAATACTTTAACCTAGAACTAGTAAAATCCCTATTCTACAGTGGCATGCCTTGTATAAAGGTTACCAATGCCAACCATAAAACAGTTGACAGTGTTAAAGCTCAAAATGCCATAACATAGTGTCACATGCATCATAGGGTTATGAGAAAACTCATTTCAAGCAACAATCACCTTAAATAACTTCTATACTTTAATATAGACGCTATGTTACAGTTGTCGTTGAGACCCGGGTAAGAGAAAGCGTCTAGTTGTAATTGCCACTCTAACTCACGGGTCTCTAATAGTAAAGATTGCGGGCCCCCCTTACATCACACTTTACATGGTCAATACCCATGAATTTAAAACTGTGGCCACAATTGTTCAATATGTGTTTAGAGAGGGCATTATCACTCCTCTGGTTCTTGATGGCATATAAATGTTGGTAAATACGGTCCCTGAATCGGCGATCCGTCTTACCAACATAGAATGCATAACAGCATTCACAAAAGGCCACATACACAATAGATTTAGTGTTGCAATTGATTTTATAATTAATGGTGAACTTCTTCTTGCCCATAGAAAAAGAATTTCCTACTCGTAAGTGTGTACACCATTTGCAACACCCACAGGTATATGTACCCTTATGTCTAATCATGAGGTCAGCTGAGCTATTTCTCTGTAACATGTCCTTAAGGTTATAACCTCTTTTAAATGTAAATATCGGAGTAGTACCCAGCCTTTCATGTAGCCCAGCGTTAATAATGAAGTACCAGTTCTTACGGATGATTGAGCACAAAGACCCTGAATGTAAGTTGAACGGGGAAATAAAGGCTACAGAAAAATTTGACTTGCTACAAGTATCAAGAACTTCCACGTTGTTCTCAGCAATTAGGGTAAAGTTCCCTGATGGCAGTACACGGTTACCAACCGACCCAACCTGCTCTTTGGGTAAAAGCAGTGGTAAGTAAATTCCTTTCCCTCGTTTCATTGACACTTCACCAATCAGATCGAAAATGAGGTCTTCAGGGTACCCACGATTTCTAAACATGTCAGCCAGTAATGAGCATTCTTGATCAAATGCATCATTAGTGCTGCACATACGGGCAGCCCTGACCAATTGCCCTTTAACAATAGATCGCTTCTGCCTCCAAGGATGGCAACTTGTAAAATGTAGAAAGGAATTGCAATAAGTTGCCTTCCTATAAATTGATGAACAGAATCTATTGTTGTTGTTATCTTTAACCAGTTGGACATCCAGATAATCGATCACAGAGGTTGAAAAGTGATGAGTAAATTTCAAAAAGTCAGTTGTAGAGTTCATATGTGCTAACAGGTTTGAGGCATCAACCTCACTCCCTTGAAATAACACGAACACATCGTCAAGAAAATGAGTGTAGATCTTATAACACTCAACGAATGGTGGATAATTGAACAAAAAGTTCTTCTCCCAATAGGCAACAAACATGTTAGCAACACTGCTGCCACATGGGGAACCCATTGCTATACCTTTCTTTTGCAGGTAATGCTGACCATCAAACATGAAGAAGTTGGAAGACAAAACTATATCAAGTAGTACTGTAACCAAGTAGATGTCATTGTTGGATGCTCCACATTCCCGTAGCATGAGTTCAATCCATTCGACAGCCTCCTCGTGTGGTATTGATGTATACAGATCAACCACATCGATGGTCAAAAAGTTGAGGCTGCTGTCGAAGACGGTGTCATTGATCAAGCTCAGAAAGGACCAAGAGTCTTTACAGATTTGGGGGATAGTTTTCAGGTATTTGCTAATGATGCTGTCAATAAGACGAGCACAGGGATGTGTGATGGAACTTCTGCCATCTACTAAGGCCCTCATTGGTGGATCAGTGAGGCTTTTGTGAATTTTAGGGATCCCAAACATGACAGGCACCCTGGGGTAGGAAATATCAATAAAGTTGTATGTGTCAATGTTGATCCTGCCCTCTAGGTAGAGATCCCTAAAATATCCTTTAATTCTATTATAAGTGCCCGTTAATTCATTTAACGAAGAACTTTCGTAAGCAGGTGTATCTAATACCTGTGACATATGGCTAGAATATTCAGCTTTGTCAAAAATAATTAAGCCCCCACCCTTATCTGGCTTGATCACCCTCACTGCTGAACTACAAATTTTGTTTAAGGCCATGAGTTGGTCAGGAGAGGTGTTCCTACTAGCCCTATCATCTCTCCCTACTGTGTGTAACTGCCTAAAGTCCAATTCACATGCTTTCTCAAACGTGAATAGACTAGGGTATAGGGGAGGATTAAAGGTACTAGGTAACTTAAAACCAGTTGCACTACCAGACAAGTCATTATTAAAAAAGATGTTCAAATTGAGCTTGCGCACAAAAAGCTTTAAATCCATAAGTGTTTTGGCCAGCCTGAAATTATAGTCAGGTACAAAATTCAGGCCTTTAGCCAATAATTCTGTTAATTCTTCGTCAATGATGACATCCGAAAAATTGTAAATAAAAAAGTCACCTTTTTTATTTGATGACACTGACGGAGTACGCACATCATCAGTTGTTGCACCCAGTAAGGAGGTAGCAGGCTCAATCAGAGGTTGAATTAATTCCAGTTCTTGTTCCTCTGAAATCGGTTGCTGCTCTTCCCTAAAAAAGGCTTTTGATGGTTATTATTGTTGTTTTTATTGTTGAATGATTTTATCCTGTTACTTCTCCGAGGGCCTTGCACACCCGACAGTGCACCCCGATCACTTCCGGAGCCTGCATCAGTCGGAGTTTGTGCCACCTCATCCCCATTAGAATTAACCAAAGCAGGTGGTTCAGTCTCATCATAAATGCCCAATCTGTTATGCTTTTTAAACAAATTTGGATAAGCAGAATTATTCTGGTATGCCTGTCTGTCTCTCACCAATTTCTTAACCTTGTTAGCCTTCAATTTAACTAGCATTGAATCAATGCTAGTAAATGACCGGTTATAATCATACTTATATCTGTAAAAATTTGTATCAGCTTTAATGCTATTGTCAAGCTTTGAAGCCTCGTCAAGTAAAAGAGAGATGTGTTTGATGTAATTCTTGATCATTAACTCTAGTAGTTCAGCCCCTTGTTTGTTAAATAATGTCTCCAATTCTGAAAGGAATGCAGAGTCAGTAAATAAACCTGTAGGGGTAAATGAGCTACAAAGCCCCTTAGGTATAACCCCTTCCTTCAAGCACTGCTGGAAGTAGGAAACTTCCAGTTGAAGTTTTTTAATTTTCAACAATGTGCTATCCAGTACTTTCAAACTAGTTGAAATGTTGTCAAAGATGTTACCTTGACTGGAATAGTCCGTCGCCGGTAAGCCCGATCCTGTAGAACTGCCAAACAAAAAGGCAGTCGAGTTTTTCGCCCATTCGGCCATGGAGGGCATCCCAATAAGCGCATCGGCCTCCCCAGTCCCATCTTGAATACCAGAATGCAGACCGGTATTAGTGCGAGAGACAGGATTACCGCCAGCATTCTTGTTGTTAATGTTATTACCAGAGTTAAATAAATGCAAAGCCGAGCCATTATTAACCGGTTCGGCTGGAAATGAAGTCCCTGCCCTCAGGTAAAGCACACAAGCTAGTCTGCAAAGTGCGAGGTGCTTGGACAGCTGGAATATCCATGTTGCTGTTTCCCGACAGAGAACCGTTGCAATCCGTTAAATTTAGTCCGTTAGTTCCCCTTTGACTAGCACTAATTCTCTCGATGTAATCCAGTCGAGAATTCATAGTGTCTAAACGTTGAGAAAGCGCTATCATCAGCGCTTGTATATTTGCATGATCAGAAAAGTTGTCCGCACTATTAGTGCCGAAGATGTTAGGTGAACCCGGGCTCGGCGGAGCACCAGAAGCCATACTAGACAATTGTAGAAAACGCCAAAACTGTAAAACAAACAAAATGCCCAGACGAAACCAAGGTTCAAAAAAAGAGTAACGCAATTTATTTAAAATAGATAAACAAGCGTTTTCGCTCCTGTTCAAACAGAAGCTTCTTCAGCATAAAGAGAGTGCAAGCTCACATTATTTAAAACTATTGGGTGACGAGTTGTTGATGTCACTTATTTCTCAAGTCAGTGATATAAGCTGCAAAAGTTTCACCTGGCTTTAGCTATGTGCACGGATGTGTCTAAACGCTAACAGACTTTAAACTGTTTATTCGCAAATTGAATTTACATGTGTTTATGGTGCAATAGCAAAAAACTAATAGTCAAGGAATGTTTAATAAATATTGTAGAAGCAGCACATTTGTTCCTCCATCTAATTAAGTTATTTCAATGTTTGAAAAAATGGTAGAACAGGATATATATGCTTTGCTCTGTCGGTTTATTAAATCGTACATTTTATCTGAACCTTTATTTGAACTCATGCTTGGTGTTGATACATTTCTTTTACTACTTGTATAAAATAGGTGCCTCTCCAATGTAACATTTGTCTGAGGGTTGCAAATTTCTCTAAATTTACATTTCAAGCACTCACGGTTCTCTCTTGATATTAGCCGTTACCACAATATGTCAGTTTTCCCCCTCTCCTGCATATACTGCTGGTGCATACACAAATGAATGCTCTCTTTCAGTAGCTTCTGACCCAGCTAAGTTAAGCAAAATGAATGCCCTTGTATGTGCATCTTTATCAGAAAAAGCTGCTTGTACGAAAATATCATATTCCTGCTCAAATACTCTCAATATTCTGCAATATTATGATCAAACACAAGTAGACTGGGTCTGCAAAATGCCTCTGCCATATCAACACACAGTAGTGAAAGTGCTTGAAATTATTCATGAACACACACACACACACACACACAAATATATATATATATATATATATATATATATATATATATATATATATATACATACACGCCATAACTTTATGCCAGAATTTGTAATTATGCCCAATAGCACAACAGGCTCTTTGAAATAACTGCACTTTGTCAAATAAGTCTCCATAGCACAAAACACTTTAAAATTACTTTACTTTGCGAAATCACTCCTTATCATGGCAAGAAATACTTTGAAATGACTGTACTTTGCAAATAAACTGTACAGAGCAGAAGAAGCTCAGAGTTAGATACATTTCGAAATTAATGCACTTTGCAAATAAACTGTACACAGCACCGGAACCTTTCACAATGGCTGTACTTTTGCGAAATAACACTGTACAGTTTAGGAAACACTTTGAAATGGTGGCACTCTGCGAATAAATGTACACAGCACAAGAAAATTTTTGAAATGGGTGTACTTTGACTGCACTTTGCAATATAACTGTACTTTGCACACAGCAAACTCTTTGAAATAATTACACCATAATAAAGCACACACTCTGCAAACACTTTGCACACTCAAGAGATACTTAAACAACTCAACTTATGCTTTAAATGGTTTTGGTCAATGCAAAATAGCAGTTTGTGCAAAAAACATGGTCTTTTACTAAACAAACGTGGTTACCTTACGTTTTAAGTTTATTTTGTCCTTGTATTGTACTTATTATGCCCTTTTCATCTCTTAACATGCTCATTATACTTTTCTTGTGCTCATTTTACTTGAAACATGCTCGTTATGCAAACCAAAAGGAATTCTGAGCCCCACATGAATAGTTTTGCTAGTTTTATCAAATACTGTAATTCTGAAATTTTGTTTAATCAGTAATGCATTTTCTGCCTTTTGTTTGATTAATAATACATTTTGTGCTACTCGTTTGATTAATAAAGCGTTTTGTGCTTTACAAGTGCTCCGTTTGATTTTTCTTGCCAAATAAATCATTTGTGCAAGTTCTGGTTACCTTGAGTTCATTTCTGGACATTTTTGTTTGTCTGAGCTCCATTTCACTCAACCAGCTCAATCTGCCTTCACCTTCAACTCTACACCTCATGGCTTGAAGCAGTTGCTCTCTCAATTCTGGTTCTGACACCATTTCACTAGTCCAGGCAGGATAAAACAGACAAGCAGTTGTGGGTTCAGTTCAAGCAGCTTTATTACACAAAAACACATCAGGAATGAGGCTTTGTAACTTAAACTTAAATAAACTTATAAACAGACTGACTACTACACTCATACATGTTAACACTTTAGCTGTTCTCTCAAAATGGCACTGCTGCCTGCACGTGCTCACTATTTATATGCATGTGCTTGCATCTGGAAATGCTTCTTAAAGGTACATACATAATTTGCACATAGCAAACTCTGAAATAATTACACCATAATAAAGCACACTCTGCAAACACTTTGCACACTCTGACATGCTTCAAACAACTAATTAAATATACTTCAACTTCTTTAAGGCAAAAATTTTTTCCTTTTAATTACCAGTACCAAGACTGATTATTTGATTAAGTGCAACAGTACCCAGGAATCTGATTAAAGCATGCAAATTACACTACTGCATTCATAGTATACAGAACAAACTTACTTTGTAGTAAAATATGCATTTTTTTGCTGTAATATTATAGGTTTACAGATTTTTAGATGTGTACTAGGTTATTGACAACTAGGACCTTTTTAAGACTAGCCATGTATCCAAATCTTTGACAAGTACTGTAACCCTTGATAAGTGTAAGCAGGGGGATTGGAGATTACACATTTACAAGCAGGGGCCTGAGAAATGTGCAATTTACAGGTTGCCTGCATCCATTAGAGACATAAGTGCCAAACCAGGAATTAATTTCCTGTTCCATGTCCAATTGTCAGTTACACTTGAATTGGGTTAGGGAGGAACTCTGCTTCACATGGATAGAAAGCCTGTTCCAGAGAAGAGGTAGTTTCTGGGAAACATACCTGTCTCTCCAGCAAGTCCTATTTATCTCACAGGCATGGTTTAAGCCTTTAAAATGGGTAATTTTGGTGCTGTTTATTTTGTGGATATGCAGGAGGTTCATCAGGGTGGGGTCTGATAATAACCAAGGAACAGCAAAATGCACAAAAAACAAAAAAAACATAAATACAGGAACAGACCAGATTGGGAAAAGCTGTTTAACTGTTTTAATATGATACACACCGCTAGTACCGCAGCTTTTCACCTTCAACGGATAAAGTGTTATAAAAAGACAGCCCTTTTTATAACAAAGTCAAACTCCATTAATTACATTCAATTAACTTTCAAATTTTCTTAAAGTGCCACCATTCTAACAAATACACATACATAGTGTTACATATAACTATATACACATTTTTCCTTAAATTAATCCTACAGTTTATTTATATTTTATAAAAAAATAATTTATTTATCATTTTAATTCTGAACCAATCATCCTGTTAATTTACCAAATTCATTTTAAGGTTGAGACCCTTGGGAAATAATCTCCTATACTTTAGAATACATTTACTCTCTAATTCATTCAGTTCATAACTATCTCCCCTCTAGCTAAAACTGGTTGAGCTAATACACTAAAAAGAGTGAAACAGTGTTATCCCCATGATTATTCCCAAAATGTTCAGCAACTGGACTTTTTGTGTTTTTATTGTGAATGTCCCTCAGATGGTTCAAAATGTTTACTTTAACAGCTCTTTTTGTTTGCCCTCTGTAGCATATAACATTTTCACAATCACAACTCACAAGGTAAACTATACCAAATGAATTACAATTAAATCTACCTTTACAAACAAATTTCTTACCATTAATACAAATATCTGAAATATCCTTAACACAATTCCTGTATATTTGTTTTTTGGGGTCTGATAATGCCTTGTATACCAGGCGTAGATCTCCCTTTAACAGCCTGTAGGAGACAGAATACAGGGTTTGGGCTTTGAGGTAGTCTGAACAGGACATGTTACTTATGCCCTGTATTCTTTTACTGAAGAACATCTGTGGACATTTCAATTGTTTGATGTGATTGGTTAGGTATATACCAAAGGGAGAATTGTACTTAATAATTGGTCTGATGAATGCTGAATATATTAGAATGATGACCGCCTGGGACCTAAGTTGCTCGGCATAGACTGATTTCCTCACTACTGTAGACACATGATGGTCAAAGGCCAGATTACTACATATGGGTGACCCCTAGTCCCTAACTACTGGATTGCCTCTTAGAGGTGTAGTCTCAATATAATAATTATCAGGGTAGATGACTTTCTGAGGGGTATTAATATGCATTTCTTGGCATTTAGATTTCGTCCATGGCTCTGACAGAACTTGTTTGTCTGTATCAGACCTTTCTGGAGAACATTAGTGTTGGTGAGGGATTCTATGACTGTTCATAATTTTCAATCATCTGCAAATTTAGCCACTCAGAGGCCCTTGACATTGTCTTTGACTTCAGAGAAGTACATGCCAAAAAGGAGTGATCTCAGAACAGATTGCTGAGGGACTCCATTTGTGAGTGGCCCCTTTGTAGAGGTGGACTCCCCAGTTCTAACTTCCTGGATCCAGACTGAGAGCCAACTGGCTATCTAACCTCTTAAGTGTGTCAATGATGCCCAACTGGTGGATTTTGTCAAATGCCTTAGCCATGTCGAGGTAGGCATTGTGAACCATTTTGTCCTCATCCATTGCTTTGATGACCTCCTCAAAGAAGTCTACCAGGTTAAGTAGGCATGACCTGCCCTTGATGAAACTAGACTGGGTTAGGTCGAGGGTTTGGGTGTTTCCTATGTTATGACTGATCATTTCCCTGATAATTATTTCCATGAATCTGCATATGAGACTAGTGAAACCTATGGGTCTTTAGTTTCCAGGGCATGTAGATGACCCATCTTTGGCAGAGGGATGACTGTTGCTTTTCACCATTCATAAGGCATTAAGACTCTTTGGAGGCTATGGTTAAAGACTAATTCCAGATGCCCTGATAGGTCATGTTTCATGATGTTTAGAAGGCACCCTGGGATATTGTCTGGGCATATTGATGCAGCGTTCTTGGCCTTAGAGAAAACATTGAGGACCTGTTTCTTAGTGATAGTAGGGAGCGTTATATTTGAACATATTTCCTGAGGGGAGGTTGAGGGGGAGAGAGAGGTAAAGACAGAGCTGAATTCATCTGCCAGTAGGTTTCCTACATTTTTTGGCTCAGTGTAGGTGGCTCCATTAACAGTGAGTTCTGCACACAACTGTGTATTGCCTTTGAGGTTTCAGGCATAGCTAAAAGAGCATTGCAGTTGCCTTTGGCCTGAAAGTCCAAATTTACCTCAGATTTGGCTTTGATAAACTTTATTTGTCCTCTGACTTGTTTTTTAATTCAAAAATAGTGCTTTTATCCTGCTGGGTGCTACACATCCTAATTTTTGCCACAATTTTCTTCTTTCTCTTATAAAGCTTATTGATGTTCTGAATCCACCAGAGTTGCCAGTTTTTGGAGTTAATTGTGTACTTATTCCTGGAGGGTACAGCTCCCTCTACTGCAGCTATTAACATTAACTGTTCCAAATAAGCAACGGTGTTCTCAGGGTTTATGGGGTCTTGAAATTTTGTCAGGTTATCATTTAATAGTAGGAAGTTATCCTTAGAGTAGCTCCTGAACATTCCAGGGTTAGCTTGACTTCCAGATTTTATTTTTACTTCAAAGAAGACCATTTTGTAGTCTGACCTTACCAGAGAGGCCATTACACTAGGGAGTGTGCAGCAATCTCCTTTATTAGTGAGGAACTGATCCAGTATGTTTGTGGCCCTGGATGGCATATTGAAAATCTGGTCCAGGAAGTTTATATTTACAAAATCCAGGAATCTCTGTACCTGCACATTTGGTGTCATATATGATTCCCAGCTAATAGTGGCCTTGAGGTATATTATTTTTGATATAAATTGCCACACCCCCACCTTTAGTTCCTGTCTGTGTAATAGCTGGTCTAAATGTGTGGAAGGCATTATAGCCTTGCACTGCCAATGTGCTCTCCACAGTTTTAAACCATGTCTCAGTGACTGCAGAGATGTCAACATTCTCTAGGGTGAGGAGAGCTTGTAAGGAGTAGGGCTTCTTGTTTAGAATCCTGGAACTGAGCAGTAACATCTTTAGATTTTCTTGGTTTTGATTTGCTATGTTGGAAGTACTTTCAGTCTGGTATTGTCTAAAAAAGGCACTAAGGCTGAGAACAATTTTTAGCTAATGTTTGAAAGCTTAGAGGGGAGGGGTGCAGACCATCCCTGGCATAGCAGCACTGTGTGTGTTGACCATCTCCTTCCATGCTGACAAATGTTACACCCCCTTAGAATGTCACCACAAACTAAGACAATTAATAAAGTCAGTCATCTGTTCATATTGTGACATCATCCTTGGAGAAAATAAAATGCTGCTCAGTGCTACACTCATATCATCCTGGGACTCATATTCCGAGAACTTCATGATGTTTATCTTCATATAGTTTAGACAGGTATGTCTGAGGCCATTTACTCCCACATGAACTATGACTGAGTCACATATGTACTCGTGTTCCAATGACATTAGTACATGCGTGATATGGTGGACCCTGGTCCCAATAAGCAAATGAGTGTGACTTTTTCCTTACTCAGCATGGTAAGAAGGACATCAGCGTGCCTTACAATTGAGTCTACAATGACTAGAGTGATGGATTGTGTGGTTGCTTGCATTTGGGATTAGAAGTAGAGGTTCCATGAGCTGTGACTGTATGTGTTGACATGGGTGTTTATTTGAAAGAGCGCATTCAAGGCTGCTGACTACATTTGTTATGTGTATTTCATCTAGGTGGTCTTTGAGTTTTAGGAAGGTTACATTTAAATGCCTCAGCATATGTGGATCTGTATGTCTGCTTTGAACTGTGTGTGATGGGTGTAGCATATGTACTACTAACAACCTTATTGACATAGGGGTACTTTTTTGTAAGAACCTTGCCTCCACCGACATTGTGTAAATGCATGTCTCGCATGCTTATCAGTTTGTTTGAGAATTACTTGGTCATTATCAAATATGAGGCAAATTTTATGTCCACCAAACTGGTAACGGAGATTGTGGGAAAGATTTTATCCATGGCAACAGGACCTTTCTTATTGATTAGATGGTCATGGTGAGACTATAAGGTAAAGTCAAGAGTATCTGGTTTACAACTCTGGGGGCAGAGCTTGTCACTGCGTACTAAATGTCCTGTGCACAACTAAGTATTGGTGAAATTTCAAGGGTTCTTTTACAAGAAAAATGTCATCTCAAGGTGCCTGCATCTATACAAAGCACTGCCAAACACTTGAGGAGGAAACTACTAAAGCAGATGATGAAAATTTATGAATGAAGTATTTGGGAAGATATTTTGAAGTTAGTTTAGATAGCAGCTAATCAAGCAGCACTTACTGAAAAGAAAAAAATAGCTTTGTCAAGAATGATGACTAGTGGGGATTCAACAAATTGGCTGCTGGCTACCTGGCTACTGCTAGTGTTGGTCTCAACACAGATTCACACTACTGGGATATAATACCACTTTGCTTCTTCTATGACCAGAAGCAAAACAGCAGCACCAGTCCCAAAATAAGAAGCAGGACACAGGCTGTCCATGATTAACAGTCTTGTCCCAGGTGATGCAGGGTTCTGTAGGTGTGTTGTAGCTTTTTCCTGGTAGATGCCTTGAATCAACCAGACCAATCAGGAAGGTTTCACACACACACACACACACACACACACACACACACACACACACACACACACACACACACACACACACACACACACACACACACACACACTTCCCAATCAGAGGCAGTAAGGATTCAGTGTCATCTGCTCTTTATCTCACCAGGAGCAAAATATACAAACAAATTCCAAGCTGGTACCTTTGAAGCAGTTATCAGACTTTCTGGTAATCAGCACTTTCTAGGAAACAATGTCCTTGTTTTCCTTCTCTAGCCAGGAGCAAAACAGAAGCACTAATCCCAGGATGACTGCGAAGAGGCAGAATGTGGGCACTCCAATAATTGGTGGTCATGGACTAGATAAAACAAAGCCGGGAAGTGAGCAGCAAATAGTGTCACCCAGTCCAGTCTAGAACAAAATCCACTAGTGAAGGTCTTGCTTCTTGAACGCAACTTTATTAGTAAAAATAAAAGCGTTTTCGCTGTTAATGCAATACACAGCTTCCTCAGAAAAAATGCTGAATGAACAAGAATCAGCGCCAAACAATGCCAACAACGTCATTCCTTCCCTAGCATTCCTCGTCATTCAACGCTTTGAGACACAGTAAGAACACCATCAAATAGTAACCTCAAAAAATTAAGATCAATAAATGTAATACTACAAAAACATAAAAGCAGTAAAAATACTAATAAGGATACTGCCAAAGGAAGAAATTTAAAAGAACTTTTACAAGTCAGACAAAAGTCACAGTTCACTAAATGTAAGGGTTCTGTAACTTGTGGCGCCTGCAATTGGTGTCAGTTAGTTAAGGTAGGTCTTAGCTTCTTAGTTAATGACAACAAATATTACATACAACATACTATTAACTGTAACTCTAAATCGGTTATTTATGGCGCATTCTGTAACACATGTCCTGCTTTTTACATCGGCAAGACAGACCGTAAATTACGTCAGCGTATTTACGAGCATGTCTATGCCATGAGGACTAATAAACAGGAGAATGCCTTAGCTAGACATGTAGAAAAATTCCCTGACCATAAGTTCTTTTTCATGGGAATTGACCATATTCCATTGAGTATTAGAGGAGGCCCTTTATCTTTACTATTAGAATTACGTGAACTAGAATGGCAAATCAAATTAAACGCATTTCATAGCCCTGGTCTTAATGATAATTGTAATATCTCAGTAGTACTCAAAATGAGAAGCTACATAAAATAGGCTATAATACGGTTCATCAAGAAGATACTTTGTGATCACTTCATGATAAAATAATAACTAATATTATTCATATATAGCAAGAGTTTTTAATAATTACCTTTATTGACAGACTATATTTTTTGGTTTGGTAGTATTCTTATTAGTATTTTTACTGCTTTTATGTTTTTTGTAGTATTACATTTATTGATCTTAATTTTTTGAGGTTACTATTTGATGGTGTTCTTACTGTGTCTCAAAGCGTTGAATGACGAGGAATGCTAGGGAAGGAATGACGTCATGTGAACACACCCCTTGTTTGTTTAAAAGCATTGTTTGGCGCTGATTCTTGTTCATTCAGCATTTTTTCTGAGGAAGCTGTGTATTGCATTAACAGCGAAAACGCTTTTATTTTTACTAATAAAGTTGCGTTCAAGAAGCAAGACCTTACTAGTGGATTTTGTTCTAGACTGGACTGGGTGACACTATTTGCTGCTCACTTCCCGGCTTTGTTTTATCTAGTTTTGTGTGCCGGTTTTCGCTTTGTTTGTCATGGACTAGATGTTGCAGATTTTAAAGGTTCATAGGTTCATAGGTTCATACTAGGCTATCTGCCCTAGGGCATTTATAAGCCTAGCCAGAGTGTGTTTGGCTTTTGCCACCCATTTTAAATAAATTTTGCTATGCCCTTTTTCAAGGTTAGTATACTGTGCCTCTGTCTAACAGTGACACAGAAGTGATACCCGGGGTAAACCTACGATCTTCCATCCACTCATCAAGATTCCTCTTGAAGAGAGTCAATGAGGGACTCTGCCTAACCTGGACTGGGGTTTTATTCCAGAGTGAAGGGAGCCTCTGGGTTATGAATCTGTCCCTCCAGCATGTCCTATTTATTTCAGTGCCGAGGTTCAAGTCTCTCGAGCGTAGCTCGATGGGATTTGGATTTTCTGAGGTGCAGCATGTCCATTAATTCCGGGTTGGACATGGCTTTATACGTCAGGCACAGATCGCCTCTGAGCAGGCGGTATGCCACTGAGTAGAGCTGGAGTTTCTTTAACCAGGCAGCATATGGCATCTGTTTGAGCCCTTTGATCCTCTTGGTGAGGTACTTTTGGGGTCTTTCCAGTTGCTGCAGGTGTCTGGTAAGGTACATCCCAAAAGGGGCATTGTACTCAATTATGGACCTGATGAGGGATGAGTAAAGAGGCACGATGACCTCCCCTGATCTAGATGTGAATCCCTTCATGATTAGGTGGGCTATATAAAATGTTTTTCTAACCACTTTGGCCACGTGGTTGTCAAATGAGAGATTGCTATCAACTTGAGTCCCCAGGTCCCTAATTACTTCTTCTGCACTTTGTGGTAATTTGTGGGCACTTTGTTTTTGCCAAAGGGGATGACTATACACTTTTTGGCATTTAGCTTGAGGCCATGGCTCTGGCACCAGTTGTCTGTTTCTATGAGTCCCTTTTGGAGGATGCTTGTGTCAGCTGGAGAGTCGATTATGGCACCCAGTTTGCAATCATCTGCGAACTTGGTCAGCCACAGTCCTTCCATGTTGGCCTGTACTCCTGAGAAATATATACTGAACAAGAGAGGTCCCACAACTGAGCCTTGTGGGATGCCAGTTGTAACTGGTTTGGAGTCTGACATGCTTCCAGCAATTCTAACCATGTGGGTTCTGTCCTTGAGCCAGTTTGCAACCCATCTAGTGACATAGAGGTTTATATTTAAGCTGGTGAGCTTATCTATAATGCCTGAGTGGGGTATTGTATCGAAGGCTTTTGCGAGGTCCAGGTAGGCTGTCTGGACCACCTTCCCCTCATCAATGGCCTTGGTGACTGTTTCAAAGAAATTGACCAGGTTTAAGAGGCAGGATCTGCCCTTAACAAAGCTGAACTGGGTAGGATCCAGTGTCTGTAGGTCCCCAATATCTTTATTTATGAGGTCCATGATGATCCTTTCCATAGCTTTGCAGACCAAGCCAGTCAGGCTTATGGGGCAATAGTTTCCAGGATCCGTTGAGGCACCAGTTTTGTGGAGAGGGACCACTGTTGCTGTATGCCACTCTTTGGGTACATATCCTGTAGTAAGGCTGAGATTGAACAGTAGTTTTATGTTTGGGTTTAGCTCTTCTTGGAGTTCATGTAGGACGCAGCCCGGGACACCGTCTGGTCCCATTGATGCTGTGTTTTTTGCTTTGGAGAGGGCGGCTCTTACCTGACCATCTGAGATGTCGGGGGGCAGCACTCTGCTGGGATAGATATTTGCACTTTTGGTGGGGGGGGGGAGTTTGCGCTGAACCTGTCAACTAGGATGTTGGCAATGTCTGTGGGTTCTGTGTATTTTTTTCATTTTGGACTAATTCTGAGCATATTTGGGAATTCCCACCCAGGTTCCTAACATAACTAAAGAAAGCTTTGTGATTATCCTTAGTGTCCTGTGCAATTTTTCTCTCGAAGCTGGCCTTAGACGATTTTATGAGTGCCCGTAGTTTTTTGCTAATACTGATCAGAGATGCCTTCCCTTTTTGGGATTTTGCTCTATCATGTAGTAGCTTCCTCCTTCTATTGTATAGTTTGTTTATGGCTGGCGTTCACCAGACAGGACGTCTGCCTTTGGAGGATTGGGTCTTGGTTTTATTTGGGATTGCTTGATCCATGCATTCCTGAAGGTGTTCATAGAATGCATTTATAAAGGATTCTGCGGTCTGGGCCTTATTTTCCACAGGCCCGGGGGCTTTGAAGGATTCCACCTTGGTTTTGAGCAGTGTGAAATTTGCTTTAGAGAAGTTTTTCACTGTGGTTTTCTGGGCAGGGGGTGGGGACAGGATGTGAATATCCAGTGAGATTAGTTTATGGTCTGATCTTACCAGTGAGGGATACACTTCTGGTCTGGAGCATAGAGTCCCCATGTTGGTGATGATCAGGTCCAGTATGTTTTCCCCTCTTGTGGGAGTGGTAACAAGTTGTTCCATAGCATTTGAGTTTATAAATTCTAGGAACCTTTGGGCTAGGGTGTTGGAGCTAGAATAATGCTCCCAGTCTATGTTTGGGTAGTTGAAGTCACCCAATATAATGGTGTTTGGAGAGACCTTCATATTTTCCAGTGTTCTCAGGAAGGCCGAGTGAGGTTCCTGGGTTTGGGAGTTTGGTAAAATGGAATAAAATGTGTTAATATCCTAAGAGCTCTAGTGTTCACTAAGCAGTTAAGTATGAAAGAGGGAGTAACTGTAGCTTTAACAATCTGAGGGATGAGCCACTAATTTTAAAAGAGGAAGATGGATTTGATTGCGGTCAGCACTTAGTATTCTGGCTCTATGGAATACAGTGGGATGGCCAATAAATTTAAATATCTGAAGGGGAGTGACTTCACAAAATGATACTTTTTTTCTTACTGACTGCAACCAATGAAATGGAGAGGGAAGGAAATGTGTAGTCAAATTAACATTAGTGAAGGCAACTAGATAGACAGTTGAGTTTAAAAACACAACAACAGGGTGGAAGTGTAGGGAAAAATCTAATTTATGTGTGATTCACAAAAGACATGGCCCTTTTCTCTTTCCTATTTTAAATCTGCAGATGAAAGTAGAATACAATTAAAATGCAGTCTAATGAAAATTCATCACAATATACAAAATAGAAGAAGGCAATGAAACAATACAAATTACAAGAAAGCAATATAAGAAAAGCAAGCTAATCTTTCTCTCACAATAGTCTATGGCAGAGTCTGAGTGAGCTTTTTCAGTAAAGCCTTGAAATGTTTTATTTTACCCCATTACATGGTTAAGTTTCTAGCTCCTCCCTCAGTTCACAGGGAATTAACCTTAATCAACCTGTTCTAATTTTTGTGTGACTCTCAAAAGACTCAACTCTGGACTCTTTCTTATTTTAAATATGCAATTGAAAGCAAAATACAAACAAAACTCCCTGTATTAACATTTCACTGACAGCAGTCTATAGCAGAGTCTAGGTGATCTTTTCCAGTAAAGCCTAAATAACTTCATAGAACATTTTACTTGCTTTAAAAACAGTTAGCATTTCTTCTAAAATTTGTAAAGCAAACAGTACAAAGTGCAAAAGTGGAAAAAAATGACAAATTGTGTAGGGTGTCATCAAGTATATGAATAACAAAGCCCAGCTATCCCTGTTTTGAAGCCACATTTAATAATAGTAATAATGATAATTCCCATTTGTTAACCAGAAAGGCTCACTGGACACACAGTCCATTTTCAGGTGTGACCCAGTAAGAATGTTTGGTTAGAAGACTTGCGCGAGGTGACATATTAGTTAAATGAGGGATGAAGGAATCAAACTCTGTACCACAGGAATTACAGCTCACAGCCATAAGCTGTGCACCAACTACCAGGCATTTAGTAACTTAAAATTCCCATTCTCCCAAGAAACAGCTACCTCTATAAATTCCAGATGTTATAGTAAAGATTTGCTAGATTAAATGTTCTAATCAGCAATACTGGGACACTCTTTGACTTTTGATAGCCATTGATTGCAGATTTATATTCCTTACAAAAGACAGAAATGAAAAAAATAAGATTTACTGATTTGCTGAGCTAAAAATTCCACCTGTGATGGAGTAAGAGAGAAAGTTTCACTTTGTACTCACTGTGTCTTCATGATAACTGGATTAACAAATGAAGCCCTGTCTCTGAAACATGTTTTTCAAAATCATTAAATTAAATGAACAATAATTCAGTATGCAGATGACTCGACCTTAATCTGTACCTCTCATACTCTCCCAAAACTGCTAATCAAAACCCAACAATCTTTCACAGCAACTGAATTATGCCTCACAAAGTCCCAACTCTTCCTAAATCCGCTCCCCAAAAAAACAAAATTATAATGTTTCACCCCAAAAATACTACTCTCAGTCCAGACCAATTCAATATTTTTACAGCAGACAAAACCATCTTAGAAAATGTACAAGAAACTAAACTCCTAGATGTTATTATTGATAGCAAACTCAACTTTGACCTTCATATGCAAGAAAACATCAAGAAGACACAAATAAGACTAGGACTCCTGTACAGAAACAAACAGTTTCTTACCACTTCCATTAAGACAACCATGACCAAAATCTAGCTGCTCCCTTCCGTATTTTATGGTTCCTGTGTATTTATCTATCTACAAAACTCCACCAAGACCAGAATGGAGGAATGCTACAACAAAGTAGCAAAGTTTGCAACAAACTTCAACTACCATATACGTCACTGTATACCACTAAAAGAACAAAATTGGCTGTAACTAGCAAACCAGCTTACTTGCACACACCTAACTACAATACAAAAACTTTTCTATAAGTCTACTGCCTGTCCTGCCCTAGTTAACATAATCCAACATTATAAGCCAAACAGAACACTCAAATTCAAAGACAAAACCTTTCTAAAAACCTACAAACCATCCAGAAACTAAGGTAAATCACTTTACTCATACTCTAGCACCAAGTTATGAAACACCCTCTCACCTAATATTAGACTAACTCCTAGCCTACCTCACTTTAAAGCTTGCCTAAAAGGACATCCAAATAAATCATGGTTATGCACATGCCTTGTTCCAGGCTAATCTACCCCCTTTTCCTCCTTACACCTCTCTCTACCACACTAACCTCCCCCTCGTAAAATCTTATATCACTTTAGACCTTGAAAACTAAGCAACTTTCTATCTCTAGCATTTACTCATTTGCCAAAGGACTAATATACTGATTGACCCACAAAATATGTGTCATAACACTCAAACACACTCTAAGCAAGTATACCTACCCTAAAAAACCTATATCAATTTGTGTATGGATGCAAACTGTAAATATTCTACTATTAGTACAAAAGTAACCCTAAGTGCCTGCCTATAATTTATCCATTAGTGTATTTGCTATATATGTAACCTACTGTATAATATATGTAACAAAGGTATAAATGTGGATCTGTGCATAATATGTGTAACAAAGTTTTATATGTGAAGCTCTTCTCCCCAGGCCTCCACTGAAAATGGGTTATGCAACCCAGCTAGACTATCCTGGTAAACAAATGACAAATAAAATAAATAAATAAATAAATAAAACTTACATGTACTCCATTATCTATGAAACTGGAAAGAAGTGTTTAAAACTTCCATATGTATCTTGAAAACTTCCTATAATTTGTGAAAGCACATAACATCTCTGATCAATGTTTTGGGGCATTACAGAAGTAAATGGTTTGATCCTTCTTCTATGATTACTCATAAGTTCCTAAGGGTATTAATGAATAACTCTTCCACAATATTCCCAATGTGTAATATTTTATCCCAAGCATAAGCAGACCAGTTTATTCAGCTGTAGTCACAACATATATCTGAAGAGTTGCATCCTTGATATTAATGGAATTCTTTCTGATGTTTGTGGTACTATTTCAATGGATTTGGGATATCCCTGACATTGAAGACTAATCATTTACACACTCATGAGAAACGTGATTGCTCACATTTGTGCAGTTTACATATGTAAAGGATTAAAATGGAAAATAACATAAAAGGCATTCAAGTTGGTTTTACTCTGCTTTCTATAGCAATTATAAGGCAACAGCAATGAAAGAAACTGTTGTCATTTTTCATTAACCTTGGGCAGAAAAATGTAAAGATGCAATTGTTTGTGTCATGGTTACTCCTTTGGTGTTTTTATTAATTTCTTGTGTATTCCTTGTCAATGATTGCATACATTTATACGTTTTTCTCAGGTCCCTGCTGTGTAAATATTTCACCCTATAGATAAGAAAGTAAAAGTTTTTAGAAAATATTTTAAGTGCTGCTTATCACTAAACATAGACCCAAAGGGGAAAAAATGAGCTCTTGAATTCAGTCAGGCTATTCTGAAAGTTATTGCATGCAAGAGTGATATTGTTTCAGTATCCATCCCTACTGTCCATATCTGTGTGAAGTTCTTTTTTTGTTTGTTTGTTTTTAAAGCTATATATACTCTTTGCTTTGATCACTTTGCACAGGTTCAGAGCATACCTTTCTTGTACCTCATTATGAGGAACGTTTATCATTCTGAGTCTTAAAATGTCCATGCTCCTCATAATTCAATATTGAACGGGTCTCTCAAATACTCAGAGTTAAGAATTTTTGACTTAGTATGCATGATAAATAATACTGCATCATATCAGTTCAGAAAAACAACCTTTTATAAGTATAAAGTAACTTTTAAACTACCATTTGAGCTACCTAAGTTGAAATTGTTACTAAGCATTTGGCAAATGTTCCCCATTTTACGTATTTGCTGCACATTATGAGATGTAGTGTTTCACATTTGATCTATTTGCTCCACATTATGAGATGTACCCCTGGATTTACTAACCTTCCGTGCAGGACTAATCTAGTCCTGCATGGAAGCAGCAGTTTAGGAGGAGGACGGCAGTGTGCCATGCATATTAATGAAGGCATGCTGCCTGACCTCCTAATCCTACACGGAGCGTGAACGAGTGCAGAGGGGCATGCCCCTGCAAAGTAGAACAGCAGAAAGAGTAAATAAAGGAGCAAAACTGCTCATAGGTGTCTACATATCCCCGCCAACAGTCCCCCATGTCTACAACAGCAACAGGACATAAAAATAAAAAGAAGAAACCCCTTTATTTTTTTTTTTAAAACCCGAGTACAGCTAACCATAGGTGCGTGGGTTTGCCCATCGCTTAGCTACTGTTAAAGCAGCTTAAAAGGCTGAAGAGGATAACAAGGAATATATATGCAACTGAAACAGCACAGCAATAGTGCAGTGGTTAGAGCATCCGCCTAACGAACAGGCATTCCCAGTTCGAGTCCCACTGCAGCACATACCATTTTCCATGTGAAATCTGTATATGAACATATTTTTACATCTTTTTGCTGTATAACCTACTAAATAACATTTAAATGTGAACTGGAGTACTGCATTAAATGCACATGTGAAGTGTCAGTGTCATAATGAATAAGGCACTAGTAAGCAGGTTTAAGCACAAATAAGCAGTAGTAAGCATATATAAGCACTAGTAAGTGTGTTTAAGTGCATTTGTATGGGGGTAAGCATTGCCTACACAGAATAAGCAAAGTAGAAGCTAAATGAGTGTAAGAAAACTGTAACCGGTGGTTAGCAGTGCTTACCATCACGCAAACCTACGCATACCCACTTACAACTGCTATAAAGTGCCTTAATCACTCTGGATCCAACGGCCCATGTTCTGCCCAGCAACAAAATAAACTGCTGCTGCAAGGCTCAAACTCAGGACCCTGAACACTATAGTCACAGTAGTTAACCACTAAGCCATCATAGTAATCGATATGCATGAGGTTTCAGCAAACTAATTCTTACCACAGGAAAATCAAACCAAACATGTGAATTGAATCTATGTACAGTGTGAAGTGGTATAACCTGCTACATAACATAAATATGTGAACTGGAGTACTGCAGTAAGGCCAGATGTGACGTGTTATTGCAATAAAGTGTTGAAGTTCCCAGGACCCAATACAGTGTACGTACACATGAATCAAGGATACAAGACACATATATAACATGTAATGAAGAAGACATCAATGCTAAAAGGCAAATATCATGCAAATCGAATATTAAGCACCGCTAAGCATTGGACATCACAGCTACCCAAACTTCTGGCAGGATACTACCAGTGGGAGAAACAGTGTCAACCTGCAAAGTTTAATCTTAAACAAACGCATGTTCGTCCCTAGTGGGATGACCCCAAAAAGTTTGCTAAAAAGAGTCCTCGGGGTAACATACCATGCTTTACAGGTAAGCAAAGAAGGATATGTATATTCGCGGACTGAATGTGTGGGAACCCTGAAGATCCATGGGGTGAGACAATGTACATGATGGGTCCCGAGAAGTAGAGAGTGGGCAATGTGTAGTGGTGTGGTGAGATTTAGATGGAACCTGTAGGAAAGATGATTGCTGTGGAGGAGGGAGGGGGTGGAGGGAATGATGGGTAAGACATTATGGGCCGAGGTGTGCCGGGGTTGGACGGACCTATTCTAATGGGACCACTCCATGGATGTAAGCAAGAAAGGAGGGGGGTGGGACAGGAAGGTAACTGAGACATACCATTTCCCATGGCAAAGCACGGTATAAGTAATATGTATGTTACATAACCCATGGAATAACACATATATATATATATATATATATATATATATATATATATATGAAATGGAGTACAGCTGCTAAGAAAGAACATACACACACACACACACACACACACACACACACACACACACACACACACACACACACACACACACACACACACACACACACACACACATATATATATATATATATATATATATATATATATATATATATATAACCTAGAGTACTGCAGGAAATGCACATGTGAGGTGTCAGTATCATTATGCATAAAGCAGTAGTCAGGTTACGAAGCAAGAAACAGTAGTAAGCATATGTCAGCACTAGTAAGTGAGTATAAGGCCATGTGCTTGGGTTTGCGCGAAGGTAAGCACTGCTAATTTCTGGTTACAGTGTCCTACACCCAGTAAGCCTCTAAATTGCTTAACTTGTGTAGGCAGTGCTTACCCCCATGCAAACCCGCTTACAACTGCTCAAAAGTACCTTAATCACACTGTATCCAATGGCCCTTGTTCTGCCTAGCAAAAAAATAAACTGCTTCTGCAAGGCTCAAACTCAGGATCCTGCACACTATAGTCACAGCAGTTAACCACCAAGCCATCATAGCAACAGATATGAATGAGGTATCAGCAAAATAATCCTCACCACAGGAAAGTCAAACCAAAAGTGAACTGAATCTATGTACAGTATGATGTTGGATAACCTGCTATAGAACATAAATATGAAAATGGAGTACTGCAGTAAGCATAGATTTGAGGTGTTATTGTAATAAAGTGTATAAGCCCCCAGGTCCCCATACAGTGTATGTACAAATGAATCATGGATACCAGACACATATATAACCTGTAATGAAGAATAACTCATTGCCAAATGGCAAATATAGTGCTAATTAATTATTAAGCAATGCTAACCACAGCACAGCTCAAGTTAGTAAGTGTAAGCAATGTGTAGGTGAGCCAATTCAATCTGCCTAGTGGTATACTTCTTTAAGCAGTGCCAACCTCATGTAAGCAGGTCTACCCATAGCTTAGCCTATTCAAAACTAGCCAATCACTGGGAAGTGTGGGAAAATGGCCGTATTTAAACCCCACAGGCAAGAATACTACTCATAACTGGTTGCAGCTTCTTACTGCAGGCGGAATGGCTGCTGTGAGTGAAGGTACTCGATTTAGAGCTCAGCGCTGCAGCATCCAGGAGTCAAAAATCATGGTATGGCTCCTGGCAAAACACCATGGTCAGAGACTACTGCAGGGCCAGTATCAGGGCTCGCAGTGTAAAACGGAGGCCTGAGACAGTCTTGCCTGTGACCTCACCAGTGCCACAGGTATCCCCCAGACTGGTGAGCAGGTCAGGCACCACCATGCTGATGTGAAGTGGTACTGGAACAGTGGATCCAGGAGTCTCGGCAGATGCCCAATGCCCCAGGACTGAGTAAGTACTCATTCTATTAAGTAGTAAATAATTGCCTAGCTTGTGTATACTATGGATAGGCATGGCTAAATATCACTGCATTTCTCTGACAGCTGCAGATGAGCGGGCTGCGAACCAGCAAGCCCATGATGCTAGGCTGCAAAGGCTGCGTCGCAAGGCAGGTTAGTAATCAGTCTGCATGTACTGTCATAACAAATAAATATGAGCCTTAGAAAGTGTTGTACCAATAGAAATAAATGTGTAATAGTCTGTGAATAAAGTTATAACCCCTGGAGTTCTTCTGTTTACTCTTCTCTTATATGTTGGTGATCTGTTCCATACTATAAATAGTAATGTTGTATCTTAAGCAGTGTCACCCACACCATGGTATGTAGATAAAATGTTATGAAGTCCTGCATAACAATGTTGGAAGTGCCAAGAGGTCAGTTATATTGTACAAGTTAGGAAGACTTAGATAGAAAACAGTTGAATGCTTTAAATCAGTTCCCTGATAGCGCAGTGCACTGTGATGTTAGCTATAATATTTTGTCACACACAGCAGGGGTTTGAATCCTGAGAGTGCTACTACATTGTATGCATAATCATACCCCACAACTGTACAGATTTTGATACAATGCTCAGATAGAAAACTGTATGCATACTTATACCCAAAAACAGTAAAGAATTTGCTAGAATGTTCAAAATGTAAGTTGCATGCATAATCATACCCCACAACTGTTCTAATCTGTCCAGCGCGTCCAGATAAATGGCCCATATCACCAACTTGGTACCCTGTTCCCCTGAAAATCCAGTGTGATGTTCCAAGAATTGTAGGCAGCTGTCAATGACATCTAACTGATATTCAAATGTATACATAGTCAGAGAATGTATATGGAAACAAACCTGTCATTCTAGCACCGCACCCAAAGTGTATGACAGCAACACTCAACATATGTTGCATTAACACCTGCAGCCTATCACGCCTGCATGTAAGACACAGTTCACATATATAATACTTTATAAACATACCAGTGTACAATATATGACCATTGTGTAGTGTAATAATACATGTAAGGGAAAGACCACTGCAGTGACTAAGAATGTTGTGAAAACTACAAGGATATATTAGTTGCTAATTGAACTCTCTCTCTTACCCCTATCATATGTGCATAATAACCCAATGACACTCCTCAACTGGTATCTGTACACTCCAAACTTTTGTTGGGATATATGTCCTAATGGTTTATAAATATTCACATTTGATTCTATGCATGTGCCATGTGAAAATACACCCATATTGGTGGCCTGTTGCCATCAATGAAACCCGCATGCTCTTGTAATGGCAAAGCCTGGGACCTCCTCCTCTGTGGGCCCTGCGCTACCTTTGGGTAGAACCGCTCCAGGGGATGGGGCTTGTCCTCCCCTCAGAGTGGGCGTGGAGGGGAACCTGTCACCCATCAACAGCTCTGATCTGTGGTGCATAAGGAGCTTGATCTGGAGTATTGAGTGCAGCTACACCAGCTTGAGGGCCAAGTGGCGCTATTAGAGGGTGAGCCTGCCCCTCCTACACAGCCCCCAGCACAGCCACCTTTGGAGCGGTGAAGGTGCAGTGGTGACTGCCCATGGGTGGGGACCTCAGTCCCACTGTTTCCAGCTGGGGGCTCATGTGCTTGCGACTTCCAAACACCCCTCACTCTCCAAGTGTCATATAGCGGCCCTGTATGCATCTTGTTTGTCTTGTCTGTTAACCTACCCAACCTACCTCCCCAAATATACCTACTACCCCTCCCCAACATCCCACTCTCACCTGAAAAAAAAGAGCAATCTGTTCCCACAAAAAAATCTCGCCCCATACATAGCTGTCCATTTCGCACATGTGTCCACAGGACACACGTAATCTGGTCTAATTGGCATCACAATGAATATATGTTGTCCTCACCCCTCTCCCAGGGGTTTGAGGGTCCAAATATACCTGCAAATATAGTGTATATGCACAGCTGTTGCTGTAGAAGAAATGGGCAGCTATGGACCTTTCCTATTCCCTTCCTGCACATGCCTAGCTATTTTCCCTACTGTCTTTCCCTCTTTGTGCCTCATTTTTCACCACTGTCCTATCAACCCCTTTTTCTTTTCTTTTAAAGGAATTAGTGCGGGGGTAAGCGGCAGTGATCACTATTAAGCAGCAGTAAGCGGGTTTGTGTGGGTGCGCCCAGTGGTAAGCTATGCCTACACAGGTTGAGAAATACGAAGCTAACTGACTGTAACAAAACATAAGCGGAGGGTGGCAGTGCTTACCGTCATGCAAACTCACGCAAACCCGCTTACAACTGCTGCCTATGTGGTAGTTCATGGGTACAGAGTTTTTACTAAAGGGGATGACACTGCACTTTTTGGCATTGAGCTTGAGGCCATGGCTCTGACACCAGGCATCTGTCTCAGTGAGACCCTTCTGTAGGATGTCCACATCATTTGGGGACTTGACTATGGCTCCTAGTTTGCAATCACCTGCGAACTTCATTAGCCAGAGGCCTTCTGTGTTTGCCTGTACTTCAGAGAAGTAGATACCAAACAGAAGAGGTCCCAGGATGGAACCCTGTGGTACTCCACTTGTCACTGCTTTGAGGTCAAATTTGGAGTCTGCAACTTTTACAGTGTGGGTTCTGTCAGTGAGCCAGTTGGCAACCCATCTTGTGATGTAGGGATTTATACCTAGTTTAGTGAGTTTAGCTATAATTCCAGAATGGGGGATGGTGTTGAAAGCCTTGGTGAGGTCAAGATAGGATGTGTGAACCACCTTACTCTCATCTACAGCTTTGGTGACTGCCTCAAAGAAGTTGATCAGGTTCAGGAGGCATGATCTGCCTTTCACAAACCTGAACTGGGTGGGATCCAGAGTTTGGAGGTTACCAATGTCTTTGTTTATGAGTTCCATGGTGATACTTTCCATGGCCTTGCAGACCAGGCTCATCAGGCTAATAGGTCTATAGTTCCCGGGATCAGTGGTGGCTCCCCCTTTGTGGAGTGGGGTAACTGTTGCTGTGCACCATTCAGTGGGCACAAAGCCTGATGCGAGGCTATTATTGAACATGGTGCTTAAGTGGGGAGCCAGTTTATTCTGAAGTTCGTGTAAAACTCAGCCTGGGATATTGTCCGGTCCCATGGATGCTGTGTTTTTGGTTTTAGAGAGTGCAGCTTGTGCCTGCGTAGTTATGATTACAGGGACTCTGCATTCTTCCTGTATAGATATGGGCCCTTTAGGGGGTGAGAGGGGGGTAAAGTTAGCACTGAACCTATCTGCCAGGATGTTGACAATATCAGTTGGTTCTGTAATTTTTATGCCTTTGTGCTGTAACTCAGAACAGATCTGGGTGTTGCCATCTAGATTCTTGACATATCTTTAGAATGCTTTGTAGTTGTCCTTGGATTTAGTGGCAATTTTGTTTTCATAGCTAGCTTTGGAGGATCTTATAAGGGATCTCAGCTTCTTACTGAGGCTGACCAGGGAGCTCCTCCACTCATGGGATTTTACTCTCTTTTGCAACAGTTTCTTCCTTCTGTTGTACAGTTTGGTTATGGCAGGGGACCACCAGATTGGCTTCCTTTTTTTGGAGGATAGTGTCTTGTTTCTGTTTGGAATAGCACGATCCATGCACTCATGTAAGTGCTTATAGAGTGCATTTGTGTAGGATTTAGCAGTTGTAACTGTATTGTCCATCTGCATGGGTGTCATGAAGTTCACCACTTCTGTCATAAGAAGCATGAAGTTGGCTTTGGAGAAATTTTTTACTGTGGTTTCCTAAATGGGGATGGGGGCGGGATGTGGATATCAAGGGTGATAAGCTTATGGTTGGATCAGACCAACGAGGAGTTGACTTCAGGTGTGGAACACCAGTCACTCATGTTGGTAATGACTAGATCTAGAATATTGTTGCCCCTGATGGGGGTGTGGATAAGTTGATCTAGGGCATTGGAGTTTATGAATTCCAGAAAGCGTTGAGCTAAGGAGTTGGTACACGAGTATTTTTCCCAGTTAATGGTGGGGTAGTTGAAGTTGCCCATTTTTAGGGCAGATATATATCTGTAAATGTATACAGATTGACAGCTAGATGTAGATATATATATTAATGTATGACTCACAAATAATCATACAACAGCAATTGTGTATATATATATATATATATATATATATATATGTACATATATATATATATATATATATATATATGTATATATATATATATATATATATATATATATGTGTGTGTGTATATATCTATAGATACATATATATATATATATATATATATATATATATATATATATATATATATATATATAGATATATATATATATATATATATATATATATATATATATAGGTACATACACATATATAATCCACAAAAGGTATCAGTAGCCATACATATGTAGAAGTAGTATGGAAGTACTGGGTGCAAAGTATAACCCTCAGCCACAAGCCCTTCAACTGGCACCTCTGAAATGTGTAGTGTGGCAACCATTCCACAAATGAGAATACTGACATTAAACATATACCCACCCACATTTCAAAGGACATGACACAACACACAGGTATGCATACATAGGTAAACTTTATTCCTGTACTATACAATAATGTATGCCAGTACTGACACCACATAAGGTTTGAAATATGTAATCAGTCTTGAATGCAAAGCCTACACAAAACAGTAGATGCAAGCAATGTGTATATATACCATACTATGCTGTCCAGGCCAAGGCCTTCAATTAGTACAATAGTAGAAACAGGATTTGCCTTCAGGATACGTAACAATCAACAATTACAGATGTAGTCCAGCAACTTCCAATTACCCTGTAGTCAAGCCCTAGGGGGGAAAGTAGCACTTCTGTTAATGTCACAGTATCTTGTACATAACATTGCTTAACCTAATATCTCACTATCACACTGAATGACCCTCTTCTTAACAGTTATATCACTGAAGAGGTGCCAAAGCCTAGCTTAATGGCATAGAACCCCCCCCCCCATAAAAGGCTGTACAAGGGCAAGGAAAACTGTGTACCACACACTTACCTCTGGAATGTACAGGGGGACATATGTTTTCTCCAGCAGTTTCCCCCATATATATGGACTTGGTCCAACAGTTGGTGTGGGAGTCCATGACATGACTGGAATGATAGCAGTAATGCTAGTGGTAAATAATGATAGGCCATTACCTAACAACCCTTCCTGTATCATGGCAGGACAAAGACTGGCATATATGTGGTGGACAGAGGCAGGAACATAGGGCCATATTTGCATTATTGCTGTTACACACCCAGGAAAATTGCTGGTGTTACAGGATTCATTGCAGCATACCCTTATGCAGGGATGCAACATTAAAATACAAATGGATGTAGCCATGTACTGATAGCACTCAACAGACAGAATGCCACAGATATATTTGGGACAATATCTGTGTGGTGCACAGTCAAAACATAACAGCCAATCCCCCTGGTATCATACAGACAGGCCCACAGTTGAGAGCTATGCAGACAGACAACATTCCATGAAAAAGTACCATGTACACAGAAACCCTGTAAGAACAGCAAGATACATTGCACACAACACTACTCACGCTGTCTGTAGGTCTGGAACCTTACCCAAATGTGGATTTGGCCTGTGTCTGCAGGTTCTGCTGTAAGAGGTATTGCTACCTGCTGTCTGTAACACTGATGTCCACACACAGGAAGGATGTCATCCATACTGTAAAGGTGAAGGGACAACGCCCACAGAAGGCAGCAATTTATAGTACAGGGTTGCCATGACAGTGGTTATCTGAAGTACTACACAGCAGGCTGCATGCAATTAGAAAACTGGTGGACACTGACTGGTGCAGAGGCCACCACCTGATCATGTGCAATACCAACAACAGCATGCTGCAATCTATTCAAACCAGCTCAATCACTCTACTGGAGAGACAGAGAGAGACGAAAAAAAAAAACCTTTAAGAAAGTTCACAAAGCTCTGGGTTGTGTTACAGCAGAAACAACATAACAGGTTTGTGAAACAGATATGCATTTACTGACATGTAGTATATGGCATAGAATAATAGGATGTATACTGTGAAAGGATGTATATGTGCCATCAGTACTTGTTCCTGTAATGATGTGCTCAACATGCACTGGACAGTAGTATCAGTCTCTGTGGGCAGTGGAACATACCTGTCAAATGTGCAGACCGGCAGTGAATGGCAAAGATGTGACCCATGATATCTGTGTTCTGTAAATTACTGTAGCCAACGGCTGGTGGGGATATCAATACTGCCATGATAAAAACATGGGTGAGAGACCACACCACCTGCTGGATAGTCATGTTAAAGTGTAGCATAGCATGTCAAACTGCCATAGCAGTATAATATGCTTATCTAAAGTTTGTCACCATATATACCCCCGTAACCCAGTGAGTTATAGCAACCCCAGTAGTGCTGCACACCTCAACAGTGTGGAGGAGGGCATTGACACATCTTTGACCTGTGAAGGACTGTATGCCCATGGGATAGCACCTGTGGTATGCCAAGCAGTCCTGGTGGAAACATATCCTGTGAACGGAGGTAGATCCCGTAACAACTACACACATTCCTATAAGCAGGATGGTGTACAAAAGCCTGCTATGATCTACATAGGCATTGTGCACCTCCTAAACCTCATCTATACCTGTCATGATTGGGTTAAGGAGGTATACCAGGTTGAGGTTGTATTCTCTGCCTTTGACAAGTCCAACATTGGCGGGGTCCCGTGTGTTGAGATAACTAGTGACATTGGCCATGGGTTCATTGTTGGTATGTTCCATGTCCCTGCAGATCACGGTCATCAGGCTAATGGGTGGTAGTTCCCAGCTGACATGGTGGGTTTGTGGATGTCCCTGCCAACATTGGTGAATCCATTGTCAGGTATAGGGCTATTGGATTGTATGAGGGATCCCAGCTACTTACTGCACCTGCCCAGGGGGTTCCCCCAAGCATGACATGTCACTTGACTGTACTGCATGACATGTTAGCAATGCCAGCCTTACATCCTACAGTTGGGATGGAGTACTGTAAACATGTACTGCCCTTGTTGTGTAGGGTCCTGCTTATGGGATCTGCTAAGGTTGGTATTGTATTGCAGGCCAGACGTATTTGGCTGGGGGGGGGAAATACCTATCCATGCCAGATGTATGTCATTTGGGTGTCTCAAAGCCATCAATGGTACATGTGGACATATATGTTGTGGTTACATTCCCAGTTCCATCTACAGATGTATGTCCATATATACCTATATTGATATATATGTGTTCACCTTTGACAGGGAGATAATCATTTCTTCAAACGGCCCTGTCTGCAAACCAAAAGGACAAACCCATCATTTTTTACTGCACCACAGTTCAAAACACAGCAGTTCTAAAGGCACCTTCACTGACTGTCAAACTGCAAGTTGGAATACATATCGTAATGCAGGGGGGAATTCCCCCTGAACCTCCTGTCTGGGTGGCTGGGCCCCACACAACCCCCCTACTGTGATATACTACTAGTTTGCACTACAATGGGGATAGTCAAATATTCCCCATCCCCACTATAGTGCCATCCGCAACCAAATTGCCTAATCTGCAATGAGCGAATGCATAGTGACATTCGCTCATTGCACATTCGATGCATGTATTGCAAGATTGTGCAATATTGAGAACATACATCTGGCCTTCCAGCTTTCGGACACATGGATTTCTCCCTTTGAAAGGTGAGCCATATATATATGCTGGCATATATGTATTCCTAGTGCTGTATATATGTGGACATGGGGATGTATACATATATATCTATGGATGTGTGCGTATCTATGTATATATGTATGTATTGGCTTATATATATATATATATATATATATATATATATATATATATATATATATATATTTCTACACCTATATCTACATATATAGATATGTTATATCCATTTAAAGATGAATATATATACACACAAATACATCTATATGGTGAAATACATTCCCTGTAGTGTTGTATGCCAGGGCTGGATGATATGTATGTGAAAACATCATGATTATGTATCTCTACCATGGCTTAGTGGTAAATCACTTTGTGTATGGTGTGCCGGGTCATGGTTTCGAGGCTTGCAGGAGCTGTTTATTGTTGCTGGGCAGAACACAGCCCGTTGGATACAGAGTGAGTACGGCACTGTAAAGCAGTTGTAAGCAGGTTTGCATGGGTTTGTGCAATGGTAAGCACTGCTAACCTCCGGGTATGTTTTCATACACTCAGCTTCTAAATTGCTTAACCTGTGTAGGCAGTGCTTAGCTCCACGCAAACCGGCACAAACCTGCTTTCAACTGCTTTAAGGTGCCTTTTACCTGGAGTGTTTTTATTAATTTTTTGTTATATTACTATGCTCAGCATACATGATGTAACCTGTTTTGTGTATTATGCTGCATGTACTGTAGTTGTCTAACTTGATGCTGGAGCTTTTCTCCCAACAAAATAAACAGCTCTTGCAAGGCTCAAAACAAGGACCATGCATACCATACACAAAGTGATGTACCACTAAGCCATAACAGATACACAGATATGCAATGTTTCAGAAACATATCAGCCAGTCCTGTCATGCAACAGTACAGAGAATGTATGCCAACATGTAGATGTCTGCGTGTGTAACTATATTGCAACCTTAACAGAAACAACATATCCATATATGTATAGATATACATATATATATATATATATATATAAATATATATGTTGTTTTACTAACTCTATATACATATATATCACTATCTATGCACATATAAAGTTATATATCTGTTAGCAGATAAATATATCTATATAGGTATATATGGCCATACATCTGTAGATAGCATTTGCAGATTAACAAATACACCTATGTCCACATGCACCGTTAATGGGGTTGAGAGGCCCCACACACTATACGTCTTGTACGAATAAGCATCCCCCCACAGCGAAACACATGCACCCTGCAATACACTACCAAATACAGTCTGCCTCCCATACAACATGGCATATATATTTTATATATATATATATATATATATATATATATATATATATATATATATATATATATATTTTACATTTGTTAACTGGAAAATTCTGACTGGACCAGGTCCATTTTCAGCGGAGGCCCGGGGAGAAAAGCTCCAGCATCAAGTTATACAAATACAGTACATGCAGCATAATACACAAAACAGGTTACATCATGTATGCTGAGCATAGTAATATAACAAGAAATTAATAAAAACACTCCAGGTAAAAGAAGATATAGAACATAGGTAAAAGACAATGTCAGTTAAAGTACATCTATCATAATACACAAAACAGGTTTTATCATATATATTCTGAGCATAGTAATATAACAAGAAATTAATAAAACACTCCAGGTAAAAGAAGATATAAAACATGGGTAAAAAGACAATGTCAGTTATACATTGGTAAGAGAAGAAAATATATCAAGTAAGATTCTACAGTTAAAAATACCCTTTCAGATGACCAAGCCTACAGGGGATCAGAGATCCAACATGTGATCAGAGAGGAGTTTGGGGAGTTAGTAGTAGTATGGGTATGGTTATGTGATACACAGGCACAACCAGGTACTAAGAAGTTGCGATTTGAGGGAGTTTTTGAATATGGATGTGGAGGGGGCAGTGGACATGGATAGGGGAAGAGAGTTCCAATTTTTGGCAATGGTGTGGGAGTAGAGCGCTTTACCTGCATTATTGTTAGCCTTGGTGATGGAGAGGAGAGATTTTTCACTGGATCTTAGGTACCGGTTTGCAGTATAGACAGTAAGTAGGTTGGATAATGAGGGTTTTTTTTCAGGATATTTGAGAATATTGTAGACTGTGCCCAGCTGGTGATAGTTAAGTAGCTGTGGTAGCTCAAGCCATTTTAGTTCTTTTAGTGCAGCACAGTGATGGGTTCTATAGGCTGAGTTAGTAGCAAACTTGGCTATTTTATTGTAGCATGATTCTAGTTTGTCTAGGTCACATTGTCTGATTTGGGTAAAGATTGGTGCTGTGTGTAATAGAGTTGATAGGAGGTGGCTTTGTGCAAGAGTGACTCTTGCTTTTTGTGAGAGAAAGGACTTATGCCTGTATAGGGAGCCTAGTTTTTTGTGTACTAGATTTATGGTATGTGAGATGTGAACATCAAAGTGGAGATTATTGTCTATTTCAATGCCCAGAAGTTTGGTGTGGTTAGAAGGGGAGATGGTGGTGCCGTCCTTAGATGTTATGGTAAAGGAGAGGTTTTTTTTTATCTATTAGGGGTAAATAGTAGCAGTTTTGTCTTTTTGGGATTTAGAATTAGTTGGATACCTGATATCAATTTTTCTACTGAGTTAAAGGTATCTTGAGTGAGTGTATGTAGGGTGGTGGGAGTTGAGGCAGAGCAGATCAGGGTTGAATCATCCGCATATTATATGAGTGTGGCATGTTGTGTAGTGCTATCAAGGTTATTTGTGAAAATAGAGAACAATAGTGGGCCCAGTATAGAGCCCTGTGGGACTCCTATGGTGGTTGGAAGTTGTGTAGACAGAGTTCCTTTCCACTGGACTGATTGTTGCCTGTCAGATAGGTAGCTTCTGAACCAGGCTATAGTAGAGACGGTGAAGGATAATGATGTTAGTGAGTCTAGTAGAATGGAGTGGGAGGCCATATCAAATGCTTTTGAGAGGTCTAGGAAAATGGCTGATACATATTTGTTATCATTCCTGTGAAGGTTTATATAATTAGTGAAGGATAGAAGGGCTGTGGTAGTGCTGTCATGTGGACTGAAACAGTGTTGTGTGGTAGATAGTAGATTGTATGTGTTAAGAAATGTGATCACTTGCAAGTGGATGCATTTGTCAAGAATTTTGGATAAGGGGCAAAGGATGGCAATAGGTCAGTAGTTGGAGAATTCGTAAGAATTACCTCCTTTATGGAGAGGAATGATTTGAGATACTTTCCAGAGTTTGGGTATGTAGGATTCTAGTATGGAGCGGATGATAAGGATGGAGACAGGATATGATAGGGAGTCACTAGCCATTTTTAGGTATGCAGCAGGTATGTTATAAGCTGCCAGTGTGGTTGGCTTTAGTTTTAGGAGGAGTATTTTTATAGTTGAGGTGGGCACTGGTGATAGGCTGAAAGAGGGGGCAGTGTGGGATAGGTTAGGTTGTGATTGAGTTAGACTGTTTTTGGTTATTTGTCTGGACAGGGCTAAGATGGATTTAGTAAAATGGTTATTAAATTGAGAAGCAATGTCTAGGGTATTGTTAGTAGAGCCGGGTGCTGGAGTTGTGGTTTTGCCTGGCTTTAGTAGGGAGTTAATGGCATGCCAGAATTTTTGTGGATTATTTGAATATTTCCTTTGGGCGCTAAGAAAGTCATTTTGTTTGTTTATTTCAGATTCAGCCTTGGCCTTGTTTCTAAGCTGCTGATAACATTACCTGGAGCTAGGGGTTTTGTCAGTTTTCCAGATTTTCCAGACTTTATCTCTAGCTTTTAGTAATGCTCTGGTTTCCCTATTTAGCCAGGGTGCATAGTTGGCTTTAACTCTGATCTTTCTGCTGGGAGCTAGACTGTTAAGGATGTTAGAGAAGGTAGTATTGAAGAAGTCTACTGCCTGGTCTAACCTAAGTGTCCGTAGTGGTTCCCAGTTGCAGTGGCTTAGGACAGTATTTATGTATCGTAGGGTAAGGTTACGGTAATTTTGTACGAATTTGTAGACTACTGGTGTGGGGTGATTAGAGTGTTTGTGGAGTAGCAAGGTGGGGAGATGATCACTTAGGTCATCTGGGAGACAGCCTACTGTATAGTTTTGTTTGGGATAGTTGGTTTGAGTCCAGTCCAGTATGGATTCTCTCTTTGTTTTCTCATCTATTCTCGATGGTTCTTCATTTAGTTGAGAGAACCCATATAGATTGATATGTGTAGAGGGGCTGCTGGAGTTACAGGCTGCCCAGTCAGTGTTAAGGTCTCCTAGTAGAAGTGTATATATATATATATATATATATATATATATATATATATATATATATATATATACATGTGACTACACATACAACGCAGATATATGTACAGTAAGATACATATGTAGGAGGTGCACACAATATGGAACAGCCACTATGGCTATAGTTAACACCTGAACAACTGGACACTGTATAGTCAACACATACTAATGTCAACCATTGCCTGCAACATATACCCATAGAAAGGTCATAGGAAAGACACCACACACAAGTTTGCAGAAATGGGAATCCTTTAATTGTGTACTATAACAGTTCTATTCGCCATATCATATAGCTGTTCAAATACTGACAACCATATTAACCGAGTACTGCAACTGTGAAACAGTTACACTAATACAGTAATCTGGAAAGGTTCACAACTGGTGCTGTCCAGGTCAAGCCCTTCAGAATGTACAATAGTGCAGACAGACTAGGCCACAGGGTACCACACTATCAATAGTATGTACTGCAGGTGTGTAGTTCAGCAGCCTCTATCTACACTCTGTACAAACTCCGTAGGAAGTAATGACATTTTGTGATCAAATGGGTTGTACCCAGTACATAACAAGGCATAATGCACAGAACAGTCTGTATGGCTGGAGGCAGTAGGCTTGCAGTACCCCAAATAATGTAAGTAATGTCAATATAGGTGGAGTATACGGTACTGTACATTCACATACCTTGTGGAAGCTCACCCCTGATACCCCCACAATTTGTAACAGCCTAGGTCATTTATGGTGCTCCCCACCTAGACTCAATAATACAGGCCCATATACCACTGTTACATACACTGGCCTCTGCAGTGTATAAGGGCGCACATGTGTTGTGTAGGTGAAGCCCATACATACATGACCCCAGCCCCACTGTATGTGTGGGGGATACAACAGCAGTGGATTAATGGCAGCAATGGCAGTGTGATATACTCATAGCCCACTACAGAACAAGCCCCAACAGCATGACATATGTGCACAGCTTGATATGTAGATGGAGGGCAGAGGCTGGAACACAGGCACATATGTGGAACACGGTTGCCATACGCTTAGCAAGGTGCTGGTGTTACAGGATAGTCTGCAACATACACTTAGTCAGGGAATTGAGGTTAGAAATAGACATGGATGTAGGCATGCACTGATAGCATGCAACACACACACTGCCAGTGTAATATCTGACACAGGACCTGTGTGGTGGCCGGACAACACATGATAGGCATACCTCTGTCCAGCAAGAGGTTAGGCCCACAGTAGTGAGCTATGCAGACAGACTGCATTCCATGGTACACTATTATGTACACACACACACACACACACACACACACACACACCCTGTAACACCAGTACTATGCAAAGCATAACACAACTCTATGCACAGTATGTCTGTAGTTTCTGATCCTCCTTCAAATATGTGGCTGTTCTGAGTGTGCAGGTTCTCCTGTAAGAGGTATTGCTACCTGCTGTCTGTATCACTGATGCCCATACACAGGAAGGATGTCCATCACACAGGGAATGTAAAGGGACCACACCCACATGCTGTAGGGCTTTATAGTGGGTGGTTGCAATGAAAGTGGTAATTCAATGTAGTACACGTGTAATTTTATATATACATATATATATATATATATATATATATATATATATATATATATATATATATATATAGATATGGCTATCTGGATAAGTATATGTAAATATATTTCCACCATATGTTCTGGACATGGAGTGTAGCCATACACCAGCCCCTGAAGTCCCAAAGACGTAGTGCAAGGGGATGACAGGTATGTATAGCAGGTATATTACTAGACTGTTGCTACTGTCATTGGGATTGTTTTCATAGACATGGTGTGTGTGGTTGCTTATAACATGTGTGCCATTGGCTACTGACAGACTTCCTAAGGAAATCATTGTAAGGTACCACTGCTAGCATGTAATGACCCTGTGGAGTGCAGCAGAGTTTTGGCCACTATATGTGGAACTTCGGACACATCCTGTACTGTCCAGTGGTATACACATAATCCCTTAGTGCACCACATGTGTACCAGGCCTGACAATATGGATGTAGACAGCCATGTAGATGGGTATAACACATAACAACCGGTATACATTTGGCACCATAGGTGTTGGATTCACACACTCCTGTCTGGCCTCGCACATAATGACTGCTGGTACAGGGGTGCCATGGACACATGCCACCCACTTGATATTGACATACATCTGTACAGCATCCTACTGCTCTTTCTGACATACATGCCATTTAAGGGAGGCAAAGCAGTAGTACATCTGGCAAGTATCTGCACATAACATCCCACTGATTAAGTACACTAAGCTGCTCGGCATGTAACAATGCACTGTGCAGGCTACAGGCAGACTGGCTCAACACTGGCCTACATCTCATATGGGGGAATGCACATGCACCTGCATATATAGCAGGCTTGACAGCCATGTCACAGCACAGGGTAAGATACACCTGTGTGACAGTGCATAACCACAACCAATCTGAACACAGCCAAGCCACATATGGTAAGCTAACATAATATTACAGTATATGGACTATCTGTTCTACACCATCCTCATATGTGCCACTCACAGAATGACCCTGCATATACTGGGCTGCTACATAGTTTGGTATGATGGTTGTCTGTGGTATGGGACATGTGTGTATATGGCCCTGCAAAAATGTACGGCAAAATGGTACCATACAGTGGGACAGCATGTAACATCTGATAGAAGGGGAGCTAGAACAATTACATCTACCGCAGTCTGTACACAGGCTGAAGTACATATCAATGATACATACACTGCCAACATTCACCATCACTACACAGAACTCAGTACTGTACAAACATCCACAGAATGTCCAGCTTATGTCATGAAATATAACCACTACTGTACATGACATGTGTAACAATCTGATACATCACTGGCTTGTTATCAGATATGATGACAGAATATATGGTGTACAGCACATATGCACCACTTCATGCATGCCATATGTATAAAGGTTGACAGAGGTGTGGCTGACAGCACATACACAGGGCAAGTATAGACATGTTGCTGTGATAACCTCATATATTTTCCATTGTAATGGGGTTTGTTGCAACATATGTCCTATGAGGGATATGAAGTCAATAACTGTCACGGCCTTCACCTTCTACAGACTGCAATTCTCACACTACCTTCTGCATTCCACAGATTGATGCACTGTGGCTAACACATGAAACCATAGGCACAACACTGCCCAGTCTGCAGATGACCCTGCAGATGGGGATTCCTCATATACATGGAACTGACATGGGAGGTATTGCGACATGTATGACAGGCATATCCAGACAAACACTGTTAAACCAACATTACTACAAATGCAGTATAGCAGCACTTACAGTCTGTAGTCAGGTCAGGCACATCCCCCTCCTGTTTGTTGCCCTCTTTCCACAGTGTATGTTGTTAGAGGTAAATCCCATATCCATCTGGGATGCTGTTTGCCAAACATCAGACCCAGTTCCTGCTCACAGTGACTGCAAAGGCCCAACACCAGCATGATGTTCCTAGGTATTGGAGTGTGTTTCCATGCAATTGCCTATGGGATTGTTACCACAGCTGTTCCACATGCAATCAAGTAGAGGATGGCTGCAATTTATGCAAAGTTCATCAGCTGATCATGAGCATCACGTAAAATACACATGCTGCTACCTAAGCAAGGCAGGTATGGGTCTCCACATCCACCAGAGAGGGAGTGGGGGAGGCAGACAGAGGTAGATACATGTCAGGGAGGGGTGGGAGAGTAAAACTGAAGCATGTTTGTGTCACACACCTACCAGCACAGGGTATCAAACCCGCAACAACTATGTAGTGCAATCACAGTTTGATGCAGTTATTGTTTGCACCACATGGGTTACCTGATGTGGAGCACTCAGAACATATATGTGAGGGTGAGTGACATCTGCAACAGGGATACAGTAGATATACAGTAGGTGTTGTACATGTGCCTGTTTGCATGAACAGGTGCCTGCGTCAACACAGTCACACTCACACAGGGATGCACACACATTGACACACTTGGCAGGTCCAGGAGTGCAGCTCATCACTAGTGGGATTGCCACAACACATCAATGTGCAAGTATCACATGCACCAGATGGGTTATATGGAGGCCGTATGGGCAAGGAGTATGAGGAGATGTCAGACATCAGACAGCATGCTTCGGTATGCCCTGGAGGCTTGTAGTGAGTGTGGATGTGGACATACGCAATATACAACACACACACGAACACACAGGATGCCAGTTCTGACATGCATGGGTGCATGTCTACATGGGTGTGTAGTGGTCAACTGTGCCAGCAGGCTGTACAGGGGTAGGCAATGGGTATACCTTGGCATCAGGCCACATGACAATGGTATGCATTGTGGCTCAGGCCTGAAGTTACTGCATTTGCCCACACAGGTGGGTATTACATCCCCCATCCAGTCATCTGGGTGACTATTGTGTGTGGCCAATGCTGTGCACCACATGCCATACATGTGTGCCTTAGTCCATGACATGGATGGTGCCTGGGATGTGCACATCTCCCACATGCATGTACAGTGACATGTGGAACTGTACCTGGAGTGTCTGGCCCATGTTGTGAACACAGATTATCATCAGATGTGCCAGTCTTGCCACCTGTGGCAGGAACTTGTAATGAGCAGCAGGTGTACCCTTCACCTACATTGATAGCATGCCAACAGCATTCCCTGATGTCAGTGTCATCTGTCTATACAGGGCATGTTGTCAGGCATGGTATGTCCATTGTGAGTCACATGTGAAGGCACCACAGGTGGTGTAGGTGTCCATTGGGGAACATAGTGGAGCTGCACTATCTGCATGTATGTGCATATTGGACAGATTGGCAAGGGGCCATGCCCTCTGTAGCCTAGTGCTATCACTGCATAGTTACTATCAGTGGCCAATATGCAGTGTACTACCCACATATTGGCTGTTGCTGAGGCATGTGTGTGCTTATGACACATGGGTTGAGTGTGTGCCCTGGGTAATAGTGGGGTTGCTAATGTCGATTGGCTGGCCTTGATGTCACATGTATGGATATGGCTTTGCACCCCAGCCTCCCAGCTAATTTACATCTGTTATCCCTGTATGGTTGACATTGTGATATTTAGTAGGGCCACCATAAAAGTAATCAGCAAAACCCCCTCCACATTGGCCACAGGTGTCACACACTCACCTCTACACAGGATACGTGTTACACACACACACCTGTCATGTCTGTGAGTTGAACCCCTATCTAACTAGTTTATTACACTACAGCACGGCACAGTTATAGTACGCACCATGGACATTACTGGAGTACTTCTTCCCCCAAAGGCATATTTCACAGTGACTGGCATCAGCAGGATTACCAGAGTAGGGCATTTCACCTGTACTGTGAGTGACTAGCCTAAAATGCATTGCTCCCTACACAGACAGTGAGATGCACACAAAGCATCCAGAACTGTCATGTGTGTGTGTGTATAGAACCCCTGGCCTAGGCCTATATCACACTAGAACATAGAGCAGTTATAGGTTGCACCACAGGGATTTCCATGAACTTTCTCCCCAAAGTTGTATTTCACAATGAGTGACATCAGCAAGATTGGCAAAGTAGGGCATTTGAAATGTACTGAGAGTGAGTAGCCTATGATGCATTGCTCCATACACAGACATTGAAATCTGCCATGGGTGGTGATGGAACCCTACCACAGTTCTAAATCACACTACAGCAGTACACAGTTACAGGACGCGCTATAGACGTTACTGGGCTATGACTTTCCCAGAGGTGTATTTGTAGGTGAGTGACATCAGCAGCCTTGCCAACGTTGGGTATATGAATTCTAAGGAGTGTGTGTGACCTAAAAAGCATTGCTTGTCACTCAATCAGAGACAGACAGAGTCACACACACTTACCAAGTCGGGGGTGAGAACACCTACCTAATTACTTTATCACACTACAGCAGTACGCAGTTACAGGATGCACTACAGAGATTACTGGGCTATGCTTTCCCCAGAGGTGTATTTCTAGATGAGTGACATCAGCAGCCTTGCCAAAATTGGTATATGAATTGTACAGGGTGTGAGTGGCCTAAAAAGTATTGCTTTCTACTCAGTCAGACACACACAGTTTCATACACAAACACACAGTTGCCAGGTCTGGGGTTAGAACACCTTCTTAATTACTTTATCACACTACAGCAGTATGCAGTTACAGGATGTGCTACGGAGATTACTGAGCTATAATTTCCCCAGAGGTTTACTTCTAGGTGAGTGACATCAGCAGCCTTGCTAAAGTTGAGTATATGTATTGTACCGGGTGTGAGTGGCCTAAAAAGCATCGCTTTCTACTCAATCAGACACACACACACATTCATACACAAGAACACAGTTGTCAAGTCTGTGGTTAGAATACCTACCTATCTACGTTATCACACTACAGCAGTACGCAGTTACAAGACACGCTACAGAGATCACTGGGTTATGATTTCCCCAGAGGTGTATTTCTAGGTGAGTATATCAGCAGCTTTGCCAAAGTTGAGTATATGTATTGTGCAAGGTGTGAGTGGCCTAAAAGGCAGTGCTATCTACTCAGTCAGACACACACATGCACAGATTCACACACAAGCCAGGTCTGGGGTTAGAACACCTAACTAACTACTTTATCACACTATAGCAGTACGCAGTTACAGTATGCACTACAGTGATTACTGCGCTATGATTTCCCCAGAGGTGTATTTCTAGGTGAATGACATCAGCAGCCTTGCCAAACATGAGTATATGTACTGTATGGGGTGTGAGTGGCCTAAAAAGCATTGCTCTCTACTCAGTCAGACACACACACAGATTCAAACACAAGCACACAGATGCCAGGTCTGGGGTTAGAACACCTAACTAACTACTTTATCACACTACAGCAGTATGCAGTTACAGTTTACGCTACAGAGATTACTGGGTTATGATTTCCCCAGAGGCATATAAATAGGTGAGTGACATCAGCAGCCTTGCCAAAGTTGTGTATATGAACTGTACAAAGTGTGAGTAGCATAAAAAACATCTCTCTCTACACAGTCAGAGACAGGGAGACATGCACACAAATGCACACTCACACAGTTGCCAAGTCTGGGGTTAGGACTACAACCTAACAAGTTTATCAGTACATCAGTACACAGTTATGGGACGCGCCATGGGGATTACTGAGCTACAGCTCTCCCACAGGTTTATTTCACATTGGATGACCTCAGCAGGCTTGTCATGATATTGCTATGGGGAGGGTGGTGTGTGCATGGGCCGTAACCCATTCATGTAAGGGTTGACATGCCGCATGTGGGTGCACATGGGGTCATATGCCACAGTTACGTGTATACAGCTACTAGGTGACTACTTCCTTGTACAGTCATGTTGCACAGCTGGCACATGCAACACGCCGCCATGCTGACAGATACTGGTGGCTAATATCTGCAGTGAGTGACACCTGCACCTCATGTGTTTGGGGCCCTTTGGCTATGTGCTGGGTGGGACAGGCCCAGATGTCTCCTTGTCATGGTCACCCTCTTCGACACATCTATGTCCATCTACCTTTGGCTTATTATAGTATGTTGTCCATACATATATGTCTGTATTCCTATCCACTGTGTGTGCAAGGCAGGATTGGTGCATACTGACATGTGTCTGCACTAAGAACTGCAACTGCCAGATATGTCTGATCCACTGGTGTTTGCTGACATGGCCTTTATGTGTTTAAGTGTGTGAGCATGCCTAATATAACCTTTCAGTATGTTGTTGACTGACATTTCCTTCATTCCTCTAAGTGTGTGAGCATGCCCAGTATGGCCATCTATATTGCAAGTGTGGATCAAGTCCAGGTAGTTTGTACTGCGGTTCTGACCTTTGTGTTGTACACTGACAGGTAGCATGCTGTGTCTGCAGGGTATACATCAGTCATTTGGCATTGACTGTTGCTACATTTCTGCATAGCGGGCACCTGACTGTTTCTACATTTCTACACAGGGGTGGGGGGACACACCTGACTGTTACTATAAGTGTACGTAGGATGGTGGAGCACACCTTACACTTTTACACATTTGCTAGGACTGTACTGGTATGTCGGGTACACCATTTCAGCCTGTAGTCTTACCCATTGTGCTGGCTAGAGGCATACCAGTGCACTACAGATCTTCACTTTAACTACCTACATATTGGTTTCTGACTTCCTAGCCTTCACAACTTACATCCAACTGGCTGGCCTGCTGTAGTCTGTCTGTGTAGGCCTGAGGGAGAGGTCACCCATAGGGCTCATTCAGAGGCCATAGTACGGCATTTGTTTGTGTTTGTCTACATCTATCCTGCTGGCTGTGACTGTTGTTGGGTATGTGCCCCCCCCCAACTGGCATGTGTGAGTCACTTACCTTGTGGGTGTCCCAGTATTGAGGGAGGTGCTGCAGGGCTGCATATGTCAGATGCACATAGTACACTCCCTATACATGGTTGAGCACAGGTAGTGTCATGTTTGGCATCCCTTTTACTGTATGTGCGAGTCGGAGAGAGGTGTCATTCCCTGGGTCCCTACTGTGTCAGTGCATGTGCTATGTGTTGCCTCTTTGCCAAGGCGAGGGCCACCTTCTGCCTACTGGGGCAGGCTCAGGTTATTCCTCCTCCAAGTCACTCTGCGCCTGTGCAGGCCTTGGCATTGGTGGGGGCTGTGTGGCCCTGCCCCATGCTGTTCCTGCTGCAGCTGTTTCCACAGGATCATATTGTGTAGCATGGCACATACAAGAACAATTTGGGTACAAGTAGTTGGTGAGTACTGCAAGGCTCCACCAGATGTGTCCAGGCACCAGAACAGTGACTTGATCATCCTAAACAAACACTCTATTATGATTCGTGTTTGTGCATGTGCCTCATTATGGAGTTCTTGTTCGTGTGTGTGTGCATTTCTGATGGGTGTCATCAGCCATGGCTCCAGTGCGTATCCAGCATCCCCCACTAGGTGACCGTGTGGGATGTCCCCACTGGCAAATGTCTGGTACAGCTGCGTCAGATTCCAGATGTGAGAATCATGGTAACTTCCAGGGCAGCCAGCACACACATTCATTATTATGCCCTGGGCATCGCACATGAACTGGCAGTTGATGGAGGGGAAGCCCTTGCTGTTGATGTAGACCCTACCCCACGCACCTGGTGGTGCTTTCATGCATATGTGCATGCAGTCTATTGCACCCACTACCTCAGGGTATTCTGCTATTTGGTGGTAGAGATGCATATTGCTGGCCAATGCCTCATGGCTGATGTGGAAATGTAAGTGCTCACCGACATGTGCTGACATGGCATCCAGGAACTGATGGAGTACCCTGGATGCTGATGCCTGTGAAATCCCCATCATATCCCCAGTTGGCCTTTGGAAGGTACCTGTAGCTAGTATTCTTAGGTCTACACATACCTTGGTATCCACTGGGATGGGTTCCCCTCTTTTAGTTCTGTGTGTCAGGTGTGGCCGGCACAGCTCAACAATTTGCTGTAGGAGGTCCCTGTCCACCCTATAGTGCTCCACTATCTCCAGCTCATGTAGCCCTTGGTAGGTTACCCTGGGTCTGTACACTCTTCTCCGTCTCCTCACTATGGGTTGCTCAGCAGCATTCACATCCTCACCACCCTCAGCCTCTTGATCATGCTGGTTTATGAAAGCAAAATGTGCTAAGCTAGGAACAATCCCGAGCCACAGGTCTCCAATCCACTTACAGTATGCCTGACACCCCCCCCTCATGATGTCACCTATATCCTTGTCTTGCACCCAGCTATTTATACTCTTACACTCTTTGGACCTGCCTCACACCCTGGGAATATCTGGGATTCACTAACCTTTCCGTCATTTACATAGGATTGCCTGCTAATGCATAGTTACATGTCCCACACTGAGCCTCCCCCTTAGCAACCATTACTCACTGGCCAGGATGTCTTCTGCCTGCCATTGACTTGCATGGCAGAATACTGATTTTAGTTAGAATGCTTATTTTAGGTTTATTTTATGATTTCCCCCCGAATCCCATTTGCGCGCCGCTGCCCTAGGCTTAAACAGGCGAGATTAGTGAAAAAAAATAAAAGTTGTTTATTTTATTTTTTAAATAGTTTGCAATGTCAATGGCCTTCTACTTGGCCATTGGCATGCTTCCTCAATGATATGCAGCCTTTATTTTGAGCTGTCATAGCTCCGTTTTGTAGTTTGCAGAAATGTACTCAGTTACTAACTGAGTACATTTCTGCAGACTGCACTCATCCTGCACTGACAGCTGACAGCTTCCTGGATTGCAAATTACCCTCATTTGCATGGTTTTTACTTGCAAATGAGGGTAATTTGCATACAGAAGCTTGGTCCCGCAGGATTAGCCTAAGAGCTCACGTGCACTTCCCAGGAGCTCGTTCCTGGATCGCACATCGGCCATATTGCTGAAAATAGCTCTTAGACTAATCCTGCACACTATAAAGGGCTTCGTAAATCCAGGGCATAGTGTTCACAATTTACCTATTTGCTCCACATTACGAGATGCAGTGTTCCACATTTTACCTATTTGCTCCACATTATGAGATGCAGTGTTCCACATTTTACCCAGTTGCGCCACATTATGAGATATAGTGTTCCACATTTTACCCATTTGATCATTATGTGAGGCAGTGTTCCACATTTAACCTATTTGCTCCACATTATGAGATGCAGTGTTCCACATTTTACCTATTTGCTCCACATTATGAGATGCAGTGTTCCACATTTTACCTATTTGCTCCACATTATGAGATGCAGTGTTCCACATTTTACCTATTTGCTCCACATTATGAGATGCAGTGTTCCGCATTTTACCCATTTGCTCCACATTATGAAATGCAGTGTTTCACATTTTACCTATTTGCTCCACATTATATGCAGTGCTCCACATTTTACCTATTTGCTCCGCATTATTAGATGCAGTGTTCCACATTTCACCTATTTCACCACATTATGAGATGCAGTGTTCCACATTTTACCTATTTGCTCCCACATTATCCGATGCAGTGTTCCATATTTTACTTATTTGCTCCACATTATGAGATGCAGTGTTCCACATTTTACCTATTTGCTCCACATTATGAGATGCAGTGTTTCACATTTTACCTATTTGCTCCACATTATGAGATGCAGTGTTCCACATTTTACCTATTTGCTCCACATTATGAGATGCAGTGTTTCACATTTTACCTATTTGCTCCACATTATGAGATGCAGTGTTCCACATTTTACCTATTTGCTCCACATTATGAGATGCAGTGTTCCACATTTTACATATTTGCTACACATTATGAGATGCAGTGTTCCACATTTTGAAGATAAAAAGCAGAGAACTATGGTTTGGAGGATTTAGTAGGAGGATGACACATATTAATATGTACAACTGAGTAAAGGGGATTTGGAACAGTTCAGGAAAACATATTAAATTAATTTAGGTTTGCTGGAAATAATGAACAGGAGGCCATTTGACTGACTACAAAGCACCAGGAAGAATGCTTTGCTGGAGTGTGGAGAACTCCCAACACCACCCAGCTAATGACTCAGTCTTATTTTGTGCTTCCATGTTACTAAACCTCTGAAAAAGTGAGAACTTTTTTTTCTTAGCAGAAGCAAGTATTTCCCTTTCTCTGAACTCTGACAAACCATTAATATGGACTGTGAATCTGGTCCTCCACTTTGAAAGAACCTCAGTTTATTGACATGTATTTAATGAAAATTTTCCTATACCCTAAGAGTAAAGTATTGTACACCAATGAGAGTAAAGTATTGTGCACCAGTAAGAATAAAGTATTATGCACTATTAAGAGTAAAGTATTGTGTAACCGTAAGAGTAAAGTATTAGGCACCAGTAACAAAGTCTTATGTACCAGTAACAGTAAAGTATTATGCTTTCCACTGATCAATGAGTCATCGGGCAGCAATATGAGTTTTTAATATTGAATAGTAATAAGAGTGGATGCATGATATTTTAAATGAGATTGGAGAATAAGTGCTGCAAGTGACAGTAAATTCATTTAAATATGGAGAAGGCTGAAGCTGCAGAATCTATGCGTCTGATATTTATATCTAGTTATCTCCCTCTACTAAAAACATGATTAGAAAACAGTACCACAACCTGCTTTATTTAACTATAAGGGCTCTATAGGTCCACTGTCGTTACATATGATCATACTTCTTAACACTGAGTTTCACTGCAAACAGAACCATTTCCCTGACCAACATAATTGCCCAAATCAGAAGTCTCAAAAGCAACAAAAAATAAATAAGATAGAGAAATAAATATGTAAATTAAATAAATAAATTAACTAATTAAATACACAAATCCTTAGGCATCAGCATTATCCCAGGTACTCAATCCAGGAAAGGCAATTTGCTCCAAAGATCTGTTCAACAGTGATATGTTGAGGCACGCTGCTGATGCCACAGTGTTCTCCTTGTCAAGTATCATTTGGAAAAACAAGGGATGTGGCTTCAAGAGACAGACAAAAATGAGCTACTGGGGTCCATAACAGGTTGAGTTGCTTTAACTGACTACTGCACACCTGGGGCAGGCTGAGCACTCTGTTTAATGAGTTTATTGAGTCCTGCTTCTTGATACATGAATGTCATTGCCACTCCTGTGAGAAATTGCTATAATTGGATAGAATTAAAAAGGTTGAATTTAAATGTATGTTCCCATGCGTTTTAACTGAAATGTTGGTTGTGTTGCCTCTTAGTAGGTAAATAGTCTTGATTTCCACAGTAAACACCACTTCTGCCCCCACTGTGCAGAAATGATTCATTCCTTAATTATAAAAGTTCCAAATCTAACCACAATGGGTCTGGAGATCTTTAATCTTGGATATTGTAGTAAAACTATTTACAAGGCTCTCTCCACCTCAATTTCCTCAGTAACAATTTCAGTCCACTCTACAACAAGGAAATTATATACTGATTGCAGTTAGCATATTCCTCATGGGTACTGGATGATATTGAAAGCTGAGGAGGTTATGATCCAGTGGGGCACTTAGTAACCTGGAAAAGGCTTGTTTAAGTTTTTTTTTTTTGCCTTATATTAACTATATATTGTGTTTATTGGAGTTGCATTAAGAATAATTTCACAGACTTTGCATATGACATTAAAAATGAAGCTAGGTCCTTTTTTTACTCATTATACGTCTGAGGTAGATGCATACTTTCATCTGAAATTTTCACACCAACAGCCTGGGCCACAACTTGCATGAGTAAATGAAAGGGAGAAGGAGGGATAAACAGGCATCATTAGTAAAATACCCTCGTTTCTGTGTAGTATTTGGACACTGTGAAACTCAAACTATATAGTGGTTAATAACAACTGTAATTGTTAAATACAAGAGACTCTGTGGTCTCAGTACGTTTATGACCATGATCCTGACAGTCACTGTACACTTTATGTGGCGAATTTCAAAATATCTGAGCAATACACAAGCCACTGTTATCACAATCAACATGTGATCTGTTTGCAGTCAGTACAGTGTTTTTAACCAACAAGTCCTGCCATTGGTGGATTATAATGACAGCAGGTTGATGGTCTTTTATAATTCAAATGTTCTAAAATGGGTCATTTTGTTTTTACTTGTTAGTAAATTTTGTTTCATTTCCTGATGAAAAATGTTCAACTACAAAAAAATTTGGAATGAAAGCATGCATTTATAGCAATCAGGAAGGTGGCTCTATAAGAACATACGCGTTTATTCATGGTTCTAAAAACTTTGTGAGGGGCTCATGGAATGAAAACAGCCTGGGGTCCAAGGGACAGTTAGAACACAACTTCCCCTGCTGACATGCTTTCTAGTTTCACAGTTTTTTTACTTCATGGGTTTCTTGTGTTTTTTCTTTAAAATCAAAAGCCTCATTTCATTATTTTCCAAAAGTTCCACCACTGTATTCATCAAAATCTATTTGAAAACTAGCTCTCTGATGATATCGTTCAAGGAGTCCAGGGAAATATTCATGAAACTGATTTACATCCAGCTCTACAAATACCTAAAAGCAGTTCTATCACATAATCAACATTACTTCTGGACAAGACTTTCCTTTACACCCTGACAGATGACATATAGCAAAATACGGACACAAGCCGTCTAAGAGATTCTGTTTTTATTGGCCTGACCAAGGACTTTGAATTAATAGTTCACACACTAGTCCCAAACTCAATAATACAAGTAGGTATTAAAAAACAAGCTCCCTTGATTCAAACTCTTCCTAAGAAAGATATTTTACATTCCAAATAAGCAAATCCACATCTTCCACTGCTTTACTTATAAAAGGGGAGCGGGAATGCTCTGTACTGTCGCCAGTTAGCTTCTCAATATTTATCAATGACCTATCTGCAGAACTATAAACTCTAATAGTGCTACAAGCAACTGACATTATAATCTACAAATTCAACCCCTTACACAACCTAATCAAAAAATCTCAGCCGGCCCTCTTCTAGGTTCATTAGCAAAAAATGTTCTTAATAATAAGAAAACTAAAGCCATGATTTTCAGAACTCAGCAGAAGCTCTCCACTATTACAGCAGAATATAATATAGTTTACGACAACCAGTTTTCTTTTTAAACCACTAAATGCTTAAGTTACTTAGACTAATAGTTTGACCAACAGCTCAGTTTCCAATGTCATACAGAAATAAAAAAGTCAACTCACCACTGTTTTAGGATACAAATGTCTCTCATTTCTTGTACCTGATGGCAGGTCAGTTGATACAAAAAGAAGTACTCTTGACAAAACAAGAAAATGGTCTACCTTTAACAGCCTCTGCTCCAAAAATAATCGGCCATCAGTATAAAGCATTAGCCACAATATTTGCAGATTTGTTATGCTTGCGCCCAGAGCTGTGCATTCCTGCCTGGTTGTTACCAAAACTAAATGGGTCTCAGTTCCACAGAAAATCACACTGTTCCTGTAAACTGGTATTTATAAATTTTTGTTTTTTGAATCCTTATCTTTCTTTTCTAATTGCCTTAGCCTACAAATGTCAGCTTGCTACGTCATATCTCCGCCTTCCTCAGGACTCTGTCTTCAGGAACTAAGAATTAGATTACACTAAGCAGACCACATCTTTTCAGGGATGATTATTGAGTGCTGGCAATCTCTCCCCACTAAGATAAAACATATTGACCCATACAGTAAATTCAGTTCCAGCAAAAAACATCCTTACGCAAACATGTATCTTGCAAATACTTTCACCATAATGATATAACTTAGCACTTAGAGCATTCTTTTCCTTCCATGCATTCCTCATAAATTATGTTTGCTATATACAAGTCACCTATGTTGAATGCTATTTACTGACTAATTTTTATAGCAATCTTAATGTTACATGTTACCATTTTTAATGCTGTTGCTCTGATCATATGTTCAATAATTTTTTTTTCTAAAAAATAAATAAATTCTTTTTAATGGGTATGATATGCAGTGCTTACTTATTATTACATTTGAATACCTTATTCTCAGCTTCTTCCCACTTAGCCCTTGTCTGTTTTTTCTACTCTCATGACAAAAAATTGTAAATATTGCAGACCGTCTGTTTCACCCTTTTGGCTGTCACTATCAATGTTTTAGTACTAAACATACATTTTACCACATAGGCATGACAACTTTACTTGATGAATTCTTATATATTTTTTAAATATATTTGACATGTTACCAGTCTGTCATAGATTGCTGCTTATCTTCTCATTTGTGTTTTACCCAGGCTAAGCCAGAAAGGAGTCTGCTTTTATCAGCCCTCTATAGGGTTTAACAAATTGTAATGAAATAAAATTTACAAAAATAGGTTGGTTAAATGCTAGTGACTAGCTTTTGGATGGTCTAAGTTGCTACATTTTTAAAGTCCTGATATCCTTCTATACTGCATCATTGTTACAGGTGTGTCTATTCATAACTTGGTATACTACTATACAGGCCATAAAGAAGATGTAACTGAAACGCAGTGGCCTGTTCATATAATGCATTTATCAATGTAAACCTTGAACATCCATATCTGTGCTTATGGTTTACAGCAACATCATTACTGATCATATCAATGACATTCCTGAAGAAGGTTTATGTCATAAAATCAGTTTTAAGCATTCCATGGTTCATCACATTTGTCTGAGCAAGTGTTTCTCATCAACATATTTTATGATACAGTAAGTCTTTCACATTTTTGATGCAGGTCAGCATGTTATGGCATCACTTAAACTAATTTATGATATGGACAATTAAAACTTACCAGTCAAATTTCTACCTACCTGTGGATCAGATCTGTTCCACACATGGACTAAAGCTTAATGCAGTCCACATAAACTTCACTCACTGATCTCTACTCATTAACTCCTTGCTACCTCACAAACTTCTAGCTCAAATGTTGTTGTTTGTCTTTTGGCTTTTCCTGGTTAGGGGTCGCCACAGTGGAACTCCGATCCGCTAATGATTGGCAGTTGTTTTTTTTTTTTTTTTTTTTTTTTTATGGTGTTGAGTTGCCAGCCCGATGTCCAACCTTCAATGAAGGCATGCCCATTCAATGCATGTCTTTCGAACGCCCACTCAACCGCAGGGATGACATGCAGACTTCACACAGAAGGCATTCCCAACCCAAGCCGAGAATCGAATGGGAGAACCTCTTGCTGTGAGGCAACAACGCTACCACTGCACCACCGCGGAATAAACTTTGAGCTCCAATAAGCTTCCTAAAATGACATTTAACAGGGGAATATGTCAAACACTAAAATACTAAAAAAAATAAATAAATAAATAAATAAATAAATATATATATATATATATATATATATATATATATATATATATATATATATATCAAACACTGGAAATATACATCCCATCTCAAACATATTACTAATACTACAAAATAATTTAATCAATAAATAATAAAACAACTAAAACCTTGTTAACACCAGTCCAGTGCAGTAAAAGGTGTTACAGCAAAATATGAAATGTAAAAAAACACACAACAGAGACTTAATTTAAGCACCTTTGTCCCAACTTTAATATACCGTGGAAATTCATCAGAAAATATCTCCTTTAAAAATGTCACATTTAAATAACCAACTATTTGTCCACCAAACACAAATAGCCCAATCAAAATAAACATCACATATCACATATCACATGACTTTTTTGGTAAAAACTGTAAAAAAATAATTTTTGAGTAAACAAATACATTAATGTTGATCAATATAGTTAAATAAACTAAATCAATTGATTATATATTTAAATAATCATTTAATATTAATGTTTTCATTAAGACCCAGAAATTTATTCTCTCTTAATTTTATCTGCCACTTAAGCATTTTTTAAGGAGATATTTTCTGATGACGTTCCATGGTGTATTAAAGTTGGGATGAAAACTTTTAAATTAAGCCTCCGTTGTGTGTTTTGTATATTTCGTAATTCACTGCAACACCTTTTACTGCATTGGACTGATGTTATCAAGGCTTTAGTTGTCTTAATCAATAAATAGCACTAAAATTAAAATCAGGATTATGGAACAAATCAAACCCACTTAACAGCACTAAAGCACTAACAGGAAGTGAATAACAAAGTTCAAACATTCAGCACACCCACAAAAGATAGCCACTATGGTTTAGGAAGAGTCAGATCACATGCACACATAAATGTAGCACAAAGAATCTGTCACATATTGTCTGACCTAACAGGTAAATATGAAAACACATTAAACAGAAGTAAAGCATTTCATGAGTTCAAATGTATATTAAAATAAAAATAAAACAGATAAAATTTACCATAAATGCCCAATTAAATAAAAGTAACAAGTGTACAATCAGCTAAAACAATGTGAGAAAAATGCTGGGGGTGGGGTTGGCATTACTTAGGCTTGTGGGAATAGTCACCCAAATGATTATGTTTGTAAATAATTTTAGGGAGTGGCAAACACATAATTAGCTAAATCAACTTAAGTAATGAGGGGAGCCATTACTACTTGCATAAATGTGTTTCAGCTCTTAAAGTTGTCTCCAATGATTTCCTTTGCAAGTATTTTTGAGGTTGTGTTTCCTATAGAGTAGCATACGTGTTTATGAAGCACTCAGCCTGTGCTAATGATACGTTGTTGTCCTCCTCCAGACTCGTTGACCTGCCAGAACTCTGCTGATTTATTCTGCACAATTAGCATCTGTTTATAAACAGGACTGTGCAATGGCAGAGAACAGTTTGACAGAAGGGTCCCTGAAATGATTACCTTGAAAATTTCAGACAATTAAAAAGCTGTAACCCGGCACACATATCAGTCAGTTAAAATGAGAAGAGGAAGTATCTTACATTAAAATACACTATAAAACATATAATTATCATACATATGCTACTAAATATCAAATCCAAACTGCAAAGAAATACAAATGCCTATTTCATAACTGCAATAAGGCACTCAGGGATATGCATGGTAAAGAAATGACCATATTGTGATTGTAAAGAATTTGCCCTACAAGGGTGGGCCTCACAACACTCCAGGATATGTGGTAATACCTGCGCCATGCACATCCCTTTTTGCTTTATTGCAAACATAATTAACTCTGAAGTCAGAAAACCTTGGGTAAGTTAGGAATACTTTCACTAAGAAGCCTAAAAAAATGAAACAGGCAAAATGATCACTGGCTCATGTAACATTTCTGTTACATAAACAGACTTTGCATTCCACCTTAAGAAATTTTAAACGGCCAAATCCCCAACAGGCAAATAAGACATGTCAAATCCTGTACGGGTAACTTTGAGAAAAACTTGGCAATCACAGCCAAGGATATTCATAAGGACTTTTACAACCACATTCGTAGCCTAAAAGGTAGGACTCAAGCATGCTGAACTACTGATTAATGGTATCACAGACACTGAACACTGATCCCGCAGAGATATCAAATCTGCTAGTGGATAGATTTGGTGAAAATTTCACTCTCTTATCCCCTTTAAACGTATCACAAACCTTGCCCCCACCTTCCCCTCCATCCTACATATCTGAAGAGCTGGTCATTAAAGCCTTGTCTAAGGCAAAAAAACACAGCCTCTGTGGGACCAGACAGTATCCCAGGCTGTCTTGTAAACAAACTAAAACATGAACTAGCATCACCATTAAGTACCCTATTCAGTCACACTGGCTTTGTTCCTGTGGAATGGAGAACAGCAACAGTTATTTCCCTCTACAAAGGTGGCTTAGCAACAGATCCAGGGAATTTTAGACCCATAAGTCAAACCAGTCTAATCTTTAAAGCCATGAAATGTATTATCATGGGACTCATAAATAAAGACATAGGTAACCTCCAAACCCTGGATGCAACTCAAATCAGCTTTATCAAGAGAAGATCCTGTCTGATAAATCTGGAGATTTCTTCAAAAATGTGACCAGGGCCATTGATGAGGGCAAATCTGTGCGCACAGCATACCTCGACATGGCAAATGCCTTTGAAACAATCCTGTACTCAGTCATTACCGATAAACTTAGCAAACTGAATGTAAACCCTTTTGTTGTAAGATAGGTTGACAAATAGCTCACAAACCAGTCCCACACTATCAAAGTGGGTGACTCCACATCAACCAGCAAATCTGTCACCAGTGGAGTGCCACAGGGGTCAGTGCTAGGCTCCCTACTGTTTGATATATACTTCTCAGAAGTTCAGGCAAAAACTAAGGGGCTGTGGCTGACCAAATTTGTGGATGACTGTAAACTGGGTGCAATTACTGAATCCCCAAATGATGTCAGTATACTTCAGGAGGGTCTTACACAGACCAATGACTGGTGTCTTTGTCATGGTCTCAGACTGGATGCAAAGAAATGCAACATCGCTCCCTTCGGTAAAAACAATATCTTTTCTCACTATCAAATTAACAACAATACCCTATGTACCTGTGATGTGGAAAGAGATCTGGGATCACAAGTAGACTGAGACCTTAACTTTGACCACCAAGTGTCTACTGTAGTAAAGAAGGCTTTCTGTGTAGCACACTTGATTAGCAAAGACATTGCCTCTAGAGCAAATGAGGTTATAACCCCTCTATACTTATCATTAATCAGGCCCATAATTGAGTATAATGCCCCTTTCATATGCCATGTGCCATATGAAGCTCCTGCAGCAACTGAAAAGACCTTAGAGGTTTCTAACTAAGAAGATCAAGGGACTCCAGCACATGCCTTACACAAACCGACTAAAGTCCTTGTCGCTATACTCAGTATTGTATAGACTTCTTAGGGGTTACTTATGCCTGGCTTACAGAGCAATCTCCATCTCAAACCTAATGAATTTGCTGCAAGTTCATAAATCAAACGAGACTAGAGCTACCCATTCCAGAGATTTAAATATGGCCTGTGACTTGAATAGGATGTAGTGGAGGGACAGATTTGTCTCCCAGTGACCGCCGCATCTTTGGAATAGGCTGCCAATTCATGTGAAGCAGAGCACCTCTATGACACTGTTCAAAAGGAACCAGGAAAAGTGGATGGTGCACTGTAAATTGTTACTGGGGATAGTGCCCACAACCCTCCGGGACATGAGCAGTCATTATTAAATACAGTCCTCGGTACTGACTAGAGTATCTGTGGTATTACATTGGAATTAAACAGCTAGACTTGAAATGACCTCCTGGTCAATAGTCTAGTAACCGTCTATGATCCTATGATCCATTCATACCTCTCAACTATCCAGATTTTCACAGAAGGTCCAGATTTTTGCCTCTTACTTTTGGTCTGTTCCTCTTAAAATTTGGGGTTTTCAGGCAAAAAACTGAGGATTAAAGTCTGCAAATAATGACAGACATTTGAGTTTCAGACTTCATACCCTTCAGAAAATGTATGCTAGCACAAAACCTGATATTCTATCAGCTTTCTAAGTTTATAAGAGCAATGTTTAAGAATTGTCCCTATTTTCAGTGCTTTTGTCTACGCATTATTTTTGAGAGATATGGTGGCTTTGTGTGTGATAAAAACTGTTCTGAAAGAACATTAACATGAAATCATGTCTATAACAATACAATGAATATGTCAGAGTTCCTTAAATTATCCAATATTTATCTGGCAGGATAAGCAATGCCCAGCTTACAAGTTATTTCAGAACTGGGAATTTTTAAAATCAGAAGCAATACCTACACAGTGATGTTTAGTCCCTTTCTCTTCCACTCACTCCCCCTCACTTTCTGTAGCCATTAAACAAGATGACTTCTGTTGATTTAGACAAAACTATTTCTCAAAATGTACCTCATGAAAAGAATATTAATTGTATTATTGTGAAATGATAAATGTTAACCTTATTTATGAAATACAGTCTGAAATAATTACAGCAGTACTAAATACATAGCTGTATATATATTTATTCTTCTTGTATTAAATATCTGAATTGCATTCATATTTGCATTTTCATTGCTTTACTGTCTTTCTAAACAATAATTTGTATTATTAATATCCTTAAGTTAATATAAGTCTAAGGAGATTTTTTTTAACCTTTTAATCTCATGATTACGATTACACATAACCTGTTGAATAAGGAGTGATGAGTGCCATATAGCACCAGAGAAGTGGACATGAAAATTCAGACAATTTGGAAACTGATGTTGACTTTAATTATGAATATCATACACTGCTACTTAAAGAGGAATAGAACCAGTCACATTACTTTTCTAAAAGAATTGTTGTTAAATAAAAAAAAAAAATCACCAATAACCAATATACAAAATATGTTTCATATACAACAAGCATTTTCTGAATATGTTTGAAAGTTATTTCAATACTGTGAGCTCATTTTTCAGCTTGTAGTTATCCTACAATTGTCTGTTGTTTGCGAACTATTTAGAGCAGAACACTTCACAAGAAAAACAATAAAAAATATAAAGTGTTAGAAAAACAGCACAGTCACGACCAAACTGAAGAACCAGCAGTTGGCAGCATAAGTATTTTATGCTACGGTATTTTAAATGTGCTGTTTTTTCTGATAATAACTTGATTAAATGAACAGCAGAAGTAATTCTGCTTATCAATGCTCACACACTGTCTGTGAAACTACATGGATTTGCTTTTATGCATTGTTTATGTTCATTATAGTGCTGTGCTGATTTTTCAGAATTCCATTCCATGAAATTGTTTTGAACTGTGAACCACTGCTGATACTGCAGACGATGACAGTTGAAAGGAATGATAACATTTACTGACATAATGAGAGACCGTAAGCCTTTCTTCAGCCGTTTTGTGGAAATATGTTACAAAGACCTCTGTGTCTTGCTCATAAATTGCTACAGGCATTTTCTGGAAAAATGACTGCGCTACCAAGAAAAAATGAAGGATTTTTGATGTGTCACTCTAATCTATACTTACAAATAGTTTATCTGTCCAAATTTCTTAAGTGGATTATTTTTATAGTAACTTATTATATATTTGAGTTCTTGTTGTTCTTGTGGGGGTATAAAAGATCTTGCCCACCACAGAAATACAGCATATCAGTGTTTGAGATATGGTCATGTAATCAAACAGTCTCTTCTTGTCTAACATTTTAACTGTTCATTTGCGATTTGCCCTTTACTAGCATTTTACTGACAAATAGTGATTCAGCTAAATGCTATGTGAATGTCTCACAAGATGTCTGAAGTTGATCAATCATAAAAGAATCATGGTAACCTTTTGAAATGATGGGACCCAGTAGTCTCGAATCATGGAGACTGAATGGTCAAAAAATAGACAAGTATATTAAGTTTGAGATTGCCATTTCTCAGAATATTCCCTTTTTCTCCTTGAAATGGCAATCTTGGGGTTAGTATATATAAGTTTAAGGGGTGTTGGAGCTTGCCGCTCATCTCAAGAAGTGCAGGGGACTTGCCTCCTGAGAAAATGTTTAAATGAGAAGGGCAATGTTTAAAAATAGCTCTTCTCCTTCCTTTTGAAATATTTTTTTTAGTGTGTCAGCATTCAACATTTCAAGTGCCAACTTTTCAACAGGGAGCATACAGTCACATCTTTTGTTTTATTCTGTAAGTCCAAATGGAGAGATAACTAATCAGCAAACAAAGGAGAGTAGTATTGCTGGAAGTGAATTCATCCTCAAGTCTTGGTGAGTACCTTCATGAGGTGGACCCTCTTTTTTACAAAATCTTACCAAGACAGCACTGATATACAGATTGTATTTTATATGACATATAGCATGGACAGAAGAATTTAAAAAATAAAAAAGGTAGCTGGGTGCACAAGATCCAGGGTAAAAAAGAGCCCAATCCTGGTAGGTACACTGGTACCAGGATGGGAAAAATGAGTGTGGAATCCTCAAAATATGGAAACATTCCTACAATGGAGCCAGGCCAGGGCCAGGGGGAGGATGGACCCCTGTTGTAGAAGGAAGTATCAGTCCACAAAAATCACAAAAATTGATAGGCCAAAAAAGAGCCATAAAGATGATAGAGTGAACTATTGAGGATAGGAAAGAAATTATGTATTGTTATTATTATGCAAGAAGCCCAGAATTTCTAGACAGAAGATATACAAAAATATAAAGAGAAATGCCTCCACAAGAAAAACTGTCAGAAGCTTCAAATAAAACTGTGTGTTCAATAATAAACCAGATTTATGAAAAACATTATATAGACCAAGAAACCTTGGTCCGTTTGGAAAAAGAAGCAACTGAAGAAGGTCAAAAATATTAAGAACAAAATCTAGAGACTTTGGAAAGATATAAAAAAGAAATATGGGCATGTGAAAGACAGAGAGATCTGATACGGCACAATATTTATGCAAAGGAGAAAGCTAAATTAATCAACACAAAAAAGGCAGCCCCAAATATATTCAAAGAGAAATACAGGCAAAGGCATCCAGATATGGAAAATTTCACAATAAAAAAAAAAAACATAAGATCACAAAGAGGGAACGTAGAACAGAAGATTAGTAAAGTAGAAGTTAGAAAAAATTAGAAAGTGAAATTATGGAATATTTGAAAAGTGAAGGATTTAGTGCAGAAAGCCTAACACAGGTTACAGCACAGCATGATGGAACAACGAGTCCTCAATATAAGGAGAAACAGGCGGATCAGGAGACATCTGAAGAAGAAACAGGGACATTGGAAAGAAAAAGAGATTTAAAATGGTGTAATATTTATGCAAAGGAGAAAGCAAAACTAATCAATACAAAAAGAGCAGCACCAAAGATATTTGAAGAGAAATATAGGCAAAAGCATCTGGATATGGAAAATTTTACAATCCAAAAATAAGTAAACAAAGAGGAAAATTAGAAAAGAGGATTAGTAATGGATAAGTTAAAGTAATAGAAATTGAGGTTATGGATTATTTGTGAAATGAAGGATTTAGTTTAGAAAATCTAACTCAGAAAACATCACAACAGGATAGAGGAATAGATCCCCAAACTAAGGTGAAATCAGTGGAGCAGGAAACATCTGATCAGTTGCCAGATGAAGATACTTTGAAGGTTTCCATAGGAAACCAGTACAAATATTTAGATGGAGTTGTACATCAAGGGGAGGAACAGGAAACTGTGGCAACTCTGAAGCAGCCAATGTTGTGGAGTGACAGGACAGTGAGTTCCCATATGAAAGAACGATGGATGGCACAGGATGAAACAGAAGAGAATGTGGCACAGGAAGATGCCCTGGAATTTTCTATAAAATGCTCACAGGAAATTTTATTTATTTTATTATTATTTATTTATTTACATTTGTTGACTGGGAAAATCCGACTGGGCACAGGTCCTTTTTCAGTTGAGGCCCGGGGAGAAAAGCTCTACAATAAAAACAATTAATTACAAGTTACAAGAAGTATAGGTAGGCTTTGTTTAATAATAGTAGTAAACAAGTTATAATTCAAAATGAAATTATTTAGTTAAATGGTACAATGCTTATATAATTGGTGCCATAAAGACCAACAAGTATTTTAATAGCTGAGCTAGCAGCTATTACCCTTGAATAACAGTGGCTAAGATTACAGCTGAGATATAGGTTTACAAGCAATGTATTTGGCTGCAATCCGAGGTAGTTAGAGGAGTGGAAGAAAGAGATTAGAGAGGTTGGGGTAGAGATGTTAGAGAAGTTTGTTACAGGGGCATGTCCAGTGCTCTTTTAGATTAGATTTTAGAGCAGCTTTGAAGTTAGTGTGTGATGACACAGACATTATAGTGTGAGGAAGGGTTTTCCATAATTTTGCTATGGAGTAGGAGAAGAGAGCTTCTCCAGCAGAGTTCCTGGTTTTAGTTACCTGTAATTGATTTTTGTTGCTGGAGCATAGTCGTCTGGTGGTATGAAAGGATTGGGATAGATTTTGGAGGGAGGGGACTTTTAGAGGATGATATAGTAGTTTGTGGGTGAGTGAGAGTTGGTACCATTGAAGGAGGTGAGGGAGTTCTAGCCAGCCTAGTTCAGTAAGTGAGGTGCAGTGGTGGCTATGGTAGTTTGCGCCAGTGGCAAACTTTGATATTTTGTTGTAGCAAGCTTTGCGTTTACCTAACTCACTTTGCCTTAGGTTGGTAAATATTGGAGAGGCATAGAGTAGAGTGGAGATAAGGTGGATATTTGCAACTGAAATCTTGGCTGTTTTGGTGAGGAATTGCTTATTTCTGTATAAAGCTCCTAGTTTTTTGTGTACTCTTTTATGGTTAACGAGATGTGGATGTCAAACTTGAGGTTATTGTCAATTTCAGCTCCATGTAGTTTGGTGTGGTCTGCTGGGATAATGGTGTTGTCATTGGCTTTAATATTAAATTGCTAGGTGTTTAGATTGTGTTTGGTGGGTTGGAAGATGAGGAGTTTTGTTTTGTTTGGGTTAAGTATTAATTGCGCATCTGAAAGCCAAGTTTAAACTGAGGAAAAGGCTTCCTGTGTGGTCTTTTGAAGTTCAGGTAGGGAGTGGGCTGAGCAGATGATAGTGGAATCATCTGCATACTGTACGAGAGTGGCTTGTTTGGTAGGAGAGGCTAGATTATTAGTGAATATGGAGAAGAGTAAGGGTCCAAGGATGGATCCTTGGGGAACACCTATTGAGACAGGGAGTTGGAGGATATATCATTATGCCAAACAGTGGATTGATGGCGGTCAGTCAGGTAGCCCTGAAACCAGTTTGTGACAGATTGAGAGAAGGATAGAGTATTGAGGACAGTGATGAGTTGTTTATGAGAGACCATGTTGAATGCTTTAGATAGGTCTAGGAAAGTTGCAGAGCTGAAATAACCATTGTTTTTATGTTGAAGGATTGTATTAGTGAAAGCAAGTAAGGCAGTGGTTGTGCTGTGTGTTAGATAGGAGGATGTTAGCAAGGAAGTAGCCTAGAACCTGAGAGTGAATGCATCTCTCAAGTATTTTTGATAGAGGAGACAGAATTGCTATGGGCCGGTAGTTGGTTAATTCTGTGGAGAGCCCACCTTTGTGGAGGGGGATAATGTGGGATATTTTCCATTGTGAAAGGCCATAGTTTCAGATAAAGATTGGTTAATCAGGATTGCAACTGGGTAGGCTAGGGCTTCAGCTGCAATTTTAAGGTACTCAGCTGGGAGGTTGTCAGCTGCTAGTTTTGTGGGCTTTAGTTTCAATAAGAGTTTTTTTATGTTGGAGGTAGGGATAAGAGAGAATGTGAATGCAGTGGGCAGGTTACTAGGTGTAGTTGGAGGGGTTAGGGGAGAGGGGTTGTTTGTTTTGCTAGTGACAGAACAGATTGTGTGAAGTGAGTGTTGAAAGAGGTGGCAATGTTTTCAGAGGAGTTTGTTTTGTTTGGTGGAAGGGTTCCTACTTTTCCTGGGTGGAGGATGGAGTTGATGGTTGACCAGAATTGTTTAGGGTTGTTTTGGGTGGAGTTCAAGGCAGACTGGTAATATAGGATTTTGTCCTGTTTTATTAATTTTTTGACTTTGTTATGTAATTCACAGAATTTCTGTCTATCAGAAGGGCTTTTTGTCTTACGCCAGTGATTCCAGGTTGTATCTCGGATTTTCATTTCTGATCTAGTGGCTTGTTGTAGCCATGGAGAGGACTTGGCTTTAACTCTAGTAAATCTTGTGGGCGCATTGGTGTTTAGGACTTTAAGGAAGGTGGTATTGAAAAATTGGACAGTGTCGTCAAGGTTGAGGTATTTTAGTGAAGTCCAGTTGCAGTTTTTTAGGGCTGAGATGAAGTTGTCAGGGTTAAAGTTTACTTTATTACATATTTGCTGATAGGTAATGGGTTTAGCCTGATATATGTGTTATGTGAGTAGGAAAGTTGGGATATGATCACCGAGGCTATCTGGTATGATTGGGGGCTCTTGCTGACTAGTATGCAGTCAAGAGTAGAATGCTTGTTGGAATTCTTATTTATTCTGGTGGGTGTCTGGATAAGTTGGAAAAAAACATGAATATTTAGATGGTGGGCTGGATGGTGGTTGGAACAGGATAGCCAGTCTATATTAAAATCACCTAATATTATGGTTTCTTGTGGAAGGTAATGATATACCCAGCTGAGGAGGTTTTCTAGTGGGGGGATATTGTTGCCAGGTGGGAAGTAGCATCCTATTATGTTAATGGTCTTGTCTTGGTTTACTTTTAGGTCGGTATAGATTATTTCTTCTTTGTCAATTAGGGGGGCTGATAAGTTTAAGATGTGAATATTACGATTCTGTTTATACATTACAGCTACACCACTCCCTTTTTTGTGCAACCAATCTTGTCTTAGGATATTGTAGCCTGAAGGGAGAATTTGCTCACTGGTACTGTGAGGTTTGAGCCAGGTTTCTGTTAGAATGGTAATATCAGGGGAGTATAAGTCTATGGTAGCATGGAGTTCATGGATTTTATTGGTTATACTTCTGATATTTAGGCTTAAGATAAGGAAGTCAGTTGGTTTCCTATTGGATGTAATTTGAGGGTGGGTGAGGTTGTTAGGCTGACTATCAGTGGAGGAGTTGTGGGGTCCAGGTTTTGAGTGGATGTCCTCGCTGAGGGCAAGTATTGTTATGGCTGAGGATGTTAGTTTTAGTAATGAGAGAATTAGTTTAAGTTTTGGGGTAGCTTTTTGTTTGGGTGAAGTGGGTAATAGATAAATTAGGTTGAGGGATAGTTTGTAAGGCATTAGGGATGCTTTTTGTTTGTGTGGTGGAGGTGATAGATTAAGTGGGTTGTGCATTAGGGTGTATTTGTTGTGAGAGGTGTATGAGTAGTGTGTGATGGTGTGACATGAGGGGTGGTGACTGTAGTTATGCAGTGGAAGTTGTTTGGTGGGGATATAAAGGTAATTCGGTAAGATGTAATGTGTGCAAGAAGTGTGCATGTGAAGAGTATAGGTAGTGTGTGTCGGATCATGGTACTCAAGGTGGGAGGTTAATGGGAGGCTGGAGGTGCGGTTAGAGTTGGTGTTGCAGGTGTGGTTGGTTGTGACTGTAATGGGAGGGACGTTTGGCTAGAATAAGTGTATTTGTGCTGGGGGCGGGTGGAACATGGGGGCAGGAAGGGGAGTGGAGTGGGCAGGAACTATTTGTTGAGCATATCAGAGGGAACCAATCAATAGGCTAAATACAACTCACACACATCACAATTATAGTAGAGGCTTAGTCAGATAATGGTATAAAAAATTATCTGTGTCTTTAGAATTAAAGTGCTGGGTTAGAGTACACTAGCAATGGGACACAGGCTGTAAAGGAAAGGGGAAAGAGAGGGTAAGTGAACAGAAATGATCCCTGAAAACCTTGAGGCAGCTTGCCAGAACACAGTAGAAACAATTAGTTAAAGTGTTAAAGTGTGCCTCAAGACAGTGGAGCAGTTAAGAGTAGCAATTCCTAGAGGTAAGAAATGTACGCATCTAATAGCAACCTAACACATGCTGCTTTAATAGGTCTGTATAGTTATACAGCTCTTGATATTAGCAGTTGCTAAAAAGAGAGAAGAATGGAGAGATAAAGTTCAGGGGAGTCCAACACTATGCGATTGAGTGAGTGAGTGAATGAGTGAGTGAGTGAGTGAGTGAGTGAGTGAGTGAGTGAGTGAGTGAGTGAGTGAGTGAGTGAGTGAGTGAGTGTGCCGCTTGACAAATAAGCACTAAAGTGTTTCAGTATAGAAACTTGCCTAGTACAGCAGGAAAATTAATGAAAATAACAGATCCCCTGCAGGTGAGATGAACGCTTGTATTTCTTGCCACGAGGAAGCTGCAAAGGGGTGAGAGATCCAGTTAAGCAGGGTTAAGTCGGGTGTACTCACTGAGGAAAAATGCGAACAGCAGCCGTAAGAGTATAAAATAAATAAATGTTAGGCCAGGAGTATTAGGAGGGATGTAGGACAGAAGATATATGATCACTAAGGAAGTGTCTCAGCATAGAAATAGCAGAACTAGACAGGGAGGATAGTAGCCAGGGTTAATAAAAATGGCTAGAGGGAGTGAAACCACAACAAAGATGGGGGTGAGAAAGGAAAGTAGGAGGTCCTAAGAGAAGGCAGATAGATTAGTACAACAGAAGTATCAGAAAATGAGGCAAAAGTAGCACACAGTATATACAGTAAATAATTTTACAAAATGCAATCAATAAATGGAAATGGAGAACAAAGAATGTGACCTCAGTTTAGAAGAAAATGATCTAAGAGAAGAGTTGCTTGATTTAATAGAGATGGACAGACATATTAAAATAAATGAAAGAAATAGACTACAGAAAGTCAATAAAACTCAAAAAGTTAGAAGTCTGATAAAATAAATGAACACAGTAGATAGGACTGTCCATAGAGATTCGTGCAATATAACAGAAGTAAACAGGACTTATTACTGTGCAGCTAAATTAATAACAGATAAAGTCTTATCACAAAAACACAGGGCAGTAAGGACAAGGAAGGGGAGAAATCAAATGTCATCATGGAAGTATTGAATAGAGAAAACTATAAAGCAATTAAGACAAGAAGGGTTACTGTTAGAGTGTAGAAGAAGGAACAAATCAACACAGAACGATAGACATGATAAAAGCAATGCAAAGTATCAGAACAGATCAGGATCTATCCTGCACTATCTCAAATAGTAAACTAAAAATATCAGCACAGGCAGAAAAACTTAGAAGATATGCAGATACATTTAAAGGAAAAGTAGGAAATAACACTCTCATACTGGGTGACTTCAACTACCTCTCCATTAACTACTCATGTACCAATACACTTGCCCAACGTTTCCTGGAATTCATTAATTCCAATGCCCTGGACTAGCTCGTTCTTACCACCACTAGAGGTAGCAACATCCTTGATCTGGTCATTATTAATAAGGACGACTGTTGCTCTACACCAATAGTCAACTCCTCCCTAGTTAGATCCGACCACAAACTAATCACCTTGGAAATCCATATACCTCCCACCCCCACCACCCCCACAAAGGTAATCACCATGAAAAACTTCTCCAAAGCTAACTCTGGGCTCCTTTAAACAGAGGTGGGTAACTTCACAGCACCCATGCAAATGGAGAATAGTTGTATGACAGCTGAATCATACACTAATGCACTGTACGAACATGTACACAAATGCATGGATCTCACCATACCCAACAGAACCAAGATGCGCTCCTCCAAAAAAAGGAAGACAATCTGATGATCCCCTGCCATAAACAAACTCTACAACAGAAGGAGGAAACTAATGTGGAATTAGGTGAATTCCCAAGACTGGAAAAACTCTCTTATCAGCGTCAACAAAAAGTTGAGATCCCTCATCAAATCCTCTAAAGCTAGCTATGAAAACAGAATTGCAGCAGATAGTAAAGACAACCACAAGGCCTTCTATAGTTATGTAAAGAATCTCCATGGTAATATCCAGATTTGCTCTGAGCTACTGCACAATGGTACCTCCTATACCAAACCAACAGATATTGCCAATAAACTGGACGGCAGATTCAGTGCCAACTTTACCCCTTCCCAATCATAATACCAGTAGATTGTCAGGCACATAATATTACTGCTGCACAGGTTAAAACAGCACTGACCAAGGCCAAGAGTACAGCTTCTATGGGACCTGACAATATCCCTGGCTGTGTTCTACATGAAGTACAGAGTAAACTGGCACCTCACCTGTTCAATCACAGAGTCACCTCAGGCTCTGTCCATACCGAATGGTGCACTGCTACTGTCATCCCTCTCCACAAAGGAGTAGCAACTACAGACCCCGGGAACTATCACCCCATTAGACTGACAAGTCTGATATGCAAAGCTGTGGAACACATCATCATGGACCTAATAAACAAGGATATAGGAAATCTCCAAACTCTGGATCCGCCACAGTTTGGTTTTGTGAAGGGTAGATTATGCCTGCTCAGCTTGGTTGACTTCTTTGAGTCAGTTACCAGAGCTGTGTATGAAAGCAAGGTGGTTCATACAGCCTACCTCGATCTGGCCAAGGCCTTTGATACCATTCCCCACTCAGGAATCATAGAAAAACTCACTAAGCCAGGCATCAACCCCTATATCACTAGGTAGGTTGCAAACTGGCTCACAGATAGAACCCACAGTGTGAAAGTAGCTGACTCTAAGTCAGACTGCTGACCAGTCACTAGTGGAGTCCCACAGGGATTGGTCCTGGGTCCTCTCCTGTTTGGTATCTATTTCTCAGAAGTCCAGGCCAACATGAAGGGACTCTGGCTGACAAAGTTCTCAGACGATTGCAAATTGGAAGCCATTATTAACTCGCCAAGTGATGTCGACATCCTACAGAAAGGCCTTACTGAGACCAACGATGGGTGTCAGAACCATGGCCTTAAGCTCAATGCCAAAAAATGTGTCATCATCCCCTTTGGAAAAAAAACAGTTCCCATGAACTACCACATCAATGGTAGTCCACTGAACACAGAAGGCATTATAAGAGATCTGGGAATACAGGTTGACAGCAATCTTTCTTTTGACCACTACATTGCCACTGTGGTCTTAAAGTCCTTCTATGTAGCACATTTCATTACTAAGGGTTTTGCATCCAGGAAGAAAGAGGTCATTGTCTTCTTCTACTCGTCCCTCATTAGGCCAGTCATCAAGTACAATGCCCCATTTGGCATGTACCTCACTAGACACCTTACAACAACAGGAGAGGTTGCAAAACTACCTCACAAAGAGGATCCTAGGCCTTAAACATTTGTCCTATATGGACAGACTCAAAAACTCCAAGTATTCTCTGTCTCATATTACCTACATAGAGGCAATCTCTGCTTGACTTACAAAGCCATGTCTGACCTAGCTCTGTTAGAATTGCTACATCTTAAGAAATCCCAATCCCACCCCATCACACGCTCCAGAAACCGCAACCTCATTACCACAATCAACAGATACGTGCTGGAGGGACAGGTTTATAACCCAGAGATTGCTCATGCTATGGAATAGACTTCCCATACATGTCAACCAGTGCACCTCACTGGCTCTCTTCAAGAGAAATCTTGATGAGTGGATGGAAAATAGAAAATTCACCCAGTGGATCACTCCAGTGGATCTACTCGACAGAGGCACTGGGAACTAAGGTTAGGTGGCACGATGCCAGGGTAATCCTATGGGCTAGGCTTGTAAAAGCTCCAGAGCCATTAGCCTAGTACACACCTATGAACCTATAAGCAATTTATTGATTACTCAAAAAAAAACAATAGAGAGAATTGAGAAGCAAGGCAAAAGGAATTGAAACACCACCAAAAAAGCAGAAATATATACATTTTGGAAAAAAAAAATCTATGAACACCCTGTGGAAAATAACAAACATGCTAATGGAAAGAAGTAAAAGAAAGAATAAGAAGTTCAAAAGTACCAGATATGAAACGGAATGAAGTAATGGCCAGCGAGATTGAAACAAAGTTAAGAAAAGCTCCTAATCTGAAATCTCCAGGCCCACATGCAGTACCTAACTTCTGGTTAAAAGTATTAACATCTTTGCATGAAGATTTACCTATAAGTAAGAACTATTTATATGTGCACCCTGAACAGACACCAGCCTGTCTAACAACAGGAAAAACAATACTCCTACTTAAGAGTGAACCTGCAAACTATCCTAAAAACTATAGACCAATAATGTGCCTTCCAAGTACATATAAACTATACACTGGAATTGATGCCGACAGAGTTTATAGTCATTTAGAAGAAAACTCAGTCATGGTAATAGAACAAATAAAGTCATATGGAACAAAGCATAATTTGCTGTTAAATAAAGTCAAAATGGCGAACTGTAAAAAGGGGAATAATCTAAGTATGGCTGATGGGCTATGGCTGACCAAGTTTGCAGAAGACTGCAAGATGGGCACTGTCATCAATTCTCCTAGTGATGTAGACATCCTCCAAGATGGTCTCACCCAAACAAATGACTGGTGCCAGAAACATGGCTTCAAGCCAAATACCAAAATACATCTCCTTTGGGGAGAATGATGTCCCCACAAATTATCACATTAATAACAACATCCTAAACACGCAGTCAGCCATGAGGGATTTGAACACCCAGGCTGATAGCAACCTGACTTTTGACCACCATGTTGTTTCCATTATACAGAAGGCTTTCTACATGGCCCACGTCATAAGTAAGGGTTTCTCATCCATGGACAAAGGAGGTCATAACATCCCTGTAGTCTTCCCTTATAAGACCCATTATTGAGTACAATGCCCCTTTCAGCATGTACCTCGCAAAGCACATGCAGCAGCTGGAGAAACCACAGAGGTTCATCACCAGGAGAATCCAATGCCTCAAACATCTACCAACACAGATAGGCTAGAAGCCCTGTCCCTCTACTCAGTTTCATACAGACTCCTCAGAGGTAACCTCTGTCTGGCATACAAAGCAATGACAGACCCTACCTTGATTTACTATTGTATATCCACAAGTTAAGCTCCACTCCAGTAACCCCCACAGGCGACTTCAACTCATCCTGATCTGTGACATCAATAGGACTTGTTGACAGGACAGATTTATGCCCCAAAGACTTCCATATCTAAGGAATAGACCACGTCAAGTAGAGGACCTCATTGTCATTTTTTTAAGTGCTAACTGGATTAGTGGATGGGAAACAGAAAATGCACCCCTGGGATTCCACCTGCATGCTGGACAGGGGCATTGGGTGTTGACTTGTCTAAACATGGGCTAAACTCTTGGCTAGGCTTATAAGGGGCTCAGGGCCAATAGCCTAGTAACTTCCTTTGATCCTATGATCCTATGATAAACTGTAAAAAAGCATTTTACAGCATCACACATTCATGGATAAAAGAGTGGCTAAAAATATATAGGATGCCCCCTACAGTGATCATTTACATTACAGCGACCATGAAATAATGGCAAACCACTTTGCAGTTAAGCCATGATAAAAGGCAAATTATTATCAAGGGATAAAAATTCAGAGGGGAATATTCCAGGTTGATTCTCTGTCGCAGCTGCTCTTTTATCTTGCCCTTAACCCATTAAACTGTCTAGGTAACAGATTAGTTCATAGTTACAATTTGGCTCCCATAAAACAATGAAGTATAAAGGCTTCTCATCTTCTTTTTGTAGATGATTTAAAACTCTATAGTTCATCAGATGAGGAACTGAAAGCCCAACTGCAAGTGATCAAAACTTTTTCAGATGATTTAAGAATGTCATTTGGGCTTGATAAATGTGCAAAAGCAACATTTAAAGCAGGAAAGCTGCAGCACCAAGAAAAAATAGTTTGGGACAGGAATGTGATATAAAAGAACCTGAGTAAGAGGGAGTGTATAAATATGTGGGGATTGTGAAGCATCAACAGTAAAACATGAACAAAAGCAAATAAAACTTAGTAAAGAATATTTTAAAAGTGTAATGTTAATACTAAAAATAGTCCAAGCTATAAACCAATTTGCTCTTCCTGTCCTAACTTACAGTTTTGGAGTGATTGACTGGCCACAAAAGGTGTTAGATAGGTTGGACAGGAAAATGCTTCATGCTCATCAAATGATTTATAAAAATCAGTGCATACCAAGTATATTCCCCATTCTGAAGGAAGTATGGGCCTCCTTGAAATTGATGACATGTATAGATCTGCAATAGTGGGACTGCATACATATCTGCTGATTTCACAAGACCTAAACGTAGTGAAAGTTTTGAAATATGAGGAGAATAAGTCTAAGATGACTTCCCTGCTTAGTTTAGCAGAAGCATATCAGTGTCAATGAGAAATGGAAACCAAACCAGAAGTAGATAAAAATCAGACAGCAACTGAATGTACCAAAGAATGAAAGAATATAAGGTGAAGGACCAGATGAGAAGGCAAGAAATATGGAAAATGCATAAATATAGTTGCAAGTATAGAAAACTCCTGGAACAATCTCATGTTGATCAGAATTGAATGCAGGAATGGCTAAAGAGAGGTGAATTTGAACCAAAAGATGAAAGGTTAATATTGGCTGCCGAAGACAATAGACTACGTCCGCGCTAGTTTACAAAGTCCATTGAATGTGTGGGAGAAACAGACAGATGTAAGTTTTGTAAAACAGAATTGGAAACAGTTGCACCTTGTTGCTGGTTGTGATATACTAATGGCAGAAGACTGTATACTGAAAGGCATAATAATGTGGCAAGACTGTTGCACTGGGGATTGTGCAAATATTATAATACTGAAGTAGCTAAAAAACACTGTAAACATGAGCCAGAAAGTATCATAGAAAATGATGAAGTTTATACTGCACGGGCTCATCCATTACCAACAGTTCAAAAATAGATTCAAGAAAACCAGATATAGTGGTCAATGAAAAGAAGACAAAAGTAGCATTGATCACTGAAATTGCTATACCCAGTGACTACAGTGTCTTATGTACAGAGAGGCAAAAAGTCATAAAATACCAGGATTTCCAGGCAGAAATGAGGGCAATGTGGAAGAAAAATACCCAGACAGTTCCAGTAGGAGTAGGAGCAATGGGGCTTATAAAAAAGAATTTACAATCATACTTAGATATTTTACTGATACAAGTGACTTGGTACAAATTGCAGAAGGATTCATTACTGGGCACACTGCAAATGCTGCAACGAGCACTTCTGGCTAACATCAAAGATTACACCAATACTAATTGAATGAATTTTAATCATACTTTGACTTAGGAATGGGGTCCATTATGGTTATAGTATGAGAAACCCAAAAGACATGTAGAAATAAAAAAAAAAATAAGTGTCATATCATACTCAGAGCTAGACATTGCCATTTTTGGACGATAATTCATGGTATGCAAACAATGTAGGACCATTGCACGGGACATCAGGCTGCTCACTGGATGCAAATCCTCTGACAGCAAATCCTCTCTAAACCTAATTCAGACTAATCGAGGACCACTCAACTTCTCTAGCTTTGTCACAGAGATTCAGCACCCCCAAACTATCAGAAGCATTTCTACTCCCCTCCCCTATCTCCTGACCCCTCCTCCCTTCATTCCCCCCTTCTCGACTTCAAAAAAAATATCATGGAAGTAAATCAAAAACTTACTTGAAGACTTGTCCATAGACTTTTTCCCCAGGTTCATACCATATGATTCTCTGATTAATCTACGTTTGCAGGGAATTTCCAACACAGCCTCCTCATCACATCTTCAACCCTTGCATGGCACAAAAATCAAATAACAAACATCTGGAAAACAGCATTGATTTACCCCTCTGCCCAAACAAGCTAAACCTCAAAACACATCAGAGTTTTGTCCTTTTTTCATCCTATTCACCCTCGGCAAGTTGCTAGAAAAATATATTTATATAAAGTCTCAAGCTACATTCATCTCCTTATTCTAAAACAACGTGGATTGTGCACAGGTCATAATGCAATGACAGCACTTTGGTGCATAAATGATGACATTCTCTTCAACATGGACAAAGGTAACTTGACAGGAACAATATCCATTGATCAAACAAAAGCCTTTGATCTTATTAACTTCCTTCTCTCTCTCCTGGTCTCTTCAGAACATTGACATTAGTAACACAACCATCACCTGATTTCAAGACTTCTTGTCAAATAGATTCTTTACAGTTACATTAGGTCTGTCTTCTCTCAGGCCATGATTCTTTCAATGGAAGTACCCAAGGTTCTATTCTAGTTTCTCTTCTCTATTTTCATTAACAAACTACAACGTGGCCTTTCTGCCATATAATTTATCTTCTGCACTGATGACATTGCATTCATTGGGTCCAGCCAGAACCACTCTACTATCAAAACAAAAACACAAGAAAACATTAATTCCTGCAATTAATTATTCTCATTAACCACAAAAATACCTTAATCCTACAAAAATGCTGCCCCGGAGACTGCTATTCTTTGGAGAAAAGGGAAAATCTGAGAAATGGCCATTTCAAAAAAGCATGCTATTTGACCACCAAAAAATGTTAAAAATCACCAGAGTCACTCGATATTGCAACCCTTTGCGTCACATATATAGAAAATAACCATCTCCTTGAAATACCTCAGTTTGTAGCTAAACCAGTTACTAACATACAATGCAACAGTAATACAGAAATATTAAGGGGAAAAGTTAACTCACTTCTCTTTTGGGCTAGGGAAATGTCAATCTACCTATCCAAATCAGCCAGGGCAGCTATAAGGAAAGGCTTGCTGCTTAAGGCCAGAAAACAAGTGTATGCTATTTACTCCAAAACTATTAACCAGAAAGAACCATCTCATATTATTTGAAGCAATAACACAAAAATAGAAACTATAACCCAAACAAAACTACTCAGAGCCATAACAGATAACAGGTCTGCTTCAGTAGACCGAATACCACTTACCGGAAATTCAGACAACCGAGATGAAAAGGCCAACAGCATGAAAACACTGATGCCCCAGAACACTGACTCACCACTTCCAGTAAGTATACGCTTGGACATCCTGTTGTACTTTGCCCCTTACCCTGCTGTAGTGTGATCTCGGAGTCAGTATATTTAGTTAGGGGGGTGTGGGCAGATCCCCCCACGTGATGGGGTATGGTGGGGGGGTGAAGCACCCGACATTTATGGGTTTGCTTTCAGTTGGTTTAATTTGTCTTTAAGGATGGCCAAGCACTTATTTACCTGGAGTGGTAAGTCTGTGTTCTGGGATGCTGGTGTTCTCGTGCTGTCAGCCTTTTCGCCTCGGTTATATATACTTTACTGTACTATTCACCTACTATAGACCTTTGTTCTTGCAATAAACTTTTACTGTGTATCAGTAAGACATTCAACACTGCTGGAGACTCTCTCTACTCTCTTTATGTGACAAAAGTCTGGGATGAAATCCCCACACAGTTAAAACAGGTAGAAAACTAAAATAGTTTCAAAACTTTGCTTAAACAGCACCTGTGCCAAAGATGGCTCTGTTGTTCCTGTTCCCCTGGCTAGCTTTACTCAGATTTCTCCACCTCTTAAAGCCACTTTGTTTCCTCAGTCTTCTTGTACCTTATCGCTCCTCCTCGTATTGCACTTATTTCCTAAATTCTTACTATTCCTCCCTCTCTCACACAGTATTACTAACAAACAGTTCCTCCTCTATCCATTTATCTTCCTGCTCATTCTCATAACTTTTACTTTAATATCTTTCTAATCATTTTTTAAGATGCATTCTACTTGTCTGTCTGTAACTTATTACTAAACTCAAAACACACCAGTTTGATCTTTTCCCTGCAGCCATCATGTTATAATTTATGTTATTTCTCTATAGAAAATTAGCCAGTTTATGTTAATTTCTCTTTTTTTGTGTTAAAATACTATGTTTGTGTAAGAAATATTTAAAATATTTAAAAAACATGTAAATAAGCTCATGTATAGATGTTTTACTCTACAGTTATAAGTATACATCATGTGTAACTTAAATGTGGAGCTTTTCTCCCCTTGGTGTCACTTCTATTAATGGCTACTGTACAGATTTTATTTTTCTTATTTCCTGCTTACTCCTCTGTGTTTCCTTATTTTCTTCTTTGTGAATTATTTCAGTAAGGCAGCACCTACAAATGGTCACTTGCAATCAGTGTAGCCCCCAGTACATAAATGTAAAATAAAATAAAGTGTGTTACTGGACACCAAGTAGACAGATGATAAATGGTACATAATGTTAATAACTCAGCAGCAATCAATAGGCTAATGCACTTCAGAAGCAGTGATGCTGTAAAGTAGGCTTTCATCCGGAACTGTTGGTGTACTAACCAGAGAGGCAACAGTGCTGCCATTGCAATAAGGCAATACAACAGTGGTCACTTTGCATGTGTTGCCCTAAGGCAGTGTGATGGAGTACATGTGTTTGTATGTATTCTGTTTGTGTGTCCATGTATGTTCATGCACACCTTCACGTATGTCTGTATACATGCATATATGAGTATGTGGGTGTGACTGAGTGTGTATGTGTGTCTGTGTGGGTGCCTGTGTCTTTGCATGTATATGCATATCTGCAGGTGTTTCTGCATTCACATGTGCGTATGTGTGCAGGACTATATGCATGTGCTTTTGTACGGGTGGGGTGTGCATGCTTGTGTGTGCGTTTATGCATGCTCCTGAATGTGCACACGTACACACGTGTGTGTACACACTTGCATGATCACATATAAACGTGTGTGTGCGTTTGTGTCTACATCTTTGTTTGTGTGTATGCCTGTTTTTTTTTATATATGTAAATACAGACATCAACCTACCTCTTCCCCTTCCCCCACTTACATTCACACATTGTTATAGGGACAGGTGCAATATATACCTGTGTAGAGTGCAAAGTGTGTCAACACTTCAGTGCAAATAGTATATGTACACTTCTTGGCAAACAGGCTGTAACAGTGTGTGCTTTTATTTGGCAGGGATGTACCACCACATGTTGTAACTAAGTTTGTCTGCTCATAATATTCCCTCTTTACCTGGATTATACCAGCAGTTGAATGTTGTAATGCTGTATGACAGAATTTTAATACTCCCATTTGTATGAGTAATACTAATAGTAACATGCAATAATGCTGTGTGCCTGCACACAAAGTGTTGTTTTGGTTTGGGCAATGTCAACAGAAACATAGATTAAAAGTTTAGTACTAGGCTAACTACCCTTGTGGGCCATTTTAAGCCTAGTCAATCACCGCATGTGAGAATTACACCCTGCACATTGTGTCTGTAAGGTAAACACCTTAACCCTTATGCCACCCTCCAAGGTGTGTTACAATGCTGTGTGTCCTGCACATATAGCATGCCTCCTTTGCTGGGTCTGTACTCATAGTAACATGGTATAATGTTGTGTGCCATACCCATAATATGCCCTCTTTCTCACATTCTTTATCTAACTAGTTCTCAAGGTGTGACACTGTCTGTTGTACCTTTCAGGTGTAGGTCAGCTTGCAAATGCTCTGTATACTGTGTAAAGTGCTCAGGGTACCACTGACATGAATGGTGCGCTGAGGAGCTTTAGCAATAAGCCCAGGTTGGCTATGAGGGCTTATTCACAGCTGGTGTATAATGGTCACAGGAGTAATCAAGCAAAGCCAGCCATGGGTAAACCAACATCAACAACACTCAGACATGCCTTATTGCTATTATAAACTGCTCATAACAAAAAATACCTTTTTAAAGCTATCCATCTGCAACATCTTTTTCCCATTTTTTACACATGGGGTCTGGGTGTCACATCAACTGTGACAATCATTTAGAGCCAATGCTGGGTGGTTAGCCCTACCTTTTTTTTTAAATAGCATCATTATATGTAGCCACTTCATTTGATTTCCATCTTTCTTTACTGAAGGTGCTGTAGAATTTTGATTCTTTAAATTTATACTGTGTTATACTTATGCTGTAGCATAGACTAGATCCAGGCCTGCTGAATCTAGCTTTGTTTGTATGCTTGTTGTTTGTTTGCTTGTTATTTCCCTGAAACGCTAATTCCACCTAAAACGTGGCTTTTCAGCGCTTCTGTGGATCCCTAGTGATATCTGCATTGCTTACTGTACTTATTTCCTTGTTTCACTTGAAAGAAAGTTACTGTTTGTCATTTTTGCATTTAAGTTACCTGTAACACATTGCATTTAAGTTACCTGGCACTTGCTCACAAAAGCAATTATATAAGTCAGCACTAAAAAATTAAAAGCACTACACCCTCACAAACTCCCCTTGAGTACCTCGTTCCCCATTGGCCCTTTTTTTCAATTATAAAGGAATTCCCAATACTATTCTAGCATGTCCAAAGGTCAGTTGTCAATCTCCTCTCCGGTCCAGCTGGTGAATCTGGGAATCTTGAGGCAATGTTACAACTGCCTCATGTACACAGACAACCCTCTCCTCCTCCCAACAAATTCCAACACATGTGAGAGATGCAACCATATAGCCATACTGGAGGCTAAGCTCTCTCAACTCAGTACTGGTGAAACCAGTCAGGAGGAGAAGGAAACCACACTCACTACAATTCCAGTCTCACATAGACCTATCACGACAGCAAACCAAACACATAAACACACAAAAACATACTCGGAGGCTCTAAATAAAAATCTGCCTAAGTAGCAGAGACCTCCAAAGCAGTCACCCAAGCAACCGCTACCCCAAAACAAAACACGTGCAACACATAGCTCACAAAGCCAGTGTGCTGAACAGTCACAGCCCTTAAGGCTAAACAACACACCTGATACACTTGTAATAGGTGACTCTATCGTCAGGCACACTGACGTCCTGCTCACCAGGCTGAACAAGGAGAAGGTCACGGTGAGCTGCCTGTCGGGTGCTAGGATCCGCCACATAACACAAGCACTCAGGTCACTTCAAGGCAAGTACAAATATGACTCAGTCATTGTCCATGCTGGTGTGAATGACCTGAGACGTACCTCCCTGGACTACATGAAAAGAGACATAGAGGAGCTCTCTGAGCATGTAGCCCAGGCCGGTATGACCCTGACCTTGAGTAGCATCTTACCTTCACCAAGAATGATGCCACAATATGAAGACAAGATGATCAATTTCAACAATTGGCTTAAGTATTGGTGTCATTCAAAGGGGATCCAATGCCTGTTAGCCTGGGATGACATGCTTGACAAGCCACAATGCTTCACTAGGGACGGCTTGCACCTGTCACCCCTGGGCTTTCGCATATTGGCAAAGGCTCTTTCTACCCACATAGTGCCTTTTTTAGGAAAGGCTCAAAAGGCAAACCCGCCTCCATAGGTATCGCAAGGGATAAGAAACTAAGAGTAATGCTACTCAACACCAGAAGTCTAAACCTCAAGATGCACGCACTCGAAACTCTCCTTAGCATGGAAAACATCGATATCTGTGCAGTAACAGAAATCTGGTTCAAGGCTCCCGAGAGCACCCCAGCACTACCAGGTTATACCTCATACCATGCTTTTCACCCCCAAAACTTGGACCGAACCACAAAAGGAGGGGGTGTATCAATATTCGTCAAAGATACCCACACCTCCAGGTTGGTGGCACAGCACGAAGCATCAGAGACTATCCATGTGCAACTAACAGTGAGTAAAACTGCCTTCCAGTTTATAGCCTACTACAGACCACACTCCCAAACCCAGGAACCCCACTTGGCCTTCCTGAGAACACTGGAAAATATGAAGGTCTCTCCAAACACCATTATATTGGGTGACTTCAACAACCCATACATAGACTGGGAGCATTACTCTAGCTCCAACACCCTAGCCCAAAGGTTCCTAGAATTTATAAATTCAAATGCTATGGAACAACTTGTTACCACTCCCACAAGAGGGGAAAACATACTTGACCTGATCATCACCAACATGGGGACTCTATGCTCCAGACCAGAAGTGTATCCCTCACTGGTAAGATCAGACCATAAACTAATCTCACTGGATATTCACATCCCGACTCCACCCCTGCCCTGAAAACCACAGTGAAAAACTTCTCTAAAGCAAATTTCACACTCCTCAAAACCGAGGTGGAATCCTTCAAAGCCCCCAGGCCTGTGGAAAATACGGCTCAGACTGCAGAATTCTTTATAAATGCATTCTATGAACACCTTCAGGAATGCATGGATCATGCAATCCCAAATAAAACCAAGACCCAATCCTCCAAAGGCAGGCGTCCTGTCTGGTGGACCTCAGCCATAAACAAACTATACAATAGAAGGAGGAAGCTACTACATGATAGAGCAAAAACCCAAATGGGAAGGCATCTCTAGTCAGTATTAGCAAAAACTATGGGCACTCATAAAATCATCTAAGGCCAGCTTGAGAGAAAGATTGCACAGGAGACTAAGGATAATCACAAGGCTTTCTTTAGTAACGTTAGGAACCTGGGTGGGAACTCACAGATATGCTCAGAATTAGTCCAAAATGACAAAAATACACCGAACCCACAGACATTGCCAACATCCTAGCTGACAGGTTCAGCACAAACTCTCCCCCCACCAAAAGGACAAATATCTATCCGAAGAGAGTGCTGCCCCCCTGACATCTCAGATGCTCAGGTAAGAGCTGCCCTCTCCAAAGCAAAAAAACACAGCATCAATGGGACCAGACGGTGTCCCGGGCTGTGTCCTACATGAACTCCAAGAAGAGCTAAACCCAAACATAAAACTATTGTTCAATATCAGCCTTACTACAGGATATGTACCCAAAGAGTGGTGCACAGCAACAGTGGTCCATCTCCACAAAGGTGGTGCCTCAACGGATCCTGGAAACTATCACCCCATAAGCCTGACTAGCTTGGTCTGCAAAGCTATGGAAAGGATCATCATGGACCTCATAAATAAAGATATTGGGGACCTACAAACACTGGATCCTACCCAGTTCGGCTTTGTTAAGGGCAGATCCTGCCTCTTAAACCTGATTGATTTCTTTGAAACAGCCACCAAGGCCATTGACAAGGGGAAGGTGGTCCACACAGCCTACCTGGACCTCACAAAAGCCTTTGATACAATACCCCACTCGGGCATTATAGATAAGCTCACGAGCTTAAATTTAAACCCCCATGTCACTAGATCGATTGCAAACTGGCTCAAGGACAGAACCCACATGGTTAGAATTGCTGGAGCCATGTCAGACTTCAAACCAGTTACAAGTGGCGTCCCACAAGGCTCAGTCCTGGGACCTCTCTTGTTCGGTATATATTTCTCGGAGGTACAGGCCAACACGGAAGGACTGTGGCTGACAAAGTTCGCAGATGACTGCAAACTGGGTGGCATAATCGACTCTCCAGCCATCACAAGCTTCCTCCAAAAGGGCCTCATAGAAACAGACAACTGGTGCCAGAGCCATGGCCTCAAGCTAAATGCCAAAAAGTGTATAGTCATCCCCTTTGACAAAAACAAAGTGCCCACAAATTACCACATAGGTGGTAATCCATTAAGTACAGAAGAAGTAATTAGGGACCTGGGGACCCAAGTTGATAACAATCTCTCATTTGACAACCACGTGGCCAAAGTGGTTAGAAAAACATTTTATATAGCCCACCTAATCATGAAGGGATTCACATCTAGATCAGGGGAGGTCATTGTGCCTCTTTACTCATTCCTCATCAGGCCCATAATTGAGTACAATGCCCCTTTTGGGATGTACCTTACCAGACACCTGCAGCAACTGGAAAGACCCCAAAAGTACCTCACAAAGAGGATCAAAGGGCTCAAACAGATGCCATATGCTGCCCGGTTAAAGAAACTCCAGCTCTACTCAGTGGCATACCGCCTGCTCAGAGGAGATCTGTACCTGACTTATAAAGCCTTGTCCAACCCAGAATTAATGGACATGCTGCACCTCAGAAAATCCAAATCCCATCGAGCTACGCGTTCGAGAGACTTGAACCTCAGCACTGAAATAAATAGGACATGCTGGAGGGACAGATTCATAACCCAGAGGCTCCCTTCACTCTGGAATAAAATCCCAGTCCAGGTTAGGCAGAGTATCTCATTGACTCTCTTCAAGAGGAATCTTGATGAGTGGATGGGAGATCGTAGGTTTACCCCGGCTATCACTTCTGTGTCACTGTTAGACAGAGGCACAGTATACTAACCTCGAAAAAGGGCATAGCAAAATTAATTTAAAATGGGTGGCAAAAGCCAAACACACTCTGGCTAGGCTTATAAATGCCCTAGGGCAGATAGCCTAGTATGAACCTATGAACCTATGAACTTCTCTTCTGCTTTTGTATTTCATATCATTATACACTTTGCAATGTCTTGTAAAGCCCATGCTTTAGAAACTGTTTGGTATAGCTGATTTATTTGTTAAATTATACAATTATATTACTATAAAATATATTTCATATATTTTGTAATAGTGCCATTTGCCAATCTATTCTTTTTCTTGTCTATATGTTTTTACTAATATGTCTGTTTGGGAATGCGTTTGCTATATATTTTGGGAGTCTAAATGCCTTGAACATGGCTATACTTACACAATCTGTTTTTTTGTATAGAATATAGCACATTAAGTATGTCACTGATGTTTTTATATTGTGATCACCTTGTTAGATATAGAATGTATGCGTTTTTATTTGTGACACTGGGAAAGTAAAATGTTCCCTAACTATTGCATAAATTGAGAGTGGGAATTGCGGCTTTTGAAATTAAAGAATGCTGTTTTTAGTTACTTAAATAGCATGTTGAAACTCACCATGAATAATGTAATATATCATGGTTATGCTGGCTGCTATCTCCAACGAGCAGTTATGCTTTTGAATATAAATCATTTAGCATTTAATAATTCTCAGTAGGATATGCATGTTACCGTGTGGAGTACTGAATGTATATTGACAGACATAGGATTCTGTCTCTCAATAACATGGGTTGGCTTACCTCTGCACTGTTTATATATTTAATTGTTTACTTGAGTGGATAAAAGGACTGGTCTGAGGACCATTTCAACCAACACTTGGGAACCAAAGGGCACAGTACAGTTCAAAATGAAATACAAATCCTATTCCAAATATTAGTTCAAAATAAAATATCATTTATACATAGAATTAACAGAGTGTAACTACACAGTAAGGTCACTCATTTAATTTGAACACACACAAAATACTGTATAGCAGTAATGTACATTCATATAAAAGATAACCATCCTAAATGAGCCAAAAGTGCCTAAAATATAGAGTGATCTATATGACATAGTGGAAGTTTCTAAGTTTATTGCTATAAAGGATGTGTAGGAAAGACAGTCAAACAGGTCAAAAATGGGGGACAGAGGACAGCTTGTACTGCACACAGCTGGAAACAGGATAGGAAAACAGATGGTGAGCACGTAGTGCTGAATGACAGAGGCTAGTGAAGCAATAAGAAAATAGCCAAACAGAGATTAAAACCGCACAGGAGTTTATGCCTTACAGAAGCATGCAAATGATGATACACTTGGCCACCATCACTGAAAGTATCATAAATAAAATATCTTAAAGAAGCTTGCATTTGGGAATATGATTGCCCATTACCAATGACACAAATTAATTTATATTCATTCATTAAATAGTCCAACATTTTCACCCTGAATTCCCTACAGTCCTTCATTTTTCTAATTTTGGTTGGGTCCCTAATTGCAGCTGAAGTGAGGTACCTTGCTGAAAGTTTTTATTTATTACAGCCACAGTCCCAAACAATGATCTTTTGAGAGTAAAGGTTCCTATCTCCTCATACATTAGTGGATAACTCTTACTGGCAATTTTTAGCCTATGTGAGAGAATATGGCAGTATTCCACGTAAAGGAAGATAGAAGTCAGGTGGCCCTAGTTATTACACATAGTCAGCTGACCTTCCCAAGTGATACAAGACAATGTTCACTGGAGGCTAAGAGAATAACAGAGTCATTTGGCAGAGGTTTGTGTTTTAAACAGGACTGGTTGCTACATGTGGGAGTACATACTCGAGTACACAGTGTGAGGATGTCTATAAAGCCATCCACTACTCACTTCCTGGTTTACTCAGTAAAAAATGTTCCCATTTTGTCCTCTAAATTGTCCAATTATCAGTTACCATGTCTTGCGGTAGTTACTTTTGATATAAAATATATTTTCTGTTAAGGCAATCATGCTTTCTTATCTCGCACTATGAATATTTATAAATGACATGGCACCATAACACTGAAAGGTGAAAGCATTTGGATTACTCATTTGCTTTACATTTAGATAGAATGTTTATTGTAACAAACTGTGGAAAGTGAGCACAAATTGGTATGTGAATTCTCTTCAAACCAGAATGGATTCTGCGGCAAATACAGAGGTTACAAGTTCAGGCAACACTGCCAGAGTCTATCAGGAGCACTCATTTGCAGAAGCTTTGGCACTTTATGCTCTTCCTTTTAGCGGTATAACAACATAATGTGCAGTGACTTCTAAAACCAACCTTCATACAGGTTTGGATAAAAACATACTGAACAGGTTTCACAAAAAGATGAGACCATCTATAACAAACTGACTGCACTTTGTAATGTGCTCACCTTATTAGGTGATGTACTAATTATAGGATAATTGCTGTAGAAGTCATTATATGTTGATATGATTATATGATTATATTATGTTTCAACAGTCTGATCTTACTTACTATGCAAAACTAATTGCACTCTGTAGCTGTGGTCTTTTGAACTGAAACCCACCTGTAAAAGAGAACAATGTATGTCTTCACTTCTGACATTGTTTGTTGCCAGAGAAGAATGCAAGAAGGATGCATCATGGATTTCCTTTGTATCAGGCTTAAAAGCCAGAAAAAGAAAACATTGCTATGAACACAGCAAACAATTTAAATATATTGCAATATGAACTATGTGAACATAAAAAAAAACAGGTTGGTTCCTAAATGAAGGTACCATGTATTGTGTGTTTGTGTGTCTGTGTATTTGTGTGTATTTGTATCTATATATACCGTCATCTCTTTTGGTCAACAATTTTGTGTGGGTGTAAAAATAAGCGACAGCACAAATGTATATATACACATTTGTGGGTATCACATTTGGTTGAAATCAAGCTTTATGTAGTCTAGGTGTGTAGGAGTGTTCAGGAAGTTAATGTTTGACTGAAAAGGTGGTGATTGTGAAAATGTGTACAGTTGTATTATAGCAGGTAGTGTGTATGTGCAAGTGTTTGTGGGTTAGGGTTAGAGTTAAGGTTAGTTAAGGGGCTAGATCTACTGTTATGCCTGTTCAGTATTGTGCATGTTCTGTGTCTGTGTATATATATATATATATATATATATATATATATATATATATATATATATACACACGCTGCGGTGGTGGTGCTGCAGTAGCGTTGTCGCCTCACAGTAAGACGTTGTCCTGTTCGATTCTCAGCTAAAGCGTCCCCTGTGTGGAGACATGCATGAATGGGCGTACCTTCATTGAAGGTTGTACATCAGGGATGGCATCTCGGTATGTAAAAATCTACTGCCAATCATTAGCGGACGTCCGAATCACAAAACATCGAACACACATACACAAAAGAGCTTAACATCAAAAAGTGCTTCCGGGTATGTGTAGTTAAAAAAAAAAATCTAAATTTCTGCAGGGGGGCTTGCACCCCCCCCCCCCACGTGGGGAGCTGTGCCCCCACACCCCCCCTACTTTATTATTCTCACTCCGCACTGTAGTTCGATCTACGAAACAGGCACACATACACGGCAGTGCTTGTCAATGTTAAGCACTTTCGTGTATGTGTGTTCGATGATTTGTGATTCGGACATATGCTAGTCGAGCATGTGTCCGGATATATATACAGTGAATATAAAAAGTGTAGATATCCCTGTTAAAATTCCAGGTTTTTGTGATATAAAAAATGAGACCACAATAAATCATTTCAAAACTTTTCCCACCTTTAATGTGACCTATAATTCAATTGAAAAACAACCAAATCTGTTAGGGGAAAAATATAAAAAATAAAAAACGTACAATAAGCTGGTTGCATAAGTGTGCACAACCTTAAACTAATACTTTGTTGAAGCACCTTTTGATTTAATTACATCATTCAGTCTTCTTGGGTACACACCTGCCATCAATTAAAGAGACAATGATTAACTCCAAATAAAGTTCTACTGTCCTAGTAGGATTTTCTTGACATTTACTCAGTTGCCTGCTACAGCAAAGCCATGGTTATCAGAGAGCTTACAATGTATCAAAGGGATCTCATTGTTGACAGGTAGCCAGGGGAAGGGTACAAAAAAATTTCTACAACATTGGATATACCATGGAACACAGCGAAGACAGTCATCAAAAAGTGAAGAAAATATGGGACAACAGTGACGTTGCAAAGAACTGGATGTCCTTCTAGAATTGATGAAAAGACGAGACAAAAACTGGTCAGGAAGGCTGACAAGAGACCTACAGCAACACTGAATGACCTGCAGAATTTCTGGCAAGTACTGGTTGTGTACTACATGTGACAAGAATCTCCAGTATTCTCCATATGTCTGGGCTATGGGGTAGGGTTGCAAGACGGAAGCTTTTTCTTAAACAGAAAAACATCCAGGCCCAGCTAAAATTTGCAAAACAATGCATCAAGTCTCCCAAAAGCATGTGGGAAAATGTGTTATGGTCTGATAAGACCTAGGTTGAAGTTTTTGGCCACAATTCCAAAAGGTATTTTTGGCACAAAAACAACAATTTGCATTACAAAAAGAACACCATCTCCATGGTGAAGCATGCTGGGGGCAGTATCATGCTTTGGGGTTCCTTTTCTTCAGCTGGAACTGGGGCTTTAGTCAAGGTGGAGGGAATTACGAACAGTTCCAAATACTAGTCACTTTTGGCCCAAAACCTTCAGGCATCTGCTAGAAAGCTGAAGATGATGAGGAATTTCACCTTTCAACATGACAATGACCCCAAGCATGCATCCAAATAAACAAAAGAATGGCTTCACCAGAAGAAAATTAAAGTTTTGGAATGGCTTAGCCAGAGCCCAGACCTAAATCCAATAGAAAATCTGTGGGGTGACCTGAAGAGGGCTGTGCACAAAAGATGCCCTCGCAATTTGACAGATTTAGAATGCTTTTGCAAGGAAGAGTGGACAAATATTGCCAAGTCAAGATGTCCCATGCTGATAGACTCCTACCCAAGAAGACTGAATACTGTAGTTAAATCAAAAGGTGCTTCAACAAAGTATTAGTTTAAGGGTGTGCACACTTATGCAACCAGCTTATTGTATGTTTATTATTTTTTATATTTTTCCCTAACAGATTTGTTTGTTTTTCAGTTGAATTGTACAGGTTATAGATCACATTAAAGGTGGGAAAAGTTTTGAAATAATTTATTGTGGTCTCATTTTTTTTATATTCCAAAAACCTGGTATTTTAACAGGGGTGTGCAAATGTTTTATATCCACTGTGTGTGTGTGTGTGTGTGTGTGTGTGTGTGTGTGTGTGTGTGTGTGTGTGTGTGTGTGTGTGTGTGTGTGTGTATATATATATATATATATATATATATATATATATATACACATACGGGAGTGACATTTTAGAGTAAAATGCTCAAATGCTGACATCTGTTTTGTTGACACACTTTGGTCAACAGAACAGATGATTGACAGGTATTTGAGACAGACAACCCCTGGGGCAAGGGAACATGTCCTTATCCGGAGGATTGTGTGATCTCATAGTTAGTACATACAATTAACAGGGAGTGTGGGGACTTGCCCCCCATACCAATGTTTTTATTTTCCTGCTCCAGATTAATCTTCAGAGCATAAGCAGAATTGTATCTATGGTTTGCTGTTGCTGTTATTGTGTCGAAAGCTTCTAATAAAATTGTTGTTAATTATAAATGATTCTATTAAAATTGTGTTTAAAAAGATGGCTGTTATCCTGTGAGCTAGACAAAATAAGCTCTTGATGCCATGAGAGTTTTTGTCTGGAACAGCAGTTCTAGGAAGTGCTGTATTAGAGATGAAGACATTTCAGAATAACCTGAAGTTGTTTCTGCTGCTTCATCTGTATATACAAGAGGAATCTACATCACTATTTTCCTTCTGTTTAATAAAACTGCATTAATTTTTGGACTGGAGTCTGTACTGTATTATTTTATACTATAATATGGGTTTATGGCAATTCATTGAAGTGAACTATATTAGAAATCAAACATACTGGACAATGCTGAATGAACTGCAAAACTACCAAACTGAAACTGTATCAAATACATACCTATTGATGTAAAAAAAACTGCATTGGTTTGCACTCAAATAAGCCAGTACAAAACATACCTCTCAGTGTTGAATTCAGATGGTCACATAGCCTTACTTCTTTTTTTGTAGACACAATACTATAGCAACTGTCATAGATGCACATACAAAAAAAAAAAAAAAAAATCACACAAACCATAAAACAAGTGTTTGTGTCTGGGGGAGGTGGTTGTTGGGGCAGCCCCACAAGCTCATCACACCTCATGCTACATGTATATATCAAGCCTGAGATCATGTAGCAGTAAAGTAAGTCCTACTACATATGCCTTGTTCTGTCGATGCTAAACTTCCAGTTATGGATTTTAAAAGACTGCCACAGGTCAAGCACTGACCTGGCAAGCATCGCTCTTTTAAGCATCTCTAATCATGGGCAGGCTAGCCCTGGGCAGATGTGATAGAATACTGTCCTATTTAACTTGAAGTTATGGTCCTTGCATTGTGCACCTTTTAATGTCCACCAGGTAGGCCACTGCATGTGTTTCCTCCTGCATTTCTTTAGAGAGCCTTCAGATTTTGGGATACTCAATCAGGTTGGTAGCCAGATCATGATTGCACCAACCTACTGATCAGTGGTGGCATTTCTCTCTTGGAGGACCTGGTTCGAGTCAACAAGGCACTGACTGTGCTTCTCATTTTGCATAAAGTCGATATTTATAACCGAATGCACACAAAACCTAGGCTTCACAAGAAAATATACAAGTTGAACAGTAGTTGCACATCTTTCAGATAACTATTCAAACTGCCAAAAGGATCCTTTCTGCTAAAAATTACTATACTAAGAGAGGGTTTTCACAGCTCAGAGTAACCCTTTTTCTACCATGAGGAAACTATAGTAAACCTCCATATAAACACAAGGTTTAACAATTTCTCAGTCTCCAGAAGGTTTTCAGTCAATGCAGCACAGCCTTTCAATCAACACAGCAGAGACTCCTTCTTTCTTTATTTCTGGGGTTGTTAAGCAGTTAGTTAGCAATTACAGTTATTAAACAAAGTCTGCATTTCTGACTGGTGAAAAAAAGAATGTTCAAGCAGGGCACTTTCTGGGTAGCCTCAAAAAGAGTTATTCTAATGGTAAAAGTAGAAACACATCCAAAGCAATCTCAAGTAACATTATTAACTGGAAATGTGCAGAAAAATGTTTTTTTTAGGTTCATAGGTAGGTACTAGGCTTTCTGCCTGAAGGCATTTATAAGCCTAGCCAGAATGTGTTGGCTTTTGCCACCCCCTTAGATTAGTTCCCTGTGCCTCTGTCCAGCAGAGCCACTGAAGTGATCCCTGGGGTAAACTTTCTGTTTCCCATCCACTTGTCAAGGTTTCTCTTGAAGAGGGTTAGCGAGGAGCTCTGAAAAATGTAGATTGGAATCTTGTTCCAGAGCATGGGAATTCTCTGGGACAGGAATCTATCCCTCCAGCACATCCTATTTATTGTTGTGGTGAGGTTTAGATCCCTGGAGCGTGTGGCTCAAGGGGATATGGTTTTCTTTAGGTGGAGCATGTCCATCAGTTCTGGGTTGGACATGGCCTTGTATGTCAGGCAGAGATCACCTCTGAGTAGGCAGTATGCAACCGAGTACAGCTGGAGTTCCTTCAGCCAAGCTACATAGGGCATCTGCTTGAGGCCAGTGATCCTCTTGGTGAGGTACTTCTTTGTTTTTTCCAGTTGTTGCAGGTGTCTTGTAAGGTACATCCCAAATGGGACATTGTACTCTATGATGGGTCTGATGAGTGATGCGTAGAGGGGCCCAATTACCTTTTTCGATCTGGATGCAAACCCTTTTGTGATTAGGTGGGCCACATAGAAGGATTTTCTAACCACTTTGGCAATGTGATTATCAAAGAGAGGTTACTATCTACTTGGGTCCCCAGATCCCTTATTACGTCTTCCGTATTTAGGGGGCTACCACCTATGTAGTAGTTTGTGGGTACTTTGTTTTTTCCAAAGGGGATGACTATGCACTTTTTGGCATTTAGCTTGAGGCCATGGTTTTGACACCAGGTATCTGTCTCAGTGAGACCCTTTTGGAGGATGTCTGTGTCATCCAGAGAGTCAATTATAGCCCCTAGTTTGCAGTCGTCTGTGAACTTGGTCAGCCATCGACTCCTGTGCTTGCCTGTACCTCTGAGAAGTATATACCAAACAGGAGGAGTCCTAGGATTGAGTCCTGGGGAATGCCACTTGTAACCAGTTTAGAGTCAGACCTGGCTCCTGCAACACTTACCATGTGGGTTCTGTTCATGAGGCAGTTGGCAACCCATCTCATGACGTAGGGGTTTATGTTCAGGCTGGTGAGCTTGTCTATAATACCTGAGTGGGGAATGGTGTTGAAGGCCTTTGCAAGGTCTAGGTAGGCTGTGTGGACCACCTTTCCCTCGTCTATAGCCTTGGTAACTGTCTCAAAGAAGTCCAACAGGTTTAGGAGGCATGATCTGCCCTTAACAAAGCCAAACTGGATAGGGTCAATGTTTGGAGGTTCCCAATGTCTCTGTTAATGAGATCCATGATGATGCGCTCCATATCTTTGCAGACCAAGCTAGTCAGGCTTATAGGGCGATAGTACCTGGGGTCTGTTGTAGCTCTAACCATTGCTGTGTGCCACTCTGTGGGCACGTAGCCTGTGGAGAGGCTGAGTTTAAACAGTGTGTTTAAGTGAGGGGTTAGCTCATCTTTGAGCTCATGTAGGATGCAGCCTGGGACACCGTCCGGTCCCATTGAGGCTGTGTTTTTGGCTTTGGAGAGGGCTGTTCTAACCTAAGTGTCTGTGATTTCAGGGGCACTACATTCTTCTGGTATAGTTACGGGCTCTTTTGGGGGTGAGAGGGGGGGTGAAGTTTGCACTGAACCTGTCTGCCAGGATGTTGGCTATATCAGTCGGTTCAGTGTATTTTGTGCCATTCTGCACTAACTCTGAGCAGATCTGAGAATTGCCACTTAGATTCTTGACATAGTTAAAGAATGCCTTGTGGTTATCTTTGGAGTCCATGGCAATTTTTCTTTCAAAGTTAGCCTTGGATGATTTTATGAGGGAACGTAGTTTCTTGCTGATACTTTTCAGGGATGTCTTCCCTTCTTGGGATTTTACTCTTTTCTGTACTATTTTCCTCCTTCTGTTGTATAACTTGTTTATGGCAGGGGTCCACCAGACTGGTTTACTTTTCTTGGAGGAGAGAGTCTTGCTTTTGTTTGGGATAGCACGATCCATGCATTCTTGTAGGTGCCCATAGAGTGCATTATTAAAGGATTTTGCAGCTTGGACAGCGTTATCCTTTAGCATGGGGGCTTTGAAACTTCCCACCTTGGTCTTAAGTAACGTGAAGTTTGCTTTTGAAAAGTTTTTCATGGTGGCTTCTTTGACCGGGGATGGTGGCGGAATGTGGATATCCAGAGTGATTAGTTTATGGTCAGATCTAACCAGCGAGGGGTTGACATCCGGTGTGGAACACTGGTCGCCTATGTTGGTGATGACCAGGTCCAGTATGTTGTCACCTCTTGTGGGGGTGTTGATCAGTTGATCCAGGGCATTTGAGTTTATAAATTCTAAGAAATGTTGGGCAAGGGAGTTTGTACTTGAGTAGTTCTTCCAGTTAATGTTTGGGTAATTGAAATCACCCAATATCAGGGTGTTTGGTAGGACCTTTATGTTTCCCAGTGTTTCCAGGAATGCGGAGTGGGGGTTTTGGGACATGGTGGGTGATCTGTAGCAAGCTATAATTTGAATGGCATTTTTTTCCGTTGTTAGTTGCACATGGATCATCTTTGAAGCATCGTGCTGTGCCACTAACCTGGAAGTGTGGGTATCCTTGGTGAATATGGATACTGCCCCGCCTTTTGTATTTCAGTCCAGCTTTTGTGGCCGAAATGTATGGGATGAGTTGTAGCCTGGTAGTGCTGGGGTGCTCTCTGGAGCCTTAAACCAGGTTTCTGTTACTGCACATATATCGATTTTCTCCATACTGAGGAGTGCCTCGAGTGCATGCATTTTGAGATTTAGACTTCTGGCATTGAGTAGCATTACCCTCAGTTTTTGTTACTTTTGCTATTTACGGTGGTGGGTTTGTCTTTTGAGCCTTGCCTAAAAAAGGCACTATGAGGGTGGCAAGAGCCTTGGCCAGTATTCAAAAGCCTAAGGGAGACAGGTGCAAGCCGTCTCTAGTGAAGCAGCGTGGCTTGTTGAGCATGTCATCCCAGGCTGACAGACACTGGATCCCCTTTGAATGACACCAGAAGCTTAGCCAATTGTTGAAATTGATATTTTTTTCTCTATACTGTGGTATCATTCTTGGTGAGGGCAGTATGCTACTCAGGGTCAGGGTCATATCAGCCTGGGCTACATGATCAGAGAGCTCCTCCATGTCTCTTTTCATGTAGTCCAGGGAGGTATGGCTCAGATCATTCACACCAACAATGACAGAGTCATATTTGTACTTGTTCTGAAGTGACCTGAGTGCTTGTGTTATGTGGCGGATCCTGGCACCTGCAGGCAGCTAACAGTAACCTTCTCCTTGTTCAGCCTAGCGAGTGGGACGTCAGTGTGCCTGACTATAGAGTCACCTATTACTAATGTGTTGGGTATGTTATTTTGCTTTAAGGGCTGTGATTACGTGGCACACTGGTTTTGTGAAGTATGTGTTTCATGCTTTGTGTTGGGGGGGTGGAGGTTGCTTGGATGTCTGCTTTGGAGATCTCTGTTGCTTTTGCAGATTTTTATTTAGAGCCTCCGAGTATGTTTTTGTGTATTTATGTGTGTTTTTTGCTGGTGCTGGTTTCATAGGTCTATGTGAGACTGGTGGTGTGATGCAAGTAATTCCCTTCTCCTCTTGACTGCCTGGTCCAGTCTTGGGTTGAGAGAGCTTAGCCTCCAGTTTGGCTGTATAATTGCATCTCTCGCATGTATTAGTGTTTGGTGGAAGGAGGAGAGGGTTTTCTGTGTACATGAGGCAATTGTAACATTGCCTCAAAATGCCCAGATATTTCTTAATTTTATGCCCCAAATGCTAATGGTATTTCTTTCTTTCTTTTTTGTTTGTTTGCTTATTTGTTTCTTATTTCTGAAATTTAGAAAGAACATGAGAAGCAGAAGATGAAACAAATGGAGAAGGAAAAGATATGAGACACAAACCTCCTAGGTTCTAGAAAAGTCTGTAATTTTTGTATTAGTTTAGTTTAGGGGGTCCAGCATGTCTCAGTGGAGTTTGTAAAAATTTTTCATTTTTTTTCTGCTGGCTGCCAGCTACCAATGTAATATTAATACTTTTTAATGACAACAAACCAGTCTCCTGAAACAGATTTCTCAGACGGAATAATGTGCTTTATTTATAGGGACAATCTAACATTTGTTTCCTTATAACAAGAAATATAACTGAAGCAAAAATAAAGTTTAGCTCTTTATAGCAGCTTGAGTTATCTATATAGATGCTAACATATCAAGGTACAATAATACAGTAGGGCTTCATTGCAATATATTTCACTATCACTACACTATCTTTAACAAAATATCTCAACCCACTGCTCAGGTCATCAAGCAGTTATTATTATTCTGTCAGTGTCATTAACAGAAGAACAAAGCCACGCTAAGCACAGAAGCCCCCACACTACATATCTAATTATAACTTTTAGTGCTACATATTAATTTACCAATAACGTCTTGCTTGGCCTTAAATAAAATAAAGTAATGCTAAGCACTACAATAAGAAATACAATGCAAAATGAAAACTGCAGATTCAAAACATGATTATTATGAGCCAACAACAAAAAGTGTACTTTTAGAAACACAAATAGCACCACATTATCTGAATTAAAACCACAAATACAGTGCAGATGCACACATATAATGATTATAGTAAATCATTAAATAGTAAAAAAAAAGTAAAAAGTCTCTTAGCACTCTAGCAGTTAGCACAGACGATTAATGCTATGAATGGATTCCCTCAGCCTTCATATGTCTACTGTGAGTCAAATTAGCAAACAATACTTTGGGGCAGTTGAGAAAACTAGACTATGCACCTTAGTCATTTGTAGGACTGCATGCGTAGTAACTAGCTATGAACCATGGGCAGTCATTTAAATGGTGTCATTGCTGAATATACTACATAAGAACTCATTTTTTCAAACAGTGGTATGAAAGGTGAAACAGGAGAATTCAAGTGGCCACGTGTCTACACAGAGCGAGAAAATGACTTAGCGTCATCTACTACAGGAAGACATTCCTCGCACAGTTTGTCAGGCTTCTCAATAATCACTGCTTGCCCCTGTTAGACACCTGAGGAAAGCTCACTTCCATTTCTTAATGTTATGCCCAGAATATTCCCAGTATTTCCTTTTTCTTAATTTTATGCCCCGAATGCTCCTGATGTTTCTTTCTTTCTTTTTTTGTTTGTTTGCTTGTTTGTTTCTTATTTCTGAAATTTAGAAAGATCATGAGAAGCAGAAGATGAAACAAATGGAGAAGGAAAAGTTATGAGACACAAACTTCCTAGGTTCTAGAAAAGTCTGTAATTTTCATATTAGTTTAGTTTAGGGGGTCCAACATGTCTCAATGGAGTCTGTAAAAGTTTGATCTGTTCTACTGAACAGAAGAGCTCCAAGTGTTTTCTAGCCACATGACACATCACCAGGAATAACAGCTCATACATACATTTGGCAGTTTGGAAAAGCGGTCATGGATGGATATCTAACCAAGCCAGGATGAATGTATTTAAAACCAAATGACAAGGGAAGTTCAGACAGTGATACAGCTGTTGGGTCACGAGATCACTGGACAACTGAAAGGAAATGTTTCCAATGTAACACCAGGGAAAAGCATGGGTGGATAGGCAATGGTCAGTCTAGGACATGGCTACAAGACTGGATAGATATAATAGAGCAAGCAGAAGCTGATGATCAAGGAGACCAGCTATTCTGTGGAGCAGTGCTTAAATGCCAATGTGCACTGGTGCTACATGGAGAAAAAACATTGTCATAATGATGGATGAGGGCAGGAAATGAGAAAAATGAATCCCCATTGCTGTGCCCTGTGCATTTCTGAGGTGGAGGACTGATGGACAAAGCAGAAGCGAGTAGGCACAACCCTGCAATGCTAATACAGAGGTCTGTAGCTACAGCATCTATAGATGAGTAACAGCACCTGGTATCCAATACATACCTGAATCAAATGTTTGGACAGTTGTGATGCAAAAAGTAGTGGAGATAGAAAGGTATTACTGAATCTAAAGACAATTATGCCTTAGGATGGGAACTTTGCCAATTTTGTCAAAGGGGAAAACTGGAATGCCATGGTGGTTATAAAAACATGGCTTGATACTGAAGAACTGGGCCACTCAGAGTGTTGGATGATGGACATGACTTTTTCTAACAATGGCATTATGTTTTAGCAGGTTTACACAGTACATACTAAGGTGGGAACCATGGTCACCACAATATATATAGCTGGTTATTTGCCCTTATGTTGTGTAAGAATCAACTCTCATGTGAAACACTTTTTGGTGCTATAATGGGCAATTGCATTGAGCAGAATATTGTACTGTGGTGTCTATTCACCATTCCTGATTAGGAAGATACGGCAGGCAGTGGAGATTAAGCAGGTGGGGGCTTCTTGAACTGCAGCCCTGATTCTTCCTTCTGAATTTTGTACATGTGGGACTATGATGCACAATGGCAGTGAGAAGGATGTTAAACTACAAAGCACATTTATTTATCATGATTTAGAACACTGGCAATGAAAGGGCACTGGCAGTGAAGAGCCTGCTGAATTGCAGTGCATATTCATCATTCTTGATTTTGAAGATCTGGCACTATGATAGACACTGGCAATGAGAAGAATGTTCATTTACAGCCTACATTATTCACTCTAGATTTGGAACAAGTGACACTACAATGGACATTGACAAGGAAGAGAATGTTCAGCTACAGCCCTTACTCACCATTCTGGATTTTGATCATAATGCACTACAACGAACACTGGCAGTGAGAATGTTACTGCACTGCAGTGCACATTCGTCATACTTGATGATAAACATATGGCACGGCAATGGACGATAACATTAAGGAAGATGTTGAATTGCAGCTCACATGTATCATTCTTGATTTTGAATATGTGGCACTGTGATGGACACTGGAAATTGAGGAGGATGTTGAATTGCAGCCCACATTCATCATTCTGGATTTGGAATGCATGGCACTATGGTGGACACTGGCAGTGATGACAATGGTGAACTAACTGAAGCACACATTCACTGTTCTCTATTTGGCTCATGTGACTGCAACTGCTGTGACACACCATTTTGTACACTACAGTATGAGGTGTTGCCTACCCCTCCACCCCCCTTCTTGAAGATGCATTCATGAGTTGAGTAATCCATCATTCAGGAGTATCAAATGGAGGTCAAGAAATTGCCAGCACTTGCATTCCATTTCAAGCTCATTCATTCTCTAGAAGTGCAGGTAATCCCACTTTCATATCCCTTAAGGGTGACAGCCATCCAGAGGAGCTATCATCCAAGCACACATCAGGAAATGTGGTGCCCTTGTTGGCATTATGGCAATGTGACAACCTTTTTTTAAAGGACATTGCTCCTCCCATTCAATGCTGATGCAGGTTCTTTCACCATCTGCATTGCCTATGTCCTGTATATTCCTGTATCACTGTGTAGATTCTCCTTCACATGGCCAGAAAGGGCTGCAAATTAGCCTAGTAGGCCATGTCCACCTGTTTGGCTCTGTCCCTGCCCTCCTCAGTGGTTAGGTCAAGATCAGCAGCAAGATCCAGCAGGATCCCAGCTTCTCTCCTCCACCAGGATGGGCACTAACACCCACACTCCCTGCAACACTGTTAAGTGACGTAACCAATAATGGAGCCTGGGTTTAACTGGAGCATATTACACACTTTATCCCTTTCTAGCACAGGGACAGCTGCACTGACATTGTCCCCCATTTGTGAGCAGGGCTGCATTTGCTGATAGAATGATAGAAAAATGTCACACAATCTATGGCTTCATATGTTCTTAGAAGACTGTGTGTCTATGACAATGGTCATCACAGCTGAAAAAGAAGGTTTCTGCCCATGTATTCCTTAACATTGTGGTTTGTCTTTGGCCTTAATAGCTATGATTGTACACAGCTCTGCAGCTCTTACTAAATACTCAATGGCTTAAAACTAGAAGCATCAAATAGATCTTATTAGGTAACAGCTGGTCTAAGAGATATACCTGTCACTGTAAAGGAGAACATGGCACTGCAAGGAAAAGCAGATGTAACCCATTATTATTGTGGGGAAGACCTAATCTGTGATGGTTTACTTATAACTGGTTGTTCACCAATTGTCCTAGAATATGTAAAAGGAGCAATGCTTCAGAGACACCTTAATGGACCTTTCCCAGGATATGGCTAGCTGGGTGTTTCAGCATGCGTAAGTAGGTAAAACACCTTTATTTCCTTACGGAGTCCTGCCAGTGAGTGCTTTTGCCAGTGTCCTTTGCAGTGGCATGCCTAGTGTACTATGCCATTTCCCAGTGTGGTACCACTTTGTACCTATTTGCTTATAGGGATTGCCTGGGTAGAGTTGTTGTTTCTCCTCTTTATTCTCCCTTCTGATGCTGCATGTGGTCTTTCTGCTTTGATGCATTTGTGGTGCTATGGTGACCTATTTTTTTACACATTTTTGGCTTTTTCTACATAGCAACAGTGTTGAATGATATATGGGGTGTTGCTTTCAGCCAGATATGCCTACAAACTTTTATATGATATATTCCTGATTGTCATTTTTATTTTGTTTGTCCATGTTCATCCATAGAATTAGGTTTCAAAAAATAAATTATTCAAGCTGTCAGTAACTACACAGATCCTGCCTCAGTCTGTTCTGTTTCAGCCACCAGCATGCATGCATTTGTGATGCAATCCCTCCTTCTCCAATTATCTACAGGGTAACCTAACTAAGGTCTAGTTGTCAGATTTCATGTAGTGCTTACACCTAGATAGGATATGATGTTCACTAAGCCAATAAATATTTAAGGATATCATTTTTGGAGGGAGTACCTAACTATTTCAAGAGTACTTTGTTTCTCTAAAGGATAATAATAATAATAATAATAATAATAATAATAATAATAATAATAATAATAATAATAATAAATACTTTCTAACAATATATTTGTTAATTTGTATAAAATGAATCAGTAAAGGACAAAGGCTTAGAAATGTGACTGAAGAAATGGATAAAGTGCACATGCTCACTTTTCTTGTAGCTGAGTGTAGCTGACTGACATATTGCTTGAGACTGCAGTGTCACACACAGTGGGTTCCATGCTCTGGTCACTAGCTCATTGTTCTCATCCTTCCCTGGCTAGTTTCTCTAGTGTCCATCTGAGCAGTACCATTGCTCTATGCCTGGCTGCACTTTTGTTCATGTTATCAGTCCCACCCCTTTCCAGCTAACTACTTTAGCACCCCAGGAATCAGCCCACTGTACCTTGGGTGGCAGTTTCAGTTCCCAGGACATTAGTGCCACCCCTACCTGGCTGACTGCACCAGTGCTCAGGTCATCACTGTCACCCTTCTGTGGTGGCATCCTCACAGGATATTAGTGCCATCCTTTCCTGGCTGGCTGGTTCAACATCCAGTTCCTCACCCCACCCCCTTTCTGGGTGTCAATTTCAGTTCACAGGACATTAATGCCACCACTATCTGGCTGGGTGCACTAGTACCCATGTCATCACTGTCATCCCACTGTGGGTGGCATCTTCACAAGACATTAGTGCCGCACTTTCCCTGCCGGTTTCTCCAATGCCCATGTCATCAGTGCCAGCCCTCCCTCACGGATTACTCCAATGGACATGTCATTACCAGCCTTCCTTCCCTGGTTATTCCAATGTCCATATCATCATTGCACACCCTCCCTCACTGGTTATGCAAATGGCTATGTCATTAGTGCACACCCTCCCTCACTGGTTTCTCCATTGCCCATGTCATAGGTTCATAGGTTGGTACTAGGCTATCAGCCCTAGGGCCTATGCAAGCCTAGCCATAACAATTCCCTGGATATTTCTTCCCACAATATTTACTTCTCCAGGCCCCTGTCTAGCAGGGCGACTGACATGATCCCCGGGGTGAATTTCCTATCTCCCATCCAATCATCATTCCTTTTGAAGAGGGCCAATGAGGTGCTCTGCTTGATATGTATGGGCAGTCTATTCCAGAGTATGGGGAGTCTCTGGGTCAGGAACCTATCCCTCCAGCATGTTTTGTTCATTGTGATGACAAGGTTTAGATCTCTGGAGCATGTGGCTCTGAGGGATTGGGATTTCTTTAAGTGGAGCATGTCCAACAGCTGAGGGTTTGACATGGCCTTGTATGTTAAGCAGAGATCGCCTCTGAGTAGACGATATGCCACAAAGTATAGCTGGAGTTTTTTTAGACGGTCAGTATATGGCATCTGCTTTAGGCCTGTGATTCTTTTAGTGAGGTATTTCTGTGGCCTTTCAAGCAGCTGCAGATGTCTTGTGAGGTACATACCAAACGGGGCATTATACTCTACAATGGGTCTAATGAGGGATGAGTACAGTGGGACAATAACCTCCTTTTTTTTGGATGAAAAGCCCTTAGTGATGAGGTGTGCCATATAGAAGGATTTCCTGACTGTTGTGGCAATGTGGTTATCGAAAGTGAGACCACTGTCCACCTGTGTCCCTAAGTCTCTCATCACACTTTCAGTGTTTAGTGTCCTGCCACCTATGTGGTAATTCATGGGTACATGTTTTTTTCCAAAGGGGATAACTATACATTTATTGGCATTAAGCTTGAGCCCATGGCTCTGGCACCAGGCATCTGTTTTTGTAAGACCCTTTTGTAGAATATCCACATCATTTGGGGATTCAATAATGGCTCCCAGTTTGCAGTCATCTGCAAACTTTGTTAGCCAGAGTCCCTTAGTGTTGGCCTGTACTTCAGAGAAGTAGATGCCAAACAAGAGTGGTCTCAGGACTGAACCCTGAGGTACTCCACTTGTCACTTGTCTGGAGCTGGATTTGGAGTCTGGTACTTTTACTCTCTGGGTTCTGTCAGTAAGCCAGTTAGCAGCCCATCAAGTGATGTAGGGATTTATGCCCAGCTTAGTAAGTTTATTTATGATTCCAGAGTGGGGGATGGTGTCAAAGGCCTTGGCGAGGTCCAGATAGGCTGTGTGGACTGCCTTACCCTCGTCCACAGCTCTGGAGACTGATTCAAAGAAGTCAATCAGATTCAGGAGACAAGATCGGCCCTTCACAAACCCAAACTGGGTGGGGTCCAGTGTTTGAAGGCTGCCAATGTCTTTGTTTATAAGTTCCATGATAATGCGTTCCATGCCCTTGCAAATCAGGCTTGTTAGACTGATGGGATGGTAGTTCCCGGGATCCAAGGTGGATCCTCCCTTGTGGAGCAGGATAACTGTAGCTGTGCATCACTCAATGAGCACGAAGCCTGAGGTGAGGCTATGATTAAACATGACACTTAGGTGAGGTGCCAGTTCATTTTGTAGTTCATGTAGTACACAGCCTGGGATGTCATCTGGTCCCATGGATGCTGTATTCTTAGCTTTGGAGAGTGCAGTTTCTACCTGTGTGGCCGTGATTATCGGAATTTGGCAATCTTTTGGTATTGAGATGGGCCCTTTAGGGGGTGAGAGTGGGGTGAAGTTGGCACTAAATTGATCTGCCAGGATATTGGCAATATCCTTGGGATCGGTATATTTAATGCCATTCTGTTCTAACTCAGAGCAGATCTGAGCATTGCCATTTAGATTCCTGACATAACTATAGAATGCCTTTTGGTTGTCTTTGGAATCTTTGACAATTTTATTTTCGTAACTAGCTTTTGAGGATTTTATGAGGGATCTCAGCTTCTTACTGAGGCTGGTGAGGGAGTTTTTGCATTCTGGGATTTTCCTCTTTTTTGCAACAGTTTCTTCCTTCTGTTGTATAGTTTGTTTATAGCATCGGACCACCAGATTGGCTTCCTTTTTTGTAGGAGAGCATCTTGGTTCTGTTTGGGATGGCACGATTCATGCACGAGTGGATGTGCTCGTACAGTGCCTTAGTGTAGGATTCTGCAGTCGAACCTCCAGATCCCATCTGTGTGGGTGTTGTGAAGTTTGTCACTTCTGACTTCAGTAGCTTGAAGTTGGCTTTGGAGAAGTTTTTTAAGGAGGTTTCCTTACTGGGGGTGGGGATGGGATGTGGATGTCAAGGGTGATTTGCTTATGGTCAGACCTGACCAATGAGGGGGTGACCACTGGTGTGGAACATCTATCTCCCATGCTGGTAATGACCAGGTCGAGGATATTGGAGCCCCTGGTGGGACAATGGATTAGTTGATCCAGGGAGTTGGAATTTATGAATTCCAAGAACCGTTGGGAAAAGGAGTTGGTACCTGAGTAGTTTTCCCAATTAATGGCAGGGTAGTTGAAATCACCCAGTATTAGGGTGTTTGGTTGTATCTTAATATTTTCCAGTATGTTTAGAAAGGTGTAGTGAGAATCTTGGGGCATGGTTGGGGATCTGTTGCAAGCTACAATTTGGATTGCAGTCTTACCTAGTGTTAGTTGCACCTGGAGAATTTCAGATGCATTGTGTTGGGCAACTAGCCTGGAGGTGTGAATATCTTTGGTGAATATGGACACTCCTCCACCTTTAGTGTTTCGGTCCTGGTTTTGTGGCCGAAAAGTGTGGTAAGAATTGTAGCCTGGTATTGCAGGGGTGCTCTTTGGAGCCTTGAACCAGGTCTCAGTTAGTGCACAGATATCGATGTTCTCCATTTTTAGGAGTGCCTCGAGAGACTGCATTTTGAGGTTTAGACTTCTAGCATTGAGTAGCATTACCTTCAGATTTTGCCTGCTTCTATCTGTTACGGTGATGCAGTCAGCCAAGTAGGGGTGGCACTAAAGTACATATTTCCTTCACTGGTTGCTGTGATCCCCATGTCATTGCCAGCCCTCCTTCACTGTTTGTTCTGATGCCCAGAACACTAACTAATCTCATGTTTAAGTGACATAGTCCATGTTCCATCTTTTACCACTAGAACAGTAGGTGTCACTTCACACACACGTGTCTAATCCTGAAGTGCATTTGAAATGCTTTAGTACCCTCAAGTATTTTTAAACTGATACACTGAAACAAGTAATGCTGTCATATGAATAATTTGAAGTTTAGGATGCCAATAACATGCATGTGTTTTTTAATCAACATATATGCCTGCTTCCTTATGCCATTTTTTGTTGCAGCTCTTAATTGAAATGCAGTTATACAGACCTGCAAATATTCATCTTACCTTAGTAGCTGTCTCAAGTACTTTGACATTCAAACATCAGAACATATGCATGGTTTCCTTCACTAGCATGCATTTTGGGGAATGTTATTTTAACATCTTCCTTAATTTTTGCCTTAATATAGTACAACATTTTACCCTACACATAATTTCTGTTCAACCTTTTAGTGAACAGAATGAGCAAATATGAAGAAAATATAAATAGATGAGAAATAAGCATGCTGTGCCAATCGAAAACACCATAATACTAGTTTTCATGGACATTTACTAAGCCATAGTGCAAAATGACTTTGAAAGCATATAGTGCTAATTCAGTGTCTAAGTTACAGCATGTTATTGGCACGCTAATTGGCTCCTCTGATAACTGTGAAAATTCCTGCTCCATTTCACAGAACTTCCAAAGCATCTTGTCTTTTGTTGCATCTATTCTAATAGCAGCAAATTAAATAGAGGCATAAAACTCAGTCAGAAGCAACAGTCATGCTGAAGTTAATGAGTGTGCTCTATTATGCTCCACTCTCTCACATAAAACACGCTCCCATTAGCCAAGTTGCTATTTCATTTGGAAAGCTAAAAGCAAAATTGTGACAGGTATACAGTCCCTATTTTAGTAAGATCACAGTCCAAGACAAAATATAGCAGACTGGAGACAGGTTGTTACTTTTAAAATATACTACACATGTTTCAAGGTTATGAGTGAAGGAACAAATTCAGTTATTTTCTGTATTGGTCTAACAATGAATACATTTATTTATCCAAGCCTTCATGTATTCATTCATTCTGCTCTAGCAAAGGGAAATTATTTCAAGTTCTTTTCATATATGCAAATAAAAAGATGTAGGCTTTCATTCAAGAGTTTACAAAGCAGTAGTCTCCATTATTCTGGTGCTGGACAGGAAGAAGACAGAGGAAAGAGAAAAACATGCCAATATTATATATCACAAACATGCACATCAATGTTCACAGCAAGACTACTAAACAAGGCAAAAATAGCAAAATGCTAATGAATATATAATCTAAAATGGATGCACAACAGAGTCATCATATCTTAATTAAAAGATATATATATATATATATATATATATATATATATATATATATATTCATATATTTATTATATTTATATAATTAAACAAGTGCATGATATAATGCATTTGCAGAATGACCCAATTTTGTTTTATATTTTTCTACTCTCTTTTGTAAAATGTTTGATTTTCTTATAAATCACTGAGGATTACTGACAGTAACACCAGTCATTAGAGTTTAATACTTCCTAATATTCAGGAAATGCAGGTAAATTAGAGCAATATTTGAAAATTTCCTGTCCTTGATTTTGGGCCTTTGTGCCCCACTCATAACCATTATTTTTGGCTTTGTCCAGAATTGATAAGCAAAGAAGTTGAGTGGTATGTCCCTTTGCATAATATAGCTGTAGCATATAAACCCTCAATACTTTTAAAATTGAAATTGCATGGGTAGTGTCACGGATCTATATTAGATCAGAGAACGCTTAAACAAGCAAACACTGATTGATCAACCTTATTTTAGCGAAAGTTAAAAATATCGAAGCAACAGAAACTCAGATTTTTTCCTAGGGAAAGAATTTGGTTGTCCGTTTCTGTTGCTTCGGTATTTTCAGTGCTGTGGTGGAAAGTTATCGGTCAGATTCAGGTAAGTGTGCGATTGTGTGGATGTGAGTGTTAGGGTGGGTTAGGTGAGTTAGGGTTAGGGCTCGGGTTAGGTATGTGTGCGATTGTGTGGACGTGAGGGTTAGGGTGGGTTTAAGTGAGTTAGGGTTAGGCAGTGGGTGAAGTGAGTGTGCGATAGTGACGGACCTTAGGGTTAGGGTTTGGGTTAAGGTAAGCGGATAGTTAGTGGTGGGTGCATAGTTTAGTGTAGGGTTAGGTGTCAGATTTTAGGTGTATGTGTGTGGATTTCTGTTTGTTTGGTGTGCTTGTGTTGTGTGTATGTGCTTTGGATCAGCAATTTTTTTCCCTAGGAAAAAATTTGCTGATATGACAGTTCAACATTGTAAGCTTTCACTGACATAAGGTCGATCAATCAGCGTTCACTTTTTTAAGCGTTTGCTGATCTAATATAGACCCATTGTCACTGTATAGATTTCAGAAGATAGCATTCTATTCCCATCAAATTTTGCACAATCATTTATTTCGTCATACAAAATTTGGGTTATTATCTCAATATAACTGAAGCACCCGGACATATGTGAATGGTATGTTCGGGTCGATATTAAATCAGTGAATGATTAAAAAAAGAACGCTGATTTATCAACATCATGTAAGTGAAAGCTTACAATCCCGAACACTTAGAACAGCGATTTTTTTTTCCCCAGGGAAAAAAAAAATCACTGTTCCAAAAAAGAAAAAAAAAACTTTAAAACATTACATAAAGTGGGGGGCTTCGCCCCCACACCCCCCCTACTTAAATATACCAACTCTGAGATCACACTACAGTGACAAAAATGGCAAAATAATGAAGGTGGCCAAGTGATTTCTTTCTCAGGGAAAGAATTTGCTTATATGCCGTTTTGGTATTTTGCTGTTTCGTGCTTTCAAGTTTGATCAAGACGCATTCGAAAGAATGCGTCTTCGATCATATAAGAGGGAACCATATGTTCTACCTCTTTTATATGGCATACACATCTACAACTGAATAACTGAATATGCACAAGAAGAATGATTGAGGAAATAATAAATGTTAATATGCTGTGGAAATGAACATCCATAGAAAGAAATGGCAAACAATATTGTTATATAATATTACTCATTTGTTAACCTTGTAGGTCCACACAACACACAGTCACTTTTCAAGGGTGATCCAGGAGCAATGTCTGTATAAGTGACTTACTCAAGGTCACATAGCAGGCAAATGTGAACTGAGAGAATCAAACCCACAGAGACAGGAACTACAGCAGACTTAACCCTTTGCACCAACTGCCAGACTTCATCATAGATAAGTAGGAGAGAAATATGTCCTTTGTTGCAAATATGGGGAATATATTGGAGTAATAATATTAGGGGCATAATGTTGGACACAGAGTAAATAGTGACAGCCACTGGCATGATGGGAAATAGAATTTAAGCATCACAGCTATTTGAAGCAAAATGACAATGCTAAAGTAAAAATAGTGCTATCTCTTCTGCAGTATTTGGTCTATTTTTGAGGCCTCACTCGGGGAAAGGTATGGCCATATTGTAGGTAGCAGAAAGAAATAAAATAGCAACATGTTTTCCCTATACATCACAAGACACACCCTGCAGCTACAATGCTTCTGAAAAGGTTCATAGGTTCATAGGTGTGTACTAGACTAATGGCCCTGGAGCCTTTACAAGCATTGCCCATAGAAGTGCCCTGGCATTGTGCCTCCTGATGTTAGATCTCAGTGTCTCTATCAAGTAGAGCCACTAGAGTGATCCCCGGGGTGAACTTTCTATTTCCCATCCACTCATCAAGATTTCTCTTGAAGAGGGACAGTGAGGTGCTCTAGCTTGACATGTATGGGAAGTCTATTCCAGAGCATGGGCAGTCTCTGGGTTATGAACCTGTCCTTCCAACATATTCTGTTGATTGTGGTAATGAGGTTGAGGTATCTGGAGTGTGTTGTGTGGAGGGACTGGGATGTCTTTCAATGTAGCATTTCTAGCAGAGCTGGTTCAGGCATGCCTTTGTAAGTCAAGCAGAGATCGCCTCTTAATAGATGATATGAGACAGAAAATAGCTGGAGTTTTTTGAGTCTGTCCATGTAGGACATGTGGTTAAGGCCTAGGATCCTCTTCATGAGGTACTTTTGTGGCCTTTCAAGCTGTTGCATGTGTCTAGTGAGGCACATGCTAAATGGGGCATTATACTTGATGACTGGCCTAATTAGGGAAGAATTATGAAGAGGTGAAGAGGTGAAGCTCTACACAGTGCCACCTGTACCCTACATGAAGGGCAACCCCAGACAACCTCTGAACATAAATATAACAACTACATGGTCACGTAAACATGAAAAAGGGAAATACCACCCCCCTCCAAAATAAAAAAAAAAAGAATCAATCACTCCTATTGCGCAAACAGAAATCAAAATGGCAGTGATTATTTTAGTATGTGGGACAGGACATATCAATAAACCAGCTGTATGCAGATCATGTCACATTACAAGCAGACTCTGAACAAGAAGGTACGTGGGATGAAAGTGAGTGCAGACAAGACAACTGCCATGGCACCAAGTGAGAGATTCAGATTAAGCTGAAAATTGATTGAGCCAGAAGGGGAAATACTGGGTCGGGTTAGCAGCTTCAAGAACCTTTAAGGGGTGACTGAGGAGAAGGGAAGTCTGAATGAGGAAGCCAAAGCTATATTCCGCAGGGTGCAGCTGGCTAACACATTGTCGGGGTAGTGTATGACAGAAGAATGCAAAAGAAGCTGAAAAGTAAAATGTACAAAACCATGATGTGAACAGTACTACTGTATGGTGCAGAAAGCTGAGCAGTAAAGAGCAGTTGAGAAAGCTTGAGTTAAAGGAGATGAAGTGCCTGAAATGGATGGTAAGATGCACCTTGTGGGATAGTTGAACAAATGATTACATTAGAGCAAAGGAAAAATCAAAGTAGCCCCAATTACAAAGAAAGTCAAAGAGAACCAATAATGGTGATTTGGTCACATAAGCAAAAAAGCAGAAAGTGATTTGCTAAAGCAGATTTAGTATAGACAAGAAGTAGAAGTAGTCATAAGGAGATGAGGACATCTGTACAAGAGATGGAGAGACTGTGTTAGAGAAGACCTGGACATCTGGCCAAGAGATGGAGAGACTGTGTGAGAGAAGACCTGGACATCTGGCCAAGAGATGGAGAGACTGTGTGAGAGAAGACCTGGACATCTGGCCAAGAGATGGAGAGACTGTGTTAGAGAAGACCTGGACATCTAGCCAAGAGATGAAGAGACTGTGAGAGAAGACCTGGACATCTGGCCAAGAGATGGAGAGACTGTGTTAGAGAAGACCTGGACATCTGGCCAAGAGATGGAGAGACTGTGTGAGAGAAGACCTATGGCGATCAGGGATGACTGTCGAAGAGGGTAGGACAGTGGCACTGAATAGAAAGTGGCGGTGGCAGTTGACATGACATCCCAACCCATTTAGAAAAATAGGAAAAGCAGAGTTGACGATGATGATGTGTAATTTCATATGGAAAACAGTCATTTGCATTTTTTTCTCTGATGTTTTGTGACTTTAGCAGCTGACGATCAGGGAATGTGAACTTAGAAACCTGCAGAGAAGTTTTTTAAACTGGGAAAAGAAAAGACCATGATGAGTTTTAGCTTGAACAGACTGATTGCATTATTGTAAAAAAGGGCAAAGGAAATTAAGTTATAAGACACACACAGGCTTTCAGAGAAACAGCAGTCAAAAAGACAAGTGCAGAAAGGAGGTTGTTCTGTTACCTTTTTCACACTGAGATCACAAATGCTATTCAGAAATACAGTTTCTAAGTATTTATAATTACTTTGCAGCTCAAGCAATCACATATTTTGTTAAGGACTCACTGCAGTCACCTAGCCTTAATCTTTTCACTGTGTGACTTTCTCTTTCAGTACTCATCCTCTAGCAGATTTGTTGTCATGCCCAAACCAGTGGGATGTCAGACATTCTTACCCTCAGCCACACCAGATACCTCTTAAAGAGCCTATTAATTCCATAGCAGGGCTTCCACGTGTGACCCTAATGTGATGTCAGACTGATTGCTCTTCACTTACCATAATAGGAAGGTGCATGGTGTGCACACAATTTAACAACATCTCTTCACTTACCATAATAGGCAGGTGTGTAGTGTGCACATTATATAACCACATACCTTTACTTACCATAATAAGAAGGTGTGTGGTGTGCACACAATTTAACAACATCTCTTCACTTATCATAATAGACAGGTGTGTAGTGTACACATTATATAACCACATATCTTCACTTACCATAATAGGCAGGTGCATGGTGTGCACACTATATAACCACATCTGTTCACTTACCATAATAGGCAGGTGTGTAGTGTGCACATTATATAACCACATACCTTTACTTACCATAATAAGCAGGTGTGTGGTGTGCACACTATATAACCACATCTGTTCACTTACCATAATAGGCAGGTGTGTACTTACCATAATAAGCAGGTGTGTGGTGTGCACACTATATAACCACATCTGTTCACTTACCATAATAGGCAGGTGTGTAGTGTGCACATTATACAGCCACATATCTTCACTTACTTGTTAATAAGGAGAAATTAATTCTAGGCACTAAACAGCCTGCAATTGCAAAGTACCTTGCAAAGGTAAGGGAAAACAGCTCTTGTACTTTACAAAAAAAAAGCACCAAAGCAGACATGTCCAAGGGTCAGCTTACGGTGATTTCTCCTGTCCACCTGGTGAATCTGGGCATACTGGGGCAATGCAGCAATTGCCTCATGTACACAGACAACCTTCTCCTCCTACCACCCAACACTACAACCTGCGAGAGATGCACTTGCATAGCCAAACTGGATGCAAAGCTCTCTCCACCCAACATTGTGCTAGACAGTCAAGAGGAGAAGTTTAACACCCACACTGCACCTCAAGCAACACATACCCTTCTAAACCCACACCACCAACACCCTCACATAGCAACACTAAATTCTCATATGCAGAGGCCCTTAACAGTAACCTGCCCAAGCAACAAGGACCCTCGAAGCTGAAATACAAACATCAATAACAACCAAAGTGTCACATAGCTCACAACACCAGTGTGCCACCCAACAACAGCCCCAAAGGCAAAACAACGTGCCCAACACTTTAGTCATAGGTGACTCTATAGTCAGGCATACTGATCTCCCACTCACCAGGCTGAACAAGGAGAAAATTACAGTCAGCTGCCTGTCGGGTGCCAGGATCCACCACATAACGCATGCACTCAAGTCACTCCACAACAAGTACAAATATGACTCTGTCATTGTCCATGTTGGAGTGAATGACTTGAGACATACCTCCCTGGACTACACAAAAAGAGACATGGAAGAGCTCTCAGATCATGTGGCCCAGGCAGGTATGACCATAGCCCTGAGTAGCATCCTGCCTTTGCCCAGAATGATACCACAGTATAAGGAAAAAATTATTGACTTCAACAATTAGCTAAGCTTCTGGTGTCATTCAAAGGGAATCCAGTATCTGTCTGCCTGGGATGACACGATTGAAAGACCATGATGCTTTGCCAGAGATGGTCTGCACCTGTCATCGCTGGCATTCAGGTTACTGGCTAAGGCTCTTGCCACACCTATAGTACCTTTTTTAGGCAAAGTTCAAATGACAAAACCACCACCATAACAGGTACAAGCATGCAAAATCTGAAGGTAATGCTACTCAATGCTAGAAGTCTAAATCTCAAAAAACCTTTCGAGGCACTCCTAAAAATGGAGAACATCAATATCTGTGCAGTAACTCAGACCTGGTTCAAGGCTCCAGAGAGCACCCCTGCAATACCAGGCTACAACTCCTACCATGTTTCGGCCACCAAACCAGGACCAAAACACCAAAGGTGGAGGAGTGTCCATATTCACCAAGAATATTCACACCACCAGGCTAGTTGCCCAGCACAATGGGTCTGAAATTCTCCAGGTGCAACTAACACTAGGTAAGACTGCAATCCAAATTGTAGCTTGCTACAGATCCCCCACCATGCCCCAAGATTCTCACTACACCTTTCTAAACATACTGGAAAATATTAAGATACAACAAAACACCCTAATACTTGGTGATTTCAACTACCCTGTCATTAACTGGGAAAATAATTCATGTACCAACACCTTTGCCCAATGGTTCTTGGAATTCATAAATTCCAATGCCCTGGATCAACTAATCCATAGTCCCACCAGGGGCTCCAATATCCTAGACCTGGTCATTACCAACATGGGAAATCGATGCTCCACACCTATAGTCACCCCCTTGTTGGTCAGGTCTGACCATAAGCTAATCACCTTTGACATTTAGGTCCCTCCCCCACCCCCCAATAAGGAAATGTCCTTAAAAAACTTCTCCAAAGCCAACTTCATGCTACTCAAGTCAGAAGTGGCAAACTTCATGACACCCATGCAGATGAGAACAGAAAGTTCGACTGCTGAATCCTATACTAAGGCAATGTACGAGCACATCCACTCGTGCAAGAATCATGCCATCCCAAATAGAACCAAGACATTCTCCTCCAAAAAAAGGAAGCCAATCTGGTGGTCCCTGCTATAAACAAACTTTACAACAAAAGGAAGAAACTGTTGCAGAAAAGTGGAAAATCCCAGGAAGCCAAAAACTCCCTTACCAGTCTCAGTAAGAAGCTGAGATCCCTCATGAAATCCTCCAACGCTAGTTATGAAACCAAAATTGCCAAAGTTTCCAAAGACAACCACAAGGCATTCTATAGCTATATCAAGAATCTAAATGGCAATGCTCAGATATCCTCTGAGCTACAACAGAATGGCATTAAATATACTGATCCCAAGGATTTTGCCAATATCCTGGCAGATCGATTCACTGCCAACTTCACCCCCTCTCACCCCCTAAAGGATCCATATTAATACCAAAAGATTGCCAAATGCAGGTAATAATAGCCATACAGGTAAAAAACACATTCTCCAAAGCTAAGAATACAGCATCTATGGGACCAGATGACATCCCGGGCTGTGTACTACATGAATTACAAAATGAACTGGCACCTCACCTAAGTGTCATGTTTAATCATAGCCTTGCCTCCGGCTTCTTGCCCACCGAGTGGCACACAGCTACAGTTATTCCACTCCACAAGGGGGGATCCACCTTAGATCCTGGGAACTACTGCCCCATCAGTCTGATGAGTCTGATCTGCAAGGCCATTGAATGTATTTTCATGGAACTTATAAACAAAGGCATTGGCAACCTTCAAACACTGGATCCCACCAAGTTTGGGTTCCTGAAGGGCCGATCTTGTCTCCTGAACCTGATTAACTTCTTCAAAGCAGTCTCCAGAGCTGTGGATGAGGATAAGGCAGTCCACACAGCCTCTCTGGACCTTGCTAAGGCCTTCAACACTATCCCCCACTCTGGAATCATAGATAAAGTTACTAAACTGGGCATTAATCTCTACGTCACTCGATGGGTTGCCAACTGGCTTACTGACAGAACCAACACTGTAAAAGTAGCCAACTCCAAATCCAGCTCCAGACAAGTGACAAGTGGAATACCTCAGGGTTCAGTCCTGGGACCGCTCTTGCTTGGGATCTACTTCTCTGAAGTACAGGCCAACACTAAGGGACTCCGGCTAACAAAGTTCACAGATGACTACAAACTGGGAGCCATTATTGAATCCCCAAATGATGTGGATATTCTACAAAAGGGCCTTACAGAAACAGATGCTTGGTGCCAGAGCCATGGGCTCAAGCTCAATGCCAAGAAAAGTATAGTTATCCCCTTTGGGAAAAAAACGTGTACCCGTGAATTACCACATAGGTGGCAGTACACTAAATACTGAAAGAGTGATAAGAGACTTAGGGACACAGGTGGACAGTGGTCTCACCTTTGATAACCACACTGCCACAACAGTCAGTTAATCCTTCTATGTGGCACACCTTATCACTAAGGGCTTTTCATCCAGAAAAAAGGAGGTCGTTGTCCCACTGTACTCATCCCTCATTAGACCCATTATAGAATACAATGCCCCATTTGGTATGTACCTCTCAAGACATCTGCAACTACTGGAAAGGTCACAGAAATGCCTCACTAAACGAATCACAGGCCTAAAGCAGATGCCCTATGTTAAAAAAATTCCAGCTATACTCTGTCGCATATTGTCTACTCAGAGGCAATCTCTGCTTAACATACAAGGCCATGTCATACTTAAAGAAATCTCAATTCCACAGAGCCACATGCTCCAGGGATCTAAACCTTCTCATCACAATGAACAAAACATGCTGGAGGGATAGGTTCCTGACCCAGAGACTCCCCAGACTCTGGAATAGACTGCCCATACATTTCAAGCAGAGTGCCTCTTTGGCCATCTTCAAAAGGAACCTTGACAATTGGATGGGAGATAGGAAATTCACTCCAGGGATCATGTCAGTCACCCTGCTAGACTGGGGTCCAGGGAAGTAAATATTGTGGGAAGAAATAGTCAGGGAATTGTTATGGCTAGGCTTGTATAGGCCAGAGGGCCAATAGCTAGTACCAACCTATCAACCTATGAACCTAAAATAGGCAGGTGCGTGGTGTGCACACTATATAACCACACTTTTTCACTTACCATAATAGGCAGGTATGTAGTGTGCACATTATATAACCACAATGAAAACACAAGCCACCAGCAACAAATTACATTATATAACCACATATCTTCACTTACCATAATAGGCAGTTGCATGGTGTGCACACTATATAACCACAGCTGTTCACTTACCATAATAAGCAGGTGTGTAGTGTGCACATTATATAACCACATCTCTTCACTTACTATAATAGGCAGGTGTGTGGTGTGCACATTATATAACCACATATCTTCACTTACCATAATAGGCAGGTGTGTGGTGTGAACACTATATAACTACATCTCTTCACTTACTATAATAGGCAGGTGTGTGGTGTGCACATTATGTAACCACATATCTTCACTTACCATAATAGGCAGATGTGTGGTGTGCACATTATATAACCACATATCTTCCCTTTCCATAATAGGCAGGTGTGTGGTGTGCACATTATATAACCACATCTCTTCACTTACTATAATAGGCAGGTGTGTGTTGTGCACATTATATAACCACATATCTTCCCTTACCATAATAGGCAGGTGTGTGGTGTGCACATTATATAACCACATCTCTTCACTTACTATAATAGGCAGGTGTGTGGTGTGCACATTATATAACCACATATCTTCCCTTACCATAATAGGAAGGTGTGTGGTGTGAACACTATATAACTACATTTCTTCACTTACTATAATAGGCAGGTGTGTGGTGTGCACATTATGTAACCACATATCTTCACTTACCATAATAGGCAGATGCGTGGTGTGCACACTATTTAACAACATCTCTTCACTTACTATAATAGGCAGATGCGTGGTGTGCACAATTTATAACCACATCTCTTCACTTACTATAATAGGCAGGTGTGTAGTGCGCACATTATATAACCACATCTCTTCACTTACCATAATAGGCAGGTGTGTAGTGCGCACATTATATAACCACATCTCTTCACTTACTATAATAGGCAGGTGTGTAGTGTGCACATTATATAACCATATCTCTTCACTTACCATAATAGGTAGGTGCTTGGTATGCACACTATTTAATCACATCTTTTCACTTACCATTAGAGGCAGGTACATGGTGTACACACTATATAACCACATCTCTTTACTTACTTTAATAGACAGGTGTGTAGTGTGCACATTATATAACCATATATCTTCACTTACCATAATAGGTGGGTGTGTAGTGTGCACACTATATCACCACATCTCCTCAATTACCAAAATAGGCAGGTGTGTGATGTACATACCATATAACCACATTTTTGTCTCATAGAGGGCTTGCTGGTTTTGTGCCTCCTACTTTGAACGTCTAAGCTGCTTTACCTGCTTTTCCATGATTCCTTACTTCAGATCTGCCTTCACTGACCTAGGGTCATCCCTTTATCTCATCTACTTTGCCTTAATTATTTTGATTATCCACTCATTTCACCATTATAAATCTTTTTTTTTTCTGGGTTTTTCTCAATAATCACACAACTGTGTTCTCTGTGCTCTCTATTCTTTATTGGCAGACACCCTAAACTAATATTACTGACTTGCTATGGATTACTTCAGTCACTTAACTTCAAAATATTTATCATTATTTTGGAGCTCAGACAAGCTTGCCAGTTTTCCCAGCACCTGCTAGCAATTTTTACCCTTATCTAGTCCACATGTCTAACCATCCTTATCATTTCCACACCTACCAGAAAGCCTTCACTAGTATACAAGTTCACTGTGCTTACTCTGTGACATACCAGCTTACAAACAAATGTTAAATGACTTACCATGTACCTGCTAAGGAACCCATTGTGATCCTTGTCTGCCATTGTCTTAAAATCTCAAAGTTCAACTGTCTTCCTCTTAGTGTTCAAATATAACAATATGGCACTGTCTTTGTGAAGAGTAAATTCTCGGACAAAAAAGGAGTATTTTAATGAACATAGTGTGCACTTAACTGCCAAGCATTCTCCACTCAGTGGTAAAATTTGTAGTTTCTATTGTATTCAAGTAAAAGAAAAAGTGATGGGATGTTCTTTCCCATCAAAAGATTTGTGATAATATTACTCTTAGATCTACTTCTGATGTCTAGTATATACTATAAAAAGACTGTTGAAATCTGGAGAGGCTAATACATACTCAAAAAAAAGTTCTCTTCAGCTGGTTAAAAATCCTCATCTATATATATATATATATATATATATATATATATATATATATATATATATATATATCATCATCATCATCATCACCCACAACCTTAAAAGCATCATTCTTCCCTTTAGTTATGTCAATAGTTCAACTATTGAGGCAAAGTGGGGTACAAATTTTCAACAGTACCCAGCTAACCCCAAGAATGGCATCACTTGATTCTTAGGCTCAAGAACAGTCCAGTTTCTCCCAGATATCATTTTTCTTTTTCTTGAACACAATAACCCCCTTCCACTTACATAACCTAAGCATTTTACCTCTAGCATACTTACCCTGCTTTTGGAAACATGACAGCGAGCTTAGCTTGTCTAGCAGGTCTAGTACAGCCTGGACCTTAGATAATGGAGAGGCCTTGGCTTCTGAATGTATTATTGCAACATCTAGCAAAATAACTATGTCTGTAAGTTTATGAAAGGGTGCATGTGTACCATGTAACTCAAAAGGAAGAACAATATATTAAATAAGTCTTCAGCTGTTGAAAAAAATCTGCCCACTTACAACTAATTGTCCATTTACATCCAGCAGTTACCCTCTCACTCTTAAATGGCATGGATTCTGGGTTGGCCAAAGCACAATGACAACAATATAGCATACCTCTCAACCTCCTAGACAAAGAAATATGGACAAAGTCTAAAATAATAGGAGGGCAAAGGCTTAAAAATAGGGACACATTTTAAATATTGCTCTTATAAACTTAAAAAGTTGCTAGAATAGCATTTGTGTTAACATACATTTTCTGAAGTATATGAAGTCTGAAAATGAAATGTACGTCATTATGTAATAACCTCAACCCTCAGCATTTTGCAAGAAAACCACAAATTTCATAAGGCACAAACAAAAATACAATTTAAAATGTGGGCATTCTATAAAAATCTGGACAGTTTAGAGGTATGCACTATTGTCACTTTCAGATAAGATTGTTCTCAGAATGGATAAAAGAAACCTTTCAAGAGCTTTCCTCATTGACCTTAACAATGCTTTTGATCTTATTAACCACTTCCTGTTGCTTCACTCCCTCCAAGAAATTGAGGTTAGCCCCAGCGCTGGCATTTGGTTCCAACATTTCTTAACAAATAAGAATTTCAGAGTCAAAATAGACCCATCCTTATTGCTGCCAGCACCCCTTACTGGAGAAGTGCCCCAGGGATCCATACTATCCCCACATTTGTTTTCAACCTTTATTAACAAGCTGCCATCTGATCTCCATAGCCTTCCTATTACTTTGTATGCAGATTACATGGTTATTCTTTGATCCAGTCCCTCAATCAGCTATTCAAACCCAGCTTCAGTCTGACTTCCATTCCCTTAATTCTTGGCTTAATGACCATAAGCTACTCTTAAACCCTTCTACAACACAAAGTATGATATTTGAAACCTCACAAAAACTAAAAAAGACTCCTAAAATTCCCAACATCTCACATCTCAATGGTTGTCCAATAGAAACAACCACATCCTTTAAATTGTTAGGTTTATGGCTACACCAGTCACTTAACTTCTAAAGCCAGATTGAAAACACAAGGAAAAATATCAGGTTTTTTTATTCTGGTTCTGGAAAATATCTTTTTTTCTCTATAGACCATCTAGGACTGCTTGCTCAGTTTGAATATGGGCTCTCCATCATAGTCACAGCCTCTGAAAAAAGACTCATCCACTCTACAGTCCATTGAAAACAAAATCTGCTTATCTATTTCAAATGTCTCCCATCAGGAACACTACTGCATTATCCTCTCCAAAGACAGAGCTGAGCTACTTCTAGGGTCTCTTGTATTCAAAATACTTCAACCGGGTGCCTTTTTACCTCTTATAGCCAAACTCTATAGTAAAACCACCATTACAACCTCCACAACCTCTCACAATTAACTCCTTCACTCCAGATGCCCCAGACTAAACTGCGCTGTACCGACTATCTCTTCTCCATTCTTGCACCCCAGCTCTGGAAATCCCTTCTCTTCACCTTGAAATCTCTTGTTTCCCCACCTTCAGAGCTCAGCTCAAAATACTCCTTCATCAAAAATATGACTTCAAGTGCTTTTCCACTGGACACATAGCCTAACTCTTTCCTCACCTGCATCACTTCTACTTTGACTCTGTGTTCTAATCTGCTGCTTCCTTCTCATATTTATAACTAAAAATAATTCACATTTGATTTTCTACTCAGCTAATATTATTTACATATTGTATCAATTGTCTGTGGGATTATCTACCTTCGATGATTACTCTGTGTTTGTGAATTTGTTCTATTTTAGCTAGTTAGTTAGTTAGTTAGTTAGTTAGTTAGTTAGTTAGTTAGTTAGTTAGTTAGTTAATCTCTTCACCAGTGCTCTGCCTGCAAATGGTCTATAGTGATTGATGTACTACCTCAGCAAACAAACTTAAATAAAAACATAAATCTGACAGTATCACAATGATCGATCTAATGTGGTCAAGAATCTTATATTCCCAAGCCATTCTTTGAGTTGATCAACTCTAGGCAGTGGGTAGCTCTCAAATTATAAAATGCTGTTTAGGTTCCTATAGTCATTACAAAACTTGTTTCACAAGACTCTGGGACTAATACTGTGGAGCTGTTCTACTCACCTTGTAAGTCATCTGTTTCCCCATCACATTAAATACTTTTTGTACTTCCTCTTGCATAGTTTTCATAGTTGTATGTTTGGAAACTGATTTTGAATTTTTACTTGGATACCCATTATTTATACAAGACACTATGTGACCCTTTTGGTTTTCTTGAAATGGTAAGAAATATAAACTATAAGATTAAGACTAGCAGTAGAAAACTACAACTGATATATGATGTCAGTATCTTGGCACCTTGTAAAGAAGTCAACACTTTGCAGTTAGATTAATGGCAAAGACTAATAAGTCTTCTGAAGAAAGGAAACTGTCCTCAGTGTCTGCAGTTTAAATAGGGGATGGATTATGTAAGCCACCGAAACAAATAATAATGGAGTTTATGTTTAAAAAAAAAGAAGTGTATTTAGAACTACCTTACAGAACAGATATAAATCAACATCAGACTGAGACTGTAACAAGCAAAATTTTAACCTAAAAATGTTCTGAGTACTAGTAAGGCAGGGAAAAATTATGCAAGATTCATAGGCTCATAGGTTCATACTTTGGTACTAGGCTATCAGCCCTAGGGCCTATACAAGCCTAGCCATAACAATTCCCTGGCTATTTCTTCCCACACTATTTATTTCCCTGGACCCCTGTCTAGTAGGGTGACTAACGTGATCCCCGGGGAGAATTTCCTTTGTCCCCTGCAATTGTCAAGGTTCCTTTTGAAGAGGGCCAAAGAGGTGCTCTGCTTGACATGTATGGGCAGTCTATTCCAGAGTCTGGGGAGTGTCTGGGTCAGGAACCTATCCTTCCAGCATATTTTGTTTATTGTGATGACAAGGTTTAGATTCCTGGAGCATGTGGCTGTGAGAGATTGGGATTTCTTTAAGTGTAGCATGTCCAACAGCTCTGGGTTTGACATGGCCTTGTATGTTAAGCAGAGATCGCCTCTGAGTAGACAATATGCGACAGAGTATAGCTGGAGTTTTTTAAGGCGGTCAGCTTAGGGCATCTGCTTTAGGCTGGTGAGTCTTTTAGTGAGGTATTTCTGCGGCCTTTCTAGATGTTGTAGATGTCTTGAGAGGTACATACTAAATGGGGAGTTGTATTCTATAATGGGTCTAATGAGGGATGAGTGCAGTGGGACAATGACCTCCCTTTTTTCTAGATGAAAAGCCCTTAGTGATGAGGTGTGCCACATAGAAGGATTTCCTGACTGTTGTGGCGATGTAGTTATCGAAGGTGAGACCACTGTCCACCTGTGTCCCTAAGTCTCTTATCACACTTTCAGTGTTTAGTGTGCTGCCACCTATGTGGTAATTCACGGGTACATGTTTTTTTCCCAAAGGGAATAACTATACATTTCTTGGCATTGAACTTGAGCCCATGGGTCTGGCTCCAAGCATTTGTTTCTGTAAGGCCCTTTTGTAGAGTATCCACATCATTTGGGGATTCAATAATGGTTCCCAGTTTGCAGTCATCTGTGAACTTTGTTAGCCAGAGTCCCTTAGTGTAGGCCTGTTCTCCAGAGAAGTAGATGCCAAACAAGAGCAATCCCAGGACTGAACCCTGAGGTACTCCACTTGTCACTTGTCTGGAGCTGGATTTGGAGTCGGCTACTTTTACAGTGTGGGTTCTGTCAGTAATCCAGTTGGCAACCCATCGAGTGACGTAGGAATTAATGCCCACCTTAGTAAGTTTATCTGTGATTCCAGAGTGAGTGATGGTGTCAAAGGCCTTGGCGAGGTCCAGATAGGCTGTGTGGACCACCTTACCCTTGTCCATGGCTCTGGAGACTGATTCGAAGAAGTCAATCAGGTTCAGTAGACAAGTTCAGCACTTCACGAACCCAAACTGGGTGGGGTCCAGTATTTGATGGTTGCCAATGTCTTTGTTAATAAGTTCCATGATAATACGTTCCATGGCCTTGCAGATCAGGCTCATCAGACTGATGGGGCAGTAGTTCCCGGGATCCAAGGTGGATCCCCTATTGTGTTGTGGGATAACTGTAGCTGTGCACCACTCCGTAGGCACAAAGCCTGAGGTGAGGCTATGATTGAACATGACACTTAGGTGAGGTGCCAGTTCATTTTGTAGTTCATGTAGTACACAGCCCAGGATGTCATCTGGTCCCATGGATGCTGTATTCTTAGCTTTGGAGTGCGTTTTTTACCTGTGTGGCCATTATTACCGGAATTTGGCAATCTTCCAGTATTGAGATGGGCCATTTAGGGAGTGAGAGGGGGGTGAAGTTGGCACTGAATTCATCTGCCAGGATACTGGCAGTATCCTTGGGATCAGTATATTTAATGCCATTCTGTTGCAGCTCAGAGCAGATCTGAGCATTGCCATTTAGATTCTTGACATAGTTACAGAATGCCTTGTGGTTGCCTTTGGAATCTTTGGCAATTTTATTTTCATAACTAGCTTTGGAGGATTTTATGAAGAATCCCAGCTTCTTACTGAGGCTGGTAAGGGAGTTTTTTGCATCCTGAGATTTTCCTCTTTTCTGAAACAGTTTCTTCCTTTTGTTGTAAAGTTTTTTTTATGGCAGGGTACCACCAGATTGGCTTCCTTTTTTTGGAGGAGAGCATCTTGGTTCTAATTGGGATGACACCATTCATGCATGAGTGGATGTGCTCGTATGGTGCCTTAGTGTAGGACTCAGCAGTAGAACTTTCAGTTCCCGTCTGCATGGGTGTCATGAAGCTTGTCACTTCTGACTTGAGTAGCATGAAGTTGGCAATAGAAAAGTTTTTATGGAGGTTTCCTTACTGGGGGTGGGGGTGGGATGTGGATATTAAGGGTGATTAGTTTATGCTCAGACCTGACCAACGAGGGGGTGACCATAGGTGTGGAGCATTGATTTCCCATGTTGGCAATGACCAGGTCTAGGATATCGGAGCCCCTGGTGGGACTATGGATTAGTTGATCCTGGGCATCGGAATTTATGAATTCCAAGAACCGTTGGGCAAAGGTGTTGGTACATGACTAGTTTTCCCAGTTAATGGCAGGGTCGTTGAAATCATCCAGTATTAGGGTGTTTGGTTGTATCTTAATATTTTCCAGTATGTTTAGAAAGGTGTAGTGAGAATCTTGGGGCATGGTGGGGGATCTGTAGCAAGCTACACTTTGGATTGTAGTCTTACCTAGTGTTAGTTGCACCTGGAGAATTTCAGATGCATTCTGTTGGGCAGCTAGCCTGGTGGTGTGGATATCCTTGGTGAATATGGACACTCCTCCACCTTTGGTGTTTTGGTCCTGGTTTGGTGGCTGAAAAGTATGGTAAGAGTTGTAGCCTGGTATTGCAGGGGTGCTCTCCGGAGTCTTGAACCAGGTCTCAGTTACTGCACAGATATCGATGTTCTCCATTTTTAGGAGTGCCTCGAGAGAGTGCATTTTGAGGTTTAGACTTCTAGCATTGAGTAGCATTACCTTCAGAATTTGCATGCTTGTACCTGTTACGGTGGTGGTTTTGTCCTTTGAACTTTGCCTAAAAAAGGCACCATAGGGGGTGGCAAGAGCCTTAGCCAGAAACCTGAATCCTAGGGGTGACAGGTGCAGACCATCTCTGGCAAAGCATCGTGGTTTGTCAATCATGTCATCCCAGGCAGACAGATACTGGATCCCCTTTGAATGACACCAGAAGCTTAGCCAATTGTTGAAGTCAATCATTTTGTCCTTATATTGTGGTATCATTCTGGGCGAAGGCAGGATGCTACTCAGGGCTGGGGTCATACCTGCCTGGGCCACATGATCTGAGAGCTCTTCCATGTCTCTTTTCATGTAGTACAGGGAGGTACATCTCAAGTCATTCACTCCAACATGGACAATGACAGTCATATTTGTACTTGCTGTGGAGTGACTTTAGTGCATGCGTTATGTGGCGGATCCTGGCACCCGACAGGCAGCTGGCTGTAATTTTCTCCTTGTTCAGCCTGGTGAGTGGGACATCAGTGTGCCTGATTATAGAGTCACCTAGGAAGTGCAAAAAGTATTTAATGTGATGGGGAAACAGGTGGACATTTTAGTAATTTATTAGAACATCCCAAAATCCATCCCACATTAAAGGCATTAGAAAATGTGGTAGTTGTTAACAATGTTGACACATTCTAGATAAAAAATGTATACACTTAGATTGGTTTCCTTACAGCATTCCTTTAATGCATGACAACTGTGCTTACAAAGGAATGGTTTATATATCACTGTGTGAAGGATGTTCCAGTTATTGCATTGGTAAAATTGAATGACATTTTAGAAAAATAATTTATGATCATTTTTACGCTATTTTAAAGCAAAATTTTAATAACGTTCTTCAAACACACACGTAGGTGTCTACTAATTGGAAATTTAAGTATGGCATATTGGAAGTGGTCCCACATAATGAATGGAATAGTCCTTTGGAAACCAGAATTGAGCACAGAGAATCTGGCAACTCAGACTGAATGTGTCTAATAATCAGAGCTTAAATGTACATGTTTCTATTGTCCCTATACTCAAATCTAGAGCTGCCAGATTATGATGATTTTTTTTTTAAATATAGACAATTTTTAAACAAACATTGTCATTTATATATATATTTACAAATTCAACCCCTTGATGGTATTTTCTACATATACTTTTATATATTTTTCTTAGACTGTGTAGATAGTATTGATACATGTTGAATTAATTTGTTTGACTACCATTGGATATTTTGTATCATGTGATTTGTTTAACAGGCTATTTAAACTGTTTCAAATGTATAGACTATTGTTCTGAAGAAGTCATACTGATTTTTAGGGATGAAAGCGCTTAACCATTTTTTACTTTTAGATTATGTTTATTAAACTTTAAATTTGTATGTTTGGAAATTAAGTTTGAATTTTTACTTGGATACCCATTATTTATAGAAGACACTACGTGAGCCCTTTGATTTTCTTGTTTAGTTTATTGGTTTGTGGCTGCACGGTCGCACCCTACAAGTGCTTGGTGTTTACTGCTTACCATTTATTTACTGAAAGTTCAACTGCTCTCAACTGATTTGTCTGCAGCTTAATGCTCATGTGTGTGTATGCATGGACTGCAACAGAAAATAAATGCCACCAAGTTTGTGCAACCTCATAGGCAGTATATTAATAGTCCAGGAGTATGTGGCAGAGACTGTATATGAAGGCACTTTTTAAAACTTTGTACTGATTTTGAGTATGTCATGACACCAACGATCGCAGGAAGTTAGTGAAGCTCAAGCAGTTGGCGTTTGTTATGAAGTAATGCCATTTACATAATTTGATGTTTCTACAATTTTAGATGGACCTTGCCACTTAGCCAAAAACTTGTTTCTGCAGAGGGGACCAATCTTTGAATTTCCTAGGCTTTGCATTTATACATATAAATGCTTTGCTACATGCTCTGTTCCTTTGTCCACGTGTTCCTTTACAATGGTCATTAGTACTTTCAGCTTGTCTTGAGAACTGATATAGTATCCTATGACATTTTTCAATGGAATTTTCTCTTCTTCCCAAGTTTGTCTAGTGATATCTGACAATCATTGAGGATGTCTGCCCTTTAATAACTCAAAATGATTGAACCATCTTGAGGTATGTGATATTTCTCTTAAGGCAAAAAAAAGGTAATATGTTAACTGGTTCCAGATTTCACCATCTGCCTCACTTTTCTAAGCATGGATTTTAAAGTTCATTTAAAACATTCTATTAACCCATCTGGTTGGGGGTGGCACACTGCCACATTTTGTGAATTATCCCTGCCATAAATGGAGTCCCTTGGTTAGTGAGTATTTCCTTAGATGCTTCTACTATGGAAAATCATTAATATTAGTTTTATGTAGGGGAATAGCATATGGGTTTTTAGATGCTTAGCTCAAGATGACCAAAATATATTAAATCCCACTGATAGATTGTACCAGTCATCCACCAATGAGGACAGCAAGATGTTTAAATGTCATTTCTGTAACAGACATTGGCATGAAAGGATTTTTGAAACATAGATGAGGATCTGTCTTCTGGGCTTTATTATGGCATCAAACATAGAAGTTTGACATTTCTTTCATTGTTTCCAAGCTTTAAACCTTGCTAGGATCCTTAATTTAGCCTGTTCATTTGTAGTTGCCCTCCTTGCATATGACAATGAGCTTATTTCATCTTTAGGGTAGCAAAAGGTCTAGACAAATATGTCTTTGCTGTTTTTACTTATTCTGTATAATAAATAATTTTGTAATTCAAAGTACATGCAGGAAATGGGAAAATTTTGTTCAGCCTCTTCTGCAACTCTAGCTCATCTTTCTTTTGCTGTGCCTGACCTGTCATCTTCCTACTTTGCCTTTTTATGGTTTAACCAGTTTACCAGGAGGTCATCCTGTTGGAGTTTCCCCAGGGTCAGTCTTTCATGAGGTAGAACTCACTGCCTCTTCTTCTACCAGTACTGGAAACAATCATGTTTATGTTTTCCTTCAAGAAGGTCAGTTCACAAACAATATTCATTCATATAGGTTGCTATCTCTATCTTACTCATACTGAGAGACAAAAAATCATAAGCAAAACAAAATACAGTAAGACAACTCTTTCAAATGGACCTAACTATGTACTGAAGAGCATGTCAAGCATGTTTTTACTAAGTTGCAACATTCAAAGTTCATATTAATCACTGATAAAATGAAAAAAGCCAAAAAATAATAACAGTTTAGACAAATCACTTGTGAAATGAAAAACAAAAACAGCAAAAAAAAAAAAAAAAAAAACAGCAAAAAACAAAACAAAACAAAAAACAAAAACAGATCCCTGGAGAAGTCTTGATTAATAAAAGAGACAAAGCAACTAATGACCTACTTGCAATTCTTAGATTTTTTTATGTTAATATATTTTATTCTGTAACAGCTAGTTATATTTCAAGAAATCACATTTCTGCTCTTCTCTGGTCTCAGTCTAGTTTGACGCTAGACAAAAGAACTGAAACAAATCCACAATCATTAGAATAAACATCCCAAGAAAATTGTGAACTGTACGTTCTGTATTCATGTTCTGCTTCTAAATTTGTCCCAGAAAATCACACAAGAAATTGTAGTGTTTATCCTTGACATTAAGCAAATAGGCCAAAAACAGCAATATGACCACATATCATACAAGTCATACTAGTTGAAGGTTTTATGGCAAAGGCATAGAACTAGAAATAAAGCTGCACAAGCTATCTTTCTCACTGTCAAAGCATGAAGCTATCCCAGAAGAATATTGTAGTTTTCCATAAAGCAGCCATAGTCTTCTAAACCACCACAATCCTGTCATTAAAGATTTCTTCCCAGATTTCTAATTATGGATTCAGACTGTCATTTAGGTCAACCTTACTGCCACAGATATCCAAGAAAGCTATCCAGAACAGCATCATGGTCTGTACATGGCTTCATTTACTTGAAAAAGAGCTTTGATTTTCTCAACGATGCAACCTTGCTGATAGTAGAAGCAGGATTTGTCTAGCTTACTAAATTTATCAATGTTGGAAAGATTCTACAAAGAATATTTAATGGATCATAGGCTTTTGAAACGTAGATTTCTGCAGTGAAAATTAAGCTTGAGTTATTCATCTCAGGTAACTTTACCAAATTTGTGTATGTCCAGTATGCACTATATATAGTTACAGAAGATTACCAGTGCCCATCCACCAATTTCACAAAGACCAAGGTGCTGTTCCAGATTTCCGAAGAGCTACCAAAACACCCTCTGCAGTCCACCAAGTTTTCACTGCAATCTGAAAAGTCTGAAGAAGTCCACCAACTTTACTTCTCCAAAATCCACTGTATTGAATAGAATGAGTAATATTATAACTTCAGTGCTCTAATGAGGTTAATGTCAGAAGCATTTAGATAATGACCCATTAATGTCAGCTTTGCTGGACTCCACATCATATTTGGATGTGTGGCTCAAAATTTACAAAACAGATTACTGGACCCACATCAGTCCTAGAGGTTTAGCTGTGGTCAAAGAAACAGTACAAAGATGCACTAAACAAATCTCATGAAAACAAATACAAATATATGAAGCTGATAGACACTGGCTTTGGTGGAATGACTACACTGTGAGAAAAATGTCCTGCCTTAAAAAGTAAAACAGGGTGAGGGAACGGGCTATATGAAATAAATATACCGATTTAACTCTTGCAGCACAAGATTAATCTAATGCAAATGATCTATACTTATCCAGAAACTATACCCAGAATTTTCTGTTTCCTTTGCAACAATTTTCATGTTTCCAAGTTTAAACTAGCGATAGAAGAACAAACGATGTTTAGATCAGTTGATTTGTTATGAAAGCATTTAATAAACTTAGATATTATTATTAAAAGTACATCTTATTAAAACTTGTTTTTATTTATCCTTTTTAATAGCATTACTATTTTGAGTATACCCTGTCTCTAGCTACATGCATAATTATAATTTCATGCAAATATATATTTTGGAAAAAGTAACATGCAGAATGGCCAATGCTTTGGGAATATGTTCGCTGAAAGGAAGAAGCAAGTGTTATCATGTAAATGTTTTATATTGTTTATTACAAAGATGTGTCCCTTCTTTCCAAATTTTTATGTTTAGATTTTACCAGCAGTTATAGGACATGCATAATGTTTTGTATGACACCTTATGGATATAAGATAGCACTCAAACATTTAGGTTACATTTGCCATTTATGAACAATGCCTCAGTAAAAGCGCTGTTTATTCATCACATCATTTTAGCAGGTGAAGCAAAGGATATAATTTTCACACAATAGCTCATTTTACACACAGCAGAAACATTAGCAGCAAAGTACTACGATTTCAGTGATTGCAGCAGTGTTCTAAATGGCCATAATAACATGTTGCTAGCTTATAATAAGGCCATGACTTGGCTACATGTTTAACCATCTTCATTTCTAAAAAGAAGTGTGTACTAGTTTCATTTACATGGTATTATCTGCATTATCACCAAAGCTTTTCATAAACATTAACAGCATGTAAATAATGGAATCAGCTATTCAGAAAGACTTGTCATATAACTCCTCCATGTGACACATGAACCATAATTAGAACAAACTATTAAAAGTTTGACATGCGTGGGAGAAATAGTGACTGGAAAATTAATGAGTATCATGTTGACTTTAAAAAGCCTCAGGCATCATTAGAAAATATTGGGAAAAAAAACTTGCATTCAGTCAAGTTAAGCTTATTGCTTCATATGTTTTGCAAAGAATTTTCTGTTTTTACTAGAACATTTCCATTAAATTGGAATTTCTGCTCCCCATATGACAGCTACACTGTCTACTACTTTATATGATGCCAATACCTGCTGTTAACACTGTCATAGCTGTAACTGCAGCAGCATTTACATTATCCCATAATCAGAACTATGGTGCCATATAGACAAAGACAGCAGAACCTAAGAAGAGCAATGTATTATACTGAGTCAAACATCATCAGTAATGCAGAAAAAAAGTCAAGAGTAGTTTACTCAATGTAGTCAAAATCATGTCAGTCCTTTTACTGATACTAATATTTATATTTGCTATATTGCTATGATTCCAAATAAAAGTGTTTATCACTGCATGGCATGTATTTAACTATCTATATCTATTTCATGCTGTCAACATCTGAATGCTAGACTCAGCTTGACTTTAAATATTCACTTAGAGAAATATAACAAGTCCTATATCTACATAAGTCTCTGTATCAGATAGTCATATATTCTTATACATATGGTGTTCTACATAGCTGAACTTTACTTTAGTAAGAGTCTCCCACTTACGATTTACATACATTTTATAAGTAAGGCAAAGTAGTCTGCATTATTACTTGTAACATCCCTATTTTTAGTTTCCACTCACTAAGTTGCGCAGCTGTTAATTATGATGTATAATTTACCGAAGTTATGACTTTCATGCAATATGCTGTAAACTGTTTCTACTTTACTATATAATATTTGTCATATTATGTAAATCATTAATATTTTCTGCCCATGAACCAGGTTTGTGGATGAAAAGGGTCTAGTCCACTTATCCTTTCAACACAGAAAAATAAATAAAAAAAATATATAAGTAATTATTAAAATATATGTACAGGCATGTGACTATGTGTTTACAGCCGCTTATATATTAGAGAGGTATTGTTTTTGTAGAATCACAAACAGTCAGTGAGTGCACTTTGGAAGAGTCTGAACATTCTGGAACAGGAAAATGGTACACTTTTGCCAAAAGATGAATGCTAAAGAGTCTGAAGGATCTGGACGAGGGTACATTAATGTCATGAGATGTGTGCCTCGAGAAAATGAAGAAGCCACATATCCTACAGGAGTGGTGATGAAAAGAGCTTTCTGCTCATTGAAGTGACTTATTGAAGCAAGTCATTCTATTATAACCTTTGTCCTTCCCTGGAGCTACTTTAGTAAAATGTTTCATATGCATGTTGAAGTCAGTGGTAAGAGACATTGTGTTCATTGCCTTGCTTGATGGAAATCCAGTTTTGCCTGTCTAAACTAGCTAACTGTGCAAATGACTTTGCTATACTGTGTGCACATTGTTTTTTTTTTTTCATCTAGAGGATGCGCGAGACACAAAAACAGAGGTTCAAGCTAAGAGGTATTATTTTTTCCTATTCTAGGTCCAGCCACAGGAAGACGTTAATAAGAGAAATGGCTGTTTATTTATGTTGCTCATTTGAATATTGCCTTATGGGAAGTGAATGAAGTTTACCCATCTTTTAAGCTGTAGCCACTGCTAATGCAAGATTCCAAAGGAAGCAGGAAAAGTGTTTGGCTACCAAAGTGTTATTGTCAACTGTCACCTGTTCTTGCTGCTGCAGAAGCGGAAGCAAAACTGTTGCTTAACTAGACCTGATGAGAAAAATGTTGGCAGTGGCAACTTCCTAGCATTAAAATGAATGTTGATTGACTTGCATTACAAAGCCCACACAGGTCAAAAATGAGAAGCAGACTTAGTTTGCTTTATACCTGCACTTTTATGTAGCAAAATTCTTTATTTTGTTGTTTAGCAAGTCACAAAGTAATGGCTCTTAAAAGATTTAAGTTCCGCCTGTCACTGTTTCCAACAAAGACTTCTAATGTCTAATGGATCCAAACAAAGCGCAAGGAGGAGACGGAATAAGTAACAATAATTTGAGAACACTTAAGCAAGAACTTACACCGCCATTACATCTATTATTCACTAGGTCATATAAATATGGGGAGATTCCTCAAGATTGGAGACATGCACTTATTAAACCTGTCTTTAAGGGAAAGGGGAGTAGGACAAACCCAGAATAATATAGACCCTTAAATCTACTTTCATGTTGTGGAAAAATAATGGAGAAGGTAATACTGGATAAGTTATTGTCAGAACTGGATAGGTTGGGACTTGAAACCATATATCAGCATGCATATGTTGAAAATAAATCTATTACCACCTATAACATGATGTTCTATAACAATATAATAACAGCTATGAATGAAAACTTGTGCTGTGATGTGATTTATATAGATTTAATGACAGCATTTGACAGGGTCATGCACAAAACACTAATCAATAAATTAGTACAACTAGGTATTGATGTACTGTTGATAAGATGGATAGCTGCATGGCTTACAAATAGGACATGGCAAGTATCACACACCAGCTGGACAGGTGAAATCCTTGGTTACAGTCAAGGTATCCCAGAAGGCTCTGTACTAGGCCCTTACTTGTTTAGATTGTATCTTTCAGACCTTACTTTTTCATCTGAGGTGTTGAGGTGTTCTACAGTCTATATGCTGATTACCTGAAATTGGGTAAATTGATTACAAGTGTTACGAATAACATGTGTTTGCAAAATAATTTGACTAAATTGACCATTTGGGCACAGGAGAATAATATGTTGATAAATACATCAAAAACTAAGCATATGAGATTTGGGAGACATAAACTGAAAGGTGAATATTTAACACAACACACAGTGATTGAAACTGTAGACTCATTCAAGGACCTGGGTATATGGGTAGATTCAGCTATGCGTTTTTCTAATCATATCAACCAATTGGCTAATGATAGTTATAGGACTATATGTTGTATAAAAAGATTTATAAAGTCTAGGAAATCAAACATAATGAAGTCGTTGTTTGTTAGTTACATTAGACCCAAACTTGAGTATGGAATAACAATATGGAAACCTTATAGGAAAACAAGCATGAATAAACTGGAAAGAGTACAGCAGAAATACACTAAGGGCATCCATGAATGTGAAAATCTAAGTTATTATGAAATACTAAAATATCTGAACTTGTACAGTGTATCTTACAGATATTTAAGAGGAGATCTTATTCAGGTATATAGGGCATTTAGGGACAACTACCTCTGGGAATGTTTGGGGTTATCAAAAAGTACTAGAGAATCATCAGTTAAACTATGTATAAGATTCTATAGGAATGAGAAGTGTACTAATTGGTTCTCTGACAGAGTAGCTGATGCTTGGAACAGACTACCAAAGTACATTAAAGCAAATACTAGTTTAGATATTTTTAAGAACAGCCTGGACATTTATTATGGGAACAAGTGTTTTGGCATTTGGCAAGCTAGAAGGGCTTTAATGCCCGTGCTTGATACATTTGTATGTATGTATGTATGTATGTATGTATGTATGTAATGTTTTTCAATAAAATGTTTCATTACAAAGGGAAATGAGTTGAAAGCATCCAATTTCTTAAAACTGTTGGATCGAACAGGCAGCTAAAGCTGTGCATTTTAGCAAATGAATTCCTCCCATCACTCTTTGTGAGTATTAGTTACCACAACAAACACTTATTTTGTAAACCATGGCTATGTTGAGCAGTGATTTCAGATTATTTCTATCATTACCAAAGGGATGATGGCATTATCCAAATCAATGGCTCAGTCGTGGGTGGTACTGCTCATCATGGGCTCACATATTCACATTCTACCTTACAGGGGAAGCTCTTAGGGCATATATGGATATTCCTAATACTAACTGTTCAGATTTTCATACATTTAAAAGGAGCCTGTTGACCAGAGTGTGGGTAATTGCTGAGATGCAAGCCCATAATTTTCATGATTAGGTTTTTACAAAAGCTGAGATGGTAAATGCACAACTATGTGAGCTGAAACACATTGCAAAATGCTGGTTAGACCCCATAAGGGCATAAGAGTAAAGAAAATGTGCTGTAAATCTTAACAACAAACAGATTTAAAAGAGCATTACCTACTTCTATCAATTGGAGGTTGTGTCAAGCAATTTCCAAGAATTCAAATTAATTCATATCTATAATCCTGGTAGAAAGACTATTATGTTCAAAAAGTACACTTAAGAAGACTACAGACAAACTGTTTGATAAAGTCTAGCTTCAAGGTGAAGGGTACTAGGTTCTCTGTTCTTTTTTTCAGAAGTGGAAAAGAAAGACCTATAGACAAATAGTGAAGGGAAATGAGGCAAGAGACTCCCATACAGTCAACTAGGGACACAAGGAAGAACAACAGGCCACTGAGTATAACTGAGCTACTAACAGGCTAACAGAAAAAGGCTGTCTGCTCTTGTGTCACAGCCAGGTTGATGAAATGTGTCCTTAAGTTATCTGGAAATCAGAATGACTGTGTGAAAGTTCTGAAAACACTATACAAACTGCAGTATTCTGTTTAACAAAACTAACAAAACACTGGTGTTTGAGACTCTATACTGTGACATGCAAATGGAATCATTAAATGGGTGGATGTGGGTGGAAAGGGAGGAGAAAGAGGAGAGGATGTGTGGAGTTAGGGATGGTGCTGGGGTTTTCCCTCTGTCCAGTTTTGACCACAGCAAAAGGTGAAAATCCTACCTCACTGACCAAGAGCTACAGGGGCTCCTAGACTCTTGAAGCAAGATTGCATTGCTTCTTCTTCCGGCTTTTCCCAGTTAGGGGTTGCCACAGTGGATCATCTGTCTGCTCATGATTGGCAGTGGAGTTTTATAGTGTCCAGTTGCCAGCCTGGCACCCAACCTTCCACAGAAGGCACACACATGCACACACTCACACCTAGGGCCAATTTAGAGTGTCCAATCCACCTACTGCATGTCTTTTGGATGTGGGAGGAAACCGGAGCATCCGGAGAAAATCCATGCAACCACAGGGAAGACATGCAGACTCCACACAGAAGGCACCCCAGCCAAGAGTCAAACAAGAGAACCTCTTGCTGTGAGTCAGCAATGCTAACCATTGCACCACCATGGCCGCCTTAAAGGTTAGTATCTTTATAAATGGAAGGTCCAGACTATTAAACCAAAAACATGACAGTCAACCAACTGGAGGTCTGACTGGATCTGAGAAAGAGTTGCATCCAGATGAGGTAGTACCACACCTGAAATCTGATTTAATTCTAGGGAAGATTTCCAATACTTTTAAGAACTATGGAGGAACTTGGAATGGGGAAATATGACAAGAGAATGGGTGAGCCTCACCTATGATCCACAAACAGATAGACATAGGACCAAAAGAGAAACTACCAACCCTTCAGAAGGAGAAGATTGAAGCAAGACCAAAACATTATAACAACACACAAACCAGGTAATACTATGATAAGATATGAATAAATGGACAAAATCAAGTAAGAAAAAAGGAATTAACCTGCAGAAACCAGGAATGGTAAAAGAAGGTAATGTAAAGACTGCAAAACACGAATGGAATGCCAACAATAAAGAGCAGAGGACAAATCAGACTAATTAAGAAGAGTCTCTAATTAAGCCTAAAGAGAGCAATCCTGCAGGGAGCAATAAGGAACACTGGTGTGAGTTTCCCTTCCTTTGGGAAGAATGGGACACAGAGGTCCAAGTGCCTGTCTTAATGAGAGATTAAAATAGGTTCTTCATTTCCCACGATAGCAAGATGAAGGAGATAGTCTGTTGCAGCTTCCAGCTAGCTAAGAGAACTTTAAAAAAGGCTCAATGAGAAGATGAAATCAAAAAACAGTCACATAAGAATATTACTAGAAAATTAGGAAAAGAATCCTCTCCTTCCATATTTTGAGATGGCGCATGATCTATATTATCGATTAGCAAACATTAGGGGCAGAGTCACCTGCCACCTATTGGACTCAAGCCTTTTAATCTACAGCCCAATTTTAAGTAATAATTTTGGCATGGATAAAGCCATCAATGGGTCCAGACAATATCCCAGGATGCCTTCTAAATAGCATGAAACATGACCTATCAGGGTTTCTGGAATTACTATTTAACTGCAGCCTCCAAACAGACTTCATGCCTCGTGAATGGAAAAAGGCAACAGTCATCCCTCTGCAGAAAGGTGGACCATTTACACACCCTGGAAACTACAGACCCAAAAGTCTCACTAGTCTTATAAGTAAAGCCATGGAAAGAATTATCCAGGAGCTGATCAACAGAGATATAGTAAATATCCAGACACTGGATCCAACCCAGTTTGGTTTTGTCAAGGGCAGATCATGCCTACTCAACTTGGTGGACTTCTTTGAGAAGGTCATCAAAGCAATGGATGAGGGCAAAATCATTCACACTGCCTACTTTGACCTGGCCAAGGCATTTGACACAATAACCCACTTGGGAACTGTTGACAAACTCAAGAGGTTAGGTACAAACCCGTATGCCACCCAGTGGATCACCAACTGGTTCACAGACAGGACCTAGGAAGTTATAATTGGGGATTCCACCTCTACAAAAAGGCCAGTCGCAAGTGGAGTCCCTCAGGGATCAGTCATTGGATTGCTCCTTTTTGGCATTTACTTCTCTGAAGTCAAGGCCAATGTCAGTGGTCTCTGGCTGACTAAACTTGAAGATTATTGCAAATTAGGCACTGTCATTGAATCTCACACTGACACAAATGTTCTCCAGGAGGGGCTGACACAGACAAACAACTGGTGACAGAGTAATGGACTAAAACTAAATGTCAAGAAATCCATAATATTATCCTTTGGG